>NC_087451.1:21759430-22065541 GCF_036321535.1 Camelus dromedarius
TCCTGCAGCCTGTAACGTCTGGTGGGTGCTGGGATCGGGCTCCGAACACTGGACTCTGAAATGGGCGCTGAACGGTCCATCCCTGGGGTGTCCTGTAACTTCCGGGACCATTAAGCACACATTGCCCAGAGCATCAGATTCCCCAGATAGGTAGAAATACCCCATCTCAATAAGACGGGATGCTGCATTGACCTTTATTTGTCTTTCCATTCCCCATTTCTTTGGGGGCCCCAGGCTTTCCTGCAGCCTTTGTGCTAACCCACACAGTCACAGCACCTGGGCCAGCATCTGAATTCACTCCTTTGCAGGGGTACTGGCCAGGGGACTGCGGAGGCGGCTTGCCACCCTCAGGTCACACTAGGCATGAATGCATGAATTATGCTTTCTCCTCTTAGCCTGCTCTTACTGTTCCCCTCCTTCCTGCCTCTTCCAGCCACAGGCAGCTTCCAGAAACATTCCACATATGCTGTGTCTTCACGGGACTGGGGCCCTCCTAGTGAGGGACATCTAACCTTCATGACCCCCATGAAGGTTTCTGCAGTCTCAATGCATCCTTGTGGGTCCCCAGGTCAAGGTCACACATGTAGAAAGGATGGGGATGCAGGTGTGACATTTTCAAGGAAAGATGTCCCATAAGGGAAGGAAGGCTCTGAGCCGTAGGGGGTCCCCCCCACTTTGTAAGCACCTGGCTTTGGGAGCCTCGAGCTGAACCTGAGGCCTGTGCTTGCAGTTTTCTGAAAGAATTCCCAATTTTGTCCGGCTCAGTTTTCTGTCAGCAAAATTTAAGAAGTTGCAGAGAGTGAAACAGATCACAGAGCGCTGGGCTGGAAGGCACAAGTTCATCCAGTGTAAACCCCTAATTTTACAGATGAGGGATTTGCCCCCTGGCCAACAGCCAGCAAGTGGCAGACCCGTGGCAAGAATCCACTTCCCAAGATGCCCAGATCTTTGCTCCGCTCACGTCTCCACATGGGCACCGATGCATCTGCCTCTGTGCACAGAAGTGCTGGAACGGCGTTTCCTTGCCAGGCAGATTCTTTGGAAAGGAGAGAGGGAGAGAGGCAGACGCTGAGGTGCTCGCCAAGTGGGCTGGTGGCCTCTAGAACATCTGGGCTGGTCCAAACCTGCTTTGGCTTCCAACATTCATGGCAACACTCGGGTCCTAGAGTGTAGATTCGAGGCTCGTAACCAGCATTTTGATCGACAGAAGGTAGCCCCCGGGGGTCAGAGCACCCGGTGGCAGCAGCAGCCATCCCTGGGGCTGGAGGTTACCATAGAAACAACGTGAGGGGAGGGGAGAAGCAGAGATGGATCCAGGGAGAGTAGAGGGGGAGGGTTGACATTAGGGACTTCTTGATGGAAACTGGAAATTTCCCCTGGCTCTGCTGGAGTTTAGTGGAAGGCTGGAGACTGTCATTCCCCAGCGAGGTGGGCTGCAGCCGTGGGTTTTCATGGGTGGAGGGGCATCCGGGGAAGGAACGTTTGGGTGAGGAGTGCGACAACTCCAAGGCCGTGAGCAAGTCCCCGTCCCAGTATGGCACTGATCTGCCTCCGTGTTTGTGTGTGTGTGTATTATTGTGTGTGATTGTGAGTGTGTTTTGTGGTTATAATCGTGCTGTGTGTGCACATAATTGTGTGTGCAGCTGTAGGTGCATGTGAATGTGTTACTGTGTGTGAGTGTGTTATTGCGTGTGATTGTATTGTCTGTAATCATGTGTAACTGTGTTATTGTGCACGTGATTGTGTGTGCAGGTGTATGTGCATGTGTTAACTATGTGTGACTGTGTATGGTTGTGTGTGTGTGAGAGTGTGCTCTCATCCCACCAGGAGGAAGTGGGAAAACTCCCTCTAGGGGAGCCCCACACAGGGAAAGGCCGTACCCCGAAACTGGGCCTGGGGGCTTCATCTCCCGGATCAGAGGACAGTGGGGGTCGGGGTCTGGTCCTTGAGGACCCCTAATCCATGTTGACCTCCCATCTCCCCAAGTCGACCCTCCTCTCCCCACAGACACCTGCAGAGCTGAAGGGCGGAGACAGGGCGTTGGTGGGGCCCTCCTCAGAGGAGCTGGCTGGGTCAGGCCCCGGAGACTCGGGGACAGAAGTGGGGACAGGAAGTGTGAGGGTGACAGGCTCTCCCATCTGTCTGTTGCATTCAGTCGGGTTTCAGGCAGAGGGAAGTGGACACCGGAGGCAGGAGGGCAGGACACTGCATCATAGACGAGCCCCCAGCTGCCTGTCAGTGACTGGATGAGTGAATTCCTCAGACCTCCTTGTTTCTAGAAAGGAGAAGGGAGAAGGGAAAGCATTCAGGAGTCAGATGCCCCCTGGGGATGGCACCCTCCCCTGGGAACCCTACGGGTAGTTTGCTTTTTCCTGGGGGAGATGGGTGCTGATGGAGCAGCTGGTGACAGCTCCAGGTTTCAGCTTCCTGGGGATTTGCCCAGCTTGCTCTGCAGGGTAGAGGATTTGCCCAAGGGTAGGGCCTCGGGAGATGGAAGTGCGGGAGCTGGATGAAAGCTACGGGGACAGGACGGGGCTGGTGGAGGGGAGGCAGGTGACGTCATGGCAACGGGAAGGAGATGTGAGCACACTGATGACGGAGAGGAGGACGGAGTGAAAAGCCTCAGAGCATTTCAAGACCTACTATTCCTCCTTCAGTTTAGACCCTAACACCTGCCGTCGGTAGAAGGGTCGTCAGCCCCCGCTGGGGCCTCCACTGTGGGGTTTGGGAGGTGGGTATGAATGACACACATGGGAAGCCAGCAGGGAGGCAGGGGGCATGCACGTGCTAGGATGAATGAAGAGGGCATTTTCACTGCCTTTTTGAGCTGACTGGAGAGGAAGTGAGTAGCGGATGCTGGAGGGCAGGGGAATGGGGTGTCAGAGGAGGAGGTGAGTAAGGCCCAAAGCTGGGACGTAGCCCACGGTCAGTTCTGCCCTCCAGGGCTGTGCTTCCGTGGTAATGGGAGGACGGAGTGCCCATGACACGTGGACGGAGGAGACAAGAACTCAGGGTAACTCTGGGAACCTTCCAGGACACTCAGGGCTGAGTACAGAGGGACTCAGTCCTGGGACCTGAGACACCTGCTCCTGGCAGGGGACAGGGGACAGGGCAGGGCCAAGCTGGTGTCACAGCCCTCGGCTGTGACAACAAGTGACTTGCCGCTGGGTGACCGCTGGTCGAAGACCAAAGGGAACCAGGAAGAGTTGCCCAGGGGGAGTGTCCTCTGACCACGTGCTTCCGGACAGCCTTGCTGTTCAGATTCTGCGGGCGTCAGAGCGTCTTCCTCAGCTAAGGGGGGGCCTCACCTTGGCCTGTGCTGCTGGGGCTTTCGAGGTGCCTCCACAGATGTCGCATCTCATCCCTGGACGAGCAAAGCTCTTGGCCAGGGGTGTATCCTGGAGTGCGTCCGTTAATATCTTTTGTGCCTCAGTTTCCTCCTGTGAAAAATGGAGTTCCAAAGAGGCACCTGCCTGGGGGTAGATTGTTTGCATTGCAGACACAGGCATCCTTCGAGCACTTCGCACAGGACCACTGTTCAATAAAACTGGCTATTTTAAGAATCTCTGCAACCCTGCTAACCATAAATTCAGATTCATCCAAGTACCACGTGCCATGCTGACCAGCAGAATTCCAGGTGAGGAAACCAAGACTCAGTGAGTTTCGATAAATTTCCAAGATCAGTAGGAAGAGGAAGAGCAAAGCTAAATGAGCCTAAAACCAAAAGCAGCTCGGGCCAGGAGCCCTTGTTGTGGGGTTAGGAAGTCCCGGGCCAGGTTGCGATGTCTAGGTCCCTCTCCAGACTCACGCGCAGTGAGCGGCATTGGCTGGAACTGGGACGGCCCGCTGAACTAGAGGAGAGGAAGCTTCTGGCTGAGACCCTGGTCCGGCCCTCTGGGAAGAACTCCCTTATCCAGGGCCTCTGTGACCGCTGTACGTACCCCCACCCCCTGCCCTACGGGGGTCTTCCTTATCCATCCTCCTCCGCGTTGGCCCCTGACTGGGCGCTGGGGAGCACGGCTTCCTGGGGGACTGAGAGCATCACCGCTGGCTTCCTTCTCGTACACAGTCAGGGCTGTGGTGGTGGTTTTCAGCAAAGAACAGTCAGGTTTTCTCAGCCTAGATCCAGTGTTTCTTTGGCCATGCAATTCCCACAAAAAAATGGAGTAGGATTCTGGTCTACTTTCTCCCAGTTCATTCCACGTTCCAGTAATCACACTCAGTCTTCGTTCCCAGCCGTTGTTTTTAAGTCTGCTTTACGTCTTTGCTTCTTTGCACCTATACCATCTCCTTCAACGCAGTGGTGGCTGTGGCTGTCTTAAGGCCACCTGAAGCCATAGAGGTTAGTGGAATGGGCGCGCTGCGTTCTTAAGTTGATCTTTGCCAAAAGGACGGATGCCTTAGTTTGACTGTGAAGTCTTAATAAGTCTTTGAAAGAAACTTTGAAAAAATCAATCTGTCTGTTTCCTAATGTTCAGGGTATAGAAGCAGATGGCTTTTCCAGCCCTAGGCAGGACGCCCCCTCACCCCTTTCTAGAAAATGTTTATTATCTGTTTGCAAAATCACCATCAGGACAGTGCCGTTGTATTTAGCATCCCAGTTTCTGTACCAGAGTCTAATTGTAACCCAGGTTCCTTCCATATTGTTTCTCTGCTTTCATTAAGTCTCTGTCTTCGGCTGCATGGCCAAAGCTAGGCTTCGGCAGCAGTGGTCCAGCTGGTGGGAAGGGGTAGTAAGAGGGAGGAGGCAGGCCCACCATGTTTCAGGCTTCAGACCAGAAGTGGCACATGGTCATCTGGTCACCTTCCTTAGGTGCGATCTTGGGTGCATGGCCACCCATAACCACAAAGGAGGCTGGGGAGCAGAGTGCATCTTCCCACTGTGTGTTGGGCTGCAGGCCTCCTCCCGGGGAAGATGGGGAGAATGGAGTATGATGGACAGTTAGCAGTCTGCATCGTGCAGACTACTTGCGAGATGTGTGTGCCCTTGTGAAGTTTACCTTGACTTGAGGAGGTGAATAAATATTCAGATTCTCAATATAACTTGACATTATGGTACATGCTCTGAAGAAAAATAATGTGGGGAAGGGGTAAGGATTGGCCCAAATTGTTACTTAGCGTTAGAGGACCCTTAGAAACCTACTCTGTCCCTCCTTCAACAGATGAGAAAAAGGTAAAATAACTATACATTTTTTAGTATCAATGAGCAAATGAAAGGAGTGTCCTTGAAAAGGGGCAGTTTTTTTTTTTTTTCTGGTGCATTCCAATAATCCAACAGAGTTAACATCCCAGCTGTCATCTTGACAGTCCAGCTTGGGGTGGGGGAAGGACATGGGCACTGGATGCTGGACGCTCGGGTTTTGAAAGTTTTATCATAGGAGAAGGGGTTAGGGGACTCTCGGAAAGCCCGTCCCACCTCGTTACAGAGAAGAAGCCTCAAGTCCAGGCGGAGGAAGGGTCTGCCCTGAATTTCACCCAGCGTCGTGGCTTTTCCCCGGTTCCGTACGAGAGGACGGCCACGCAGAGGGCAGGGATGCGGCTGCTGAAGGCGCGGCTAGTGGGGCAGGTCTGCTGGAATTCCAGCAGTGTGACCCCCCCGCCCCAAAACACACAGACCCCTGCCTCTGCCCAACACATACTCCCACTTCACATGCGCACTCATTGCAGCCAAGTGACGTTTCCTGAAAATGACAGAAGCAGGCTTCTCGGCTTTCTACACCCAAGGGCACCGTGGGCACTCTCTGCCTTTCCCTTTCACCTCAGGCCAGACATCTCAGGCTCCCCAAGTCTAATTTCCAGAGTGTTTCGTGAAATAACTCACTAAACACCCCAGCTACTGTGCATGCCCGTGTTTGCTAAGCCCATTCATTTCACAAGCTGATCCAAAAAGCAATCAAGTTTGTCCAGCGTGATTTGTTCTTTAATAAAGAAACTCTGTGATCTCACAGCTGATCTTTGCCCAGGGCTCAGGCTGCAGCCAGTACTCGAGTTCTGTTTGGTAAGTATCCCCCTGGGGAGTCCTCTCCCCGCCTGGTGGCTGCGTCGCAGGCGACAGCTGCAAAGAGAATGTTTGTTACGTAAAGGGGAGAGCAGACAGCCTTTCAGAGTGGGGCCCGATGGCACTGTGACAAATGAGTAAACATGTAGGATGCCCGATTCCTACTTTGACTGGATGCTGAACTTCCAGAGGTTGGTCACTGTGGTGAAGCAGAAACCGTCCACATGGGCATCCTTGAAGCCAGCATTTGATCATGGAGACAATACATTACCAGCTCTCATCCTTTAGGGAGAATAAGATGCTAGCTGCATCCGATTGCCGGTTGGTTTCTACAATAACTTGAATTGATTCATGGGATTGTTTCTCTCCCTGATCCTGTATCTGTTCTGCCTGGATCCCATTTATAAGTGATCTGTCTGCTGTGTTTCTTCTTTGGAGGCAGGAGGACACCTGTGTGCCCGGGGCGGTGGGGGAAGTCCTTCCCTAGTGTCCCTGATCTTCGGTTTTTGTTTTGGTTCTCTCCCTATGATGCCTTGATGTGATAACTTCCGATGTTAGATTTTTACCCTCTTGTGAGTGATGACTGGCTTCTGTTAAGTGGCCACGCTCTGAAGCATCGTCAATAATTTACAGAGTGGTTTGTCAATAACTTTAGTTCGTCATTAAATCAGGGGTGTAGATTTGCCCCACGCAAGTGTTTGCTCTGTCCTGGATTTATGTGATGACTTCCTGAATTCACTTTACACACAGTGCTCCTTTCTCTTCTACCGTTCTCCCCGTGCAGAGAGGTGCTTGCGGTTTACCTTGGTTTTGCGTTTCTCTTCCCCATTTCCAAATCTGGAGTAGAAATGTCAGGAAAAGGGATTCGTTCATTCGTTCACTCAGACTTATTGAGGCATTGTCCTCGTCTGCATGGCCAAAGCTGGGCTTCGGCAGCAGTGGTCCAGCTGGTGGGAAGGGGTAGTAAGAGGGAGGAGGCAGGCCCACCATGTTTCAGGCTTCAGACCAGAAGTGGCACACGGTCATCTGGTCACTTTCCTTAGGCGAGATCGTGGGTGCATGGCCACACCTAACGGCAAGCGAGGCTGGGGAGCAGAGTGCATCTTCCCACCTGTGTGTCGGACTGCAGGTCTCCTCCCAGGAAAGATGGGGAAATGGGTTGTGATGGACAGTTAGCAGTCTGCATCACACGAGATGTGTGTGCCCTCGTGACGTTCACCTTGACTTGAGGAGGCCTGGGAATGGCTTGCAGTTGGCTTCGGGGAATATCAAGGAGTCCCAGATGGCTGGAACACGGGGAGGAACATGGGCTCAGAGGGGCCACTAGAGCCCTTCGTGGAGAGCCTTTTGGGCCAGCGAAAGGCTCTGGAGTTTATCCTGAGGAAGAGGGGGAGCTCTTGGAGGGTCAGGAGCAAAGGACAGACGTGGTCTTATTTGTGCTTTAAAAGGATGCCTTCTGGCTGCTATGTGGAGATGCAACTAAAAAGTGTTTTCTTTGGAATCTCTGCATTTCTGTGTCTGGGATTTGGTCTCTAGTTTTCCTCTTGGTATGTGGTACTGTCGGGTTTTGGACTCATGGCTATCCTAGTAAAATGCATCTTAACGCGTTGTATTCCAAAGCCGTTGTCACACAATTCTAGTCAGAGGCACTGAGATGCTCACCTCTTTGTTTTCTTGTGAGGGTAATTTAAGTAGCATAAGTATGATGCCTTCGTTGAAGTTTCAAAATCTCATTTTAGGAGAAACAAAGTTGGAAGATTTCTTTCATTAGTCAATAGCCTGTTTGAGTTGTGTTTTTTAAATTAAAATTTTCTTTTTTAAATTAAAATTAAAAAACGTTAAATAGCACATCCATTTTATTGCCTCTCAATTTTCAAGCATATCACTACTCGTGAATTTTAATCTTCACATGTTTAGTTATATCCTCTTTCTCACTGGTTTGTGCATATATTTCTCTTGTTAGTGAAATGTGCCAGTTTACTGATTCTTTTTTCATCGACTGAGTGTCTAGGACTTATTTATTATTTATACTTTTTACAATTTCTAAATTCATTCATTGCTGCTTTTGTTCTGTGAATCTTTTTCTCTTGATTTCCCTGAATTTTATTTTCTAACATAGTAGGTAGAGACCATAATTTATTAACTTTTTGTTTAATGATGAAATTATATAAAGCTATGAAGTTCCTTGTTATTACAGCGTTTGCCACATTCCATAATGTTTGCTATGTATTATTTTCATTGTCATGATTTTTAAATAGTCTGTAATTACAGTTTGATTGCCTCTTTAATCTAAAAGTTATTTAAGACTATTTTTTTCTGAAAATAATGTCTGCTGCTGTTTTGAAAGTGCATACAATTTATAAATGGATAAATTAAAAAGCAAAATCCGCCCCAACCTCCTTTCCCACCCCTGTAGCAGTCCTGAGGGATAACTTCTTTGGACAATTCTGGCATGCACCCAGACATGTGTAAAATGATACACTGTGAGCATATACACTTTGTTGAAATGAAATAGTATTGTACATGTCCTCCAAATTCATTTATTTAGTCAACCATAAACTATGGCAGTTACCTGTATCTATCTCATTCTTTTAAAATGGCTATTGTATCATATAGAATAAATGTATTTAATCATTCCCTTACGAAGAGGCATGTAAGTGTTTAGACTGTCTGATTTTTAAATTTATTTTTTCCTTGAGCATTTGTGCAATAATTTCTGTAGGAGTTCTAGATCAAAATTATGCCCATTTCCCCTTTTTATATATAAAGGCATTGGTATGCTCATAAACTGGCTATTGAAAAACCAAACAAGCCAACAAAAAACCTATCTGATTTATAGCATATGCTGATTTCTGTGGTGGAAATACCACCACCATGGCCGATTTCAAGCTGGCAACTGTTTTCCAAAAAAAGTCTGGAATATTTGTGAGCTGGTATAAGCCAGTTCAAACTGGTTCCAGCATACTACCAGGAAAAACCAAATTGCCTCCAAAATTTTGGGGTTAATTCACAGTCGTACAGTGTATGATTCTTCTTTCTATAATTTTAATAACCCTGAATATTAAGAATCTTCCTTTTTTTCCCA
The DNA here is from genome assembly GCF_036321535.1 of Camelus dromedarius. Lineage (NCBI taxonomy): Eukaryota > Metazoa > Chordata > Mammalia > Artiodactyla > Camelidae > Camelus > Camelus dromedarius. The sequence goes on from NC_087451.1 coordinate 21,768,514, forward strand.
ACCTGATTAAAAAATTGCCTTTCGTCTTGTTTCATTTGCATTTCTTTTCATGTGTTAAATACCGCTTTTATTTCTTCTGTGAATTGCCTATTCATATTATTTACCTTTTTTTTTTTTCATTCAAAAACATTTTAGTTGAGCACCTTCTCAGTACTGTGCATTCCTCCAGCTGCTAGGGACACAACAGTGAACAAGGTAGACTCTGTTCTCTGCACTAGCCAAGTTTATGTTCTAGGGAACGAAACAGGTACAATTATTGCAAATTGAAAACAGGCTATGCAATTAACAACCTGGGAGCCAAGCTAGAAAATGGAAGAAGTATCACCTTAGACAGGACATTTGGGGAAGGCTCTCTGGGTTGATAGCATTTATACTGAGACCTAAGGGTGTGAATGAGCCAGCCAGGCAACCAGTGTGAGTTAAGGATGGAGGTTGGAGGTGGCGTTGATGAACTGCAGCAGAAGCGTGTGCAAAATCCCTGAGAACTCGGGGAGAGGTGGGAAGAAGAGCCAAGAAGCTGGAACCAAGTGATGAAGGAGAAGAGGCGAAGGAGATGAAATGGGAGAAAATTAGCAATATTCTAGATCAGGGTCGTCATGCTGAACAACTATAGGGGGTGCTGTTCAAACTACATTCTGTGCTCTGCTGTACCTGACAGCCCCGTGATTGGAAATGATCAACTGCCCCTTATTGATCTTTAGCTATCTTTTAAATAATAGATACACTTTAGTTACTATATATGTTGCAGATATTTTTTCACAGTTGGTAATAACCTACTTCATGATTCAAAGTATCACAGTTTTAAATTTTTATGAAGTCAGATTTGTTGATCTTTTCCTTTATTGCTTCAGAGTTTCCTTGTTGCTTTTAGGAAGACCTTTCCTTTTGCAAATTTACAAAGCGTGCTTTCATGTTTTCTTTCAATATTTAGATTGGAAATAAAAAGGCATAGATTTTAAAAAAAGGACACTAATGAACTCATCTACAAAACAGAAACAGACTCAGACATAGTAAACAATTTTATGGTTACTGGGGGAAAGGGAGTAGGAAGGGATAAATTTGGGAGTTTGAGATTTGCAAAGGGTAACCACTATATATAAAAATAGATAAAAAACAAATTTATTCTGTATAGCACAGGGAACTATATTCAATATCTGATAATAACCTTTAATGAAACAGAATATGAAAACAAATATATGTATGTATATATATGCATGATGGGACATTATGCCATACACCAGAAATTGACACATTATAACTGACTATACTTCAATTAAAAATAGATAAATAAAATAAATCTGGTAATTAGTTTGGTATATAAATATGGTAGGAAATTTTTATTATGTATATTTTCTCTCTGTACCATTATATCATTCCATGCTGCTTTTTGAATTGGAGTTCTATAGTACATTTTGATGTCTGGAGGTGCAAATATGGTCTCATATTCTTGTATAGAATGCTACTGGCTGTTTGTATCATTCACTTATCTGTATGACTTCTAGAATCCTCTTGTCAGGTTCTGTTTTTAAAGAATGAGATTTTAGGCTTGAATAGAATTAATGTTTTAATTTGGGGAGAACTAATATTTTTATATGATTTAAGTTTTCCTATCTAGTAATACAGTATTTCCTTTTAGTTATTCAGACTTTTCTTCTTTTATTTCCTTTTGCAGAGTTTTCAGTTTTTATCATAGAGTTCTGATAGTTCTCTTGTGTTTATTACAATGCATCTTATCATTTTTATTGTTAAGTAAATGAAGTTCATTTTCATTGGATTTGGCCATTGTATTGGAGTTATTTATTTTTGTATGTTTTTCTTCTATCTGGTCACTGTGTTGAATTTTCTCACTCATTTTAATAGTGGTGTAGTTAATTGCTTTATATTTTGTAAGTAAACAATTATATCATTTACAAATAATGACAGTTATACCTCTTCTAATTCAATATTTGTTTTCCTTACCTATTTCCCCTTAGTACATTATGATGACCTCTTAAAAAAGATAAATATATAGTGGTAATAGTTACTCCTTATAGAAATGTTTTTTGGGATCTATCATGAAGTAAACCTTTGCTTCTCAGGTTACAAAAAATGACTTTTAGAAAACAAATTTTTAAAAAATGACTTTTTCTGCACTTAGGGTGACAATCATAGAGGTTTTCTCTTATAATCTCGGGAATCTTATAACTTATTTTGGTTTTACACTTGAACTTTTCCTTTATTCTTGGAATAAATTCATCTTGGCCATGATGCTTTATTATACTACTATTATTACACTGAGCTTTAGTTTGTTAACATTTTATTTCAATTTTTTGCATCAAAATTTATAAATGAGATTGGTTTAGAACTTTCATTTTTCCTAATCTCTATATTTGGTTTTGCTGTGAGAAACCAAACAGCATCTGGCACTTCTCTGGTATTTATTACAAGGCATTTATCATTTAGACACAAACAATGACGGAAAAAAAAATTTAATCTCTTTCTCTGCTCTGATGTGGTTTAAATAACAAGGAAATTATATCTTATTTAAAAGTTTGACCAAACTTGGTCATCAAATGATCGGGACAAAGTGTCTCTGGCTATCTGTTCATTGCCTTCTGTGGTTATCAACAAGTTAGTTTTTATTACATTCTGAGCAAAAGTTGCCTATTTAATATAATTTTTCAAACTTATTGGTATAGAGTTGAACATAGTATGCTTAAAAATCAATTGTAAAGTTTCCGCAGTAGCTCTCATGACTTTTCCTTTGGCCTTTTTGATGTTGTCTGGATTTGCGTGGATTTCCTCTCTCCAGATAGGACCATATCTGGGAATACTCTGTTTGTTGGGCTTTTCGGAAAGCTAAGTTTGGGTTGCTCAGGTCTGATTTTTTGTATTCAGTTAGTTTCTCCTTGTGTTGGTATTAATTCCAGCCTTCGTTTTTCTTTAGGCTTGTTCAGTGTTGTTCATTCTTGTCTTCTTACAAATGCATTTAAGGGTAGCATTCTTCCTTGGAGTAAGACTTTGGCCACATCAGATATTTTTTGAAATACCACAGTTTTAAAAGTTATTTTCTAAAGAATGTATACTTTTTGCCTGAATTTCCTTTTTGACACAAAAATTGTTTAGAAGAGTTTTACCTTTGCATTTAAAAATATTCCGGATAGTTACAGTTTTGGTCATTGCTCATTTATTAATACATAATTCTGATTTGAGGATAAGCCTCTTTTGTGATTTTTTTACTTTGAGAGGTTTATCAAGCTTTTTTTTTTTTTGTGGCTTACTGACTGGATTTTCTGAATATTTTATGGGTTGGGAAAAATGTATTTTGTGTTTGTTTGGCTATCCATCCATATTAGTAAGTCTTGTTGTATATAATGTATATATCCAGTGTACTTTTTTTCTGCCTTATATTTTAAAAACCTAGTGAAGTAGTTGTATCTTTCACTGTGATTTTGGTTTTGTCAAACTTTTATTTCTTTGAATTTTGCTTTAAATATCTCTCTACTGTATTTTCTTTTATTCAAAGAGAAATCATGCTTGCTTTTATTTCTTTGGTCTATAGCTTTAACCAAAACATAATATTTCTTTTTAATCTTTTTGCTGCTTTTTTTTTTTTTTTTTGCTTTGTATTATCTGTTATCTGATACAATATTTCCAGTCCTGATTCCTTGTTAATAAGTGTATTGTTTATCTTTGTTCAGTCCTTTATTTTCTACCTTTCTATGTCATTTTTCAATAGAATATATGGAGGGTGTGTGTGTGTGATTTGTTTTTACATCTTAGAAATCCTTAAAAAAATAATTGAATGAATTTCATGGCTACAATACAAGCAATTACTTAGATTTTCCTTTATTTTTACTGGTATATTTGCTAATATACCCCCCTTCCTTCCTTCTTTCTTTTGTTTTTTATTTTGGGAGCTGTAATACCATCCTCTTGTCCTTTACCCTCTTATCAGAACTGTAACTGTACATCTAATGTGGGGTTTTCAGGGGGTGGTATAAGGCCAATTTTCCCTACTATTCCACCAGATAAGCTCCGTGAGGGCGGGCACTGTCTCTGTCTTTGCTCCTCACTGTGCAGACAGCACCTGGCGTAGTGTTGTACACCCGGTAGCTGCTCACAAACACTTGAATGTTTGCATCGCTTGAATGAGTGAATGAATGGCGTGTATCTCCGTCAGGGACTCATTGGGCCTTTATCATCTGGATATTTTATTTTTGGATTTTTTTCGTTCCATCTTAGTGCCTCCCTGTTCCTGGAGTTCTCATTAGGTGGGTATCAGATTTGACGCAAATGATCTACAATGGCTTTTAACTCCTTTCTCATAATTTTAGTTGGTCACCCTTTTCCGCAGCGTTTACAAAAAAAAGGTGGGGGGGGGGTGGATATTAGCTTTTCCAGGACTGGGATTCAGCTTTTTGTGAGTCTTTGTTTTTATTATGTTTTACGGTCTGAGAACTTTGCTTCTTTTGTGGCAGTGGATTCTTATTTTATACATGGGAAGATCTCTTAAATATCTCTAAGGGAGCTAATTTTACTTTTTTAGAGTTGTTTTCTGTTTCTTGAATTAACTCTGCTCTTCTTCAGTTCCATCTGCCACTTCGTTTTCGTGTTACTGCTTTCCTTGAAGGGTTGGAAATTATGGGTTGCCTCACTTCTACAATTAATACTCTGAGTAAAACGTATCTGGCTTATTCCCTTTCACAAATTGAAGGAAAGTGAATGGCATAGTAGCTGTATGATTTTTCACACTATTCTCTTTCTCCAGGCTTGCAGACACAAGGATTCTTTCAGTGCATCCATCAGTTCATTAAAGTGCTTAACTAACGTTAATTGAGCATGTACTACATTTCCAGGCACTGGAGACAGAAATGGGATAGATTTGTGTTCTTCCCCTTATCAGTTGAGCTAAGCAAGGGGAGACATACACGCTAACAGGTCGCTTACAACACTGCAGTATTAAGGCAGTCGTGGTGATGGGAGCCTGCAAAGAAAAGTAGAAGATAAGAACTTGGAAAGGTTCTAAAGCATTTGAAAGGGAAAGTAAGTGGCTTTTTCCTCTTTGCGTCCCCAGTGTCTGGAGCACAGTAAATACTCGGTACCTTTTTAATGCATGAGTGGACGCTCAGAGAATGGAGAGAATTAATGTAGGGCTGAATCGAAGGCTTCTTCATAAATAGATATTTTCAATTATTTATGTGGATGTGGTGGCGGAAAGGAGTCTAAACATTAGTTATACCTTGGCTCTCGTTAGGGTGGATTGTAGACATCCTTGACGCTTGACAAGAAAGTGAGAAATACACAGTTTCAGGGACTTTGACAAAGTAATAGGTCTTAAGTCCCCAGTGTGTAATTCCCTAGTGTTTGTTCGTGAAGATGGGGATGGCGGGGAAAAGGGGGTAGAGGGGCAGGGGGAGGAGGAGGAGAAGGTAGAGGAGCATCTGTGAAGAGGGTCCACTTTTATTTGCACTTTGGCTAAAAGCCCCTCCCTGTCCCCTGTCCCCTGTCCCCTTGTCTGACGTGACCAAGCCTTTCAAGAGGCAGAAAAATGCAGGAAAAGTGAGGAGAGACTTTCTCCACGTTCTCACACATCGTCTTCGCACCTGCGAGCTCCCAGCGGCTGGCAGCTGCTTTCCGTGTGGCCCTGTGGGGGGGGTCCCGTGTGGGAGCAGCGTCTGTGAGCGCGAGGCCCCTCGCTGCCTAGAGACCCAGCGCCCCGTGAGCAGGTGTTCCCTGAGCCCTGGGGTGCAGTCTTTACCTCCGAAGCGCGGCCTTTCTGGGATCACATTAAATAGTACAAGATGTTTACCAGGTTTCTGTGTTGCAGTGGGACTCTGACCCTGAGTCTGGCCTGCCCCGAGGTGGGCAGCTGCCCCGGTCTGCTCAGCCCCGGGGCTTCGCGGGTCTCCTTTTCCCCTTCGGCCCCTTTGCGGTCCCGTCTGCACCGGCGCAGTCAGGGCCGGGCAAAGACCTGAGGGGGCTTTATGTGCAGATTCTAGGGGTCTAGGAAGCCTTCTGTAGCTTCCTCATTTCCAGGACCTCCCCGTTTTTAATTTTCAGCCCCTCTGGCAGTCCCAGACTCTGTCCTCTGACTCAGGCCAGTGATGCGTTCGTGTCCTACTTGAATTACAAATGTTTTCTGCCACGTGGGCTGGGAAGTTCTTGCAGGACAGAAGCGGTGTAAACACACAGCACGCCAGACGTGCTCCTCTTCTTTCAAGGGTCAAGTCATCTTTCGTGTCCGCCTGCCTTTCATCTTTCTTTGCTACCTTCAAAATAGTTAGGTTTATTTTAATTTTTTTTCTATTTTTGCCCAGAATTCTATAGCAGTCTAGTACAAGCCACGTGGGAGCTGGAGCTCAGGACTTAAGACCCTGGAATACAGTTCCTTTTTAGTTATGCTAGAATCCAAAATCCAACTTACACTGATTGATCAGCAGTGAGTCATTCTTTTCTTGGAGATACTAATCCAGTATACTTGATCCACCTGGGGAGAGTTTACTGTATTTGTAAGTGGGCTGATTCAAATGTAAAATGCCAGGTTTCTGTCAAGTATTTTACCTAAAGATTTTCAGCCTCTTAATAAAAGTGTGGAATTACATCCATTTTTTAAAAGACAGAGCGGGGCGGGGGGGCATGGTATCAGTAGGCTACTGATTGCAGAAATTAACGTTGAAGTTTCTCTTTAGATTTCTGAGGGAACGTTTGGAGATTTGAGGGAGAGTTACACCAGAAGAGGGGAATGACTCACTGACATTATTGTTTTTGAAAACATATTTTCAGGTCAGGTTACCCAGTCTTCCCCACCGTATGCCCACCACAGGAGCAATGCTCCCCAAGTCCTTGATCAAGAAGGTTCACCAGAGGAACTTGGAATTCCATTCTGTTCATTAATCTGTCACCGAGAACAGGGTGAGTTCTTTAAAACTCACAGAGTTCTAATTTTATCTAAACTTCATTGGCTTGTCTTAAAATAATTCCCAACCCAAAGAACAATGGAAAACTGGCGCTCACCACATCTTACCGCCTTTATTTTACTACTGAGGAACCCGAGACTTCAGAAAGGATTATTCAAGGTCACCGTGCTCACTAGTAGCTGAGCTGGGACTCGAACCTGTGGTCTTTGCCCCTCCCCTGGAGGGGCGTCATGGACTACAGACACCGAACATCTCTTTCCTTCAATCTTTCCTTTCCTTAAACTCCACAGAGACCCCATCATGAATTTTGGCTTGCTAATCCACAGTCCTGGCTTTATCTCGGCTTCACCTACATTTTTTTTTTTTAAGTTTTTGAGGGGGTGGTAGGTCTATTTATTTGTTTGTTGGTTGGTTTTTCTAGTGGAGGGACTGGGGATGGAACCCAGGACCTCATGCATGCTAAGCACACACTCTACCACTGAGCTATACCCTCCCCTTCACCTAAGTTTTTAAACAGCTTTACTGAGGTAGAATTCACATACTAGACATTGCACCCGCTTTTCGTTTACCCTTTATCACCGCCTGAAATCTGGATCTCAGACCCCAGAAGAAATGGACAGGAAAGTAAGACAGCTGAGGGGGCCTTGACACTCAGGGTGGAGCCCCAGAGGCAGGTGCATTCCTATTTCCTGCAAATGACAACCCGGAAGACCCACATCTCTAAGTTTCTGGCTCCAGATCTCTTGGACCTCTTTCCCCACCCATCTGCAGCTCTTCTCAGCTTTGGTGCTGGGTTTTTCATCTTATCGAAGATTCGTGTAAGTGTGTCAGACTGGCACACGGAGGCTGTTGAGCCTGATGCCTACAGACAAAGGAGGACTTCGCAGTCTGCTTTCAGGACTCCTTTTCTGTCTGTGACCCCCTTCCTCTCCCCTGTAACACAGCACTTAGTTGGAAAATTATCCGAGTTGTCTTTGGCATCAGAAGGAAAAGCAGGAGCTCGCGTTAATGTGCTCAAGCAGTGAGCTTGTTGCAGGGCGCCGCCTGTGAGGTGCAGCCTGTGCTGGGCCCGGGGGAGATGCAGGGAGTCAGCACAGAGTGAAGCTCTGCCCTCACGGGGCGCCCAGGGAGTCAGGCGTCCAGCCTTGCGGTGAGCAGTGCCCTGTTTACTTGGAATCCGTAAATGCCCTTGGGTCGCAGGTGGGGGACGAGGGACGGGAGGCTCCTCCGTTCACAGACGAGGAAGTTGAAACGCACAGGTATGGCGGGAGTTGCCCGAAGCGCCGTGGCTAGCCGTGGCCCAGCCAGAACAGGAGCTCCAGTCCCCTGCCTCTCTGATCCCAGGTGCTGGGCCCCACCCCCCCGGGTCCTGCCCCAGCTCTCCCCTCTCCCACCAGTTTTCCTGTGCACAGCCCAGCGGACTGACCAACCACCACAAGCCCTGAAGTCCTGGCTGCTGGTTCTGCAGCCCTCACCCAGTAAGGTCTGAATGTCATGGAAAATACTTCTGAGCAATGTGCCCTCATTCTCAGATGGCATCCTTGACACGTCAGGCTCCCCTTGGTCCAGGTTAGGATCACCCCCTGAAGCTGAAATGAAGACACAGGGGCAAGTCAGGGCCGCCTGGAAGGTGGGCCGGTCCAGGGGCGCAGGGCCCTGTGCCCGGCTGATCAGGGGAAGGGGCGGCGGGCCTTTGCCAGGTTGAGCTGCACGAGCTGTAGAAACAGGACAGGGCCAGTACTTTTCTGGGACTGCATCAGATAAACTGGGACATCTGCAATACTTCCTGAGCAAACTAGGTTACCCTCCCTGCTGCTGCGGCCACCCGAGGGCATTGGACAGCTGGGTGACCCAGAAATGGTCATCTCCTTGTCCGGCTCCATCTGGAATTCTAGCCCCTAATTCCGGGGCACCGACAAGACAGGCTCTTTAGGTGGAAACGAGCTTCACGACACCAGCGGGGACGAAGCCCATTCTTGTTGCAGGAAGCGCCTCCCAAACAGCGAGGGAAAGAGGCTGCCTGACCGTCGGAAAGTGAGACAGAATGAGGAAGTGAAGTAACAATAAATCTTCCCCATCAACTTTTATGTTTTGTAGTCTGGGGAGGCAAAAATAATTATAGGAAAGTGTGCCATGTTGGGGGGGAAGAGAAAAGGCTTGATGTCAAGAGATTGATCTGAGTTGCTAAACTGGGAAGCGTTACTTCCTCCCAGGACCTCGCTTTTCCAGGGGCACGAGGAAGGGGTTGGCTCAGCTGATCTCCAGGGGTCTTTCCTGTCCTGAAAGTCTGTGATGTGCGTTAGCTCCAGTTAACAACGCCAGGAAACAGTAAGGGGGCAGCTGCTGGTAAAAAGCCCCTTCCCCACCTGAAAGGCTTGGCCATCTGGTGAGAGGAGGACCCCACAAAGCAGTGTGGGAGCCCCCAGCAGAGGGACCTAAGCAAGGACAAGAAGATGACTGGGTCAGCTGCCTTCTCTACCTCTCACTTGAAATATATGCTCTGTCCAGTTCGTGCCTACATCCAGGGCACCCCGTGTCCAGGGCGCATGTGTTCACGTGTAGTGTGGCGTTGGGATTCTGAACTCCTAGTGATGTAAACGAGAAGCGCAGCCCGTGAGTCCCGGAACTGATCACCAACAGGGCGGTCGTGGGGTGGAGACCCAGCTCATCTACTCATTCTTTCATAGCGTGCTGCCATATTTGGCCAGCACCCAACCTTCCAAATCCTAGACCATCGGCCTGTCTTTCTTGGTTGGTTCCAGAGGGCTTTGTGCTCAGAGCACATGTCAGCAAACATTCATCAAGTGTGACAAGAAGTCTTTGACCCCAAACCTCCGTGTGAAGTCCCCCTGTCCTAAGAGACAGTCTCTTCCACCCATGAGTTTGTTCAACTGCTTATGCTAATATAGGCAGACTTTAGAGGTCTTTCCCCTTGGGCCACACCTCCCCTCCCAACATCCCAGAGTCCGGAGCCTCCTCAGGTAGGACACAAACCCTGGGCTGATCTCATCTCATCCGCAGCAAGGGAGGACTTCAGGAAACCATCCAAGACCATGAGACCATGAATCAGCAAACTAGAGAGCACAAAGGCCAGCTTCCCATAAAAGTACCAACTTTAATTCTTTACTTCTCGCCCTAAAATGTCCACCTGTTAGCACCGATGTCCAACTGTGTCCTTGCCCTGGAGCTCTGTGGCTGTGTTAACCCTCTGGATCGGAGTGAAAGGAGCCGTTGAGTTAGAACGAGCCTGTCAAGTGTAAGAGCATCGTCTGTCCAGGAGGGGCACCCACAGAGTGTAATGGTGAGGACAGATGAGTCTAAACACCATGTGTTTGAACCTGGAGGGCAGGGTCAGAGACCAGAGGAACTGTGATCTCGTTTCCAGATTCACCCAGGATAAAGGGGTGGTTCTTGGACTGTGCACCGTGAACACCCACCAATCAGGACCGCCTGATGGTGTTCTGAGCTCATGTGATGTGGAAAGAGCTCCATGAATTGGGTCTCTGCTGCTCTCGAGCTGATGGCCTTGGGCCAGTCATTTCCCCGCCCTGAGGATCAGTTTCCCCATCAGAGAAATGAGAGGGTGGGACCGGTTATTCCCCGGTGCTCTAGCTCGGAGGGGCTCCAGGACCCCAAGAGGAGGAGAGAGGAGCTCTGTCTACTTATTGGTGAGGTCTTTGTCAGCGGTGGCAGCAGTAAATCCAGTCTGAGTCCACTGACGCTGAAGTCAAGGGGTATAAACGTGTGACAAAGGACAATGAAGAGTTGAAGCTTTTCCGTCCAGACTTACTCCAGCAGCATTCCACAGACGCGTGCACACACACATGTTTTTGGTACATTTTGAAAGCATCTTTCTTAGTAAGTGAAAAACACTTTCATTTTTCCTGGTGAGACTTACAGTTTATTTGAAAAGCACTTTGTCAGTGACTGGATCTGCAACCTTGACACGGTCTTTTAACAGCTCTAAGCCTCCATTTCATCGTCTATCAAGCGGAGATGATGAAAACTGTGTCAAGGGGTTGATGGGGTCAGCAAATGAAGTACAAAAAGTACAGTAGCTTGGTCAGGAAATTAGGTCCTGGGCGGCCCGGGGGGAGCGCAGATTCTCCGCAGAGTGACCCGAGGGCAGCGCCCTCTCCGCTGTGGGCTCGGGTCTCACCTGGGCAAACAGCGGTAATAACAGAAAATCATAGTAGACCCCAGAGGATCGCTCTGCCTGCGGTCAGGCTGTTCCGAGCACAGCTCTGGAGCTAGGCTTGCAAGACTTCAGAGCCTTGTTCTGCCGTCGCCTGCCTGCACCGCCTCAGCCAGCTGAACGAACCTTTCTGTGCCTTGGTTTCTCCATCTGAAAATGGCAGTGATTGTGGTAACCACCTTACAGGCTTTTTGGAAGATGAATTGAGTTAATACATGCAAAGTGCTGGAACAGCACCTGGTACTTAGGTAACAGTGAATAAATTGTGTGTGTTTTGTAAAGTAGAAGACAGTCGATGAGGAGTTTAACAAACATTTCAACGAAAATTACAAGCTGAGGGAGAGGGTATAGCTTAGTGGCAGAGCACGTGCTTAGCTCCTGGGTTCGATCCTCAGTACCTCCATTAAAAAGACAAATAAACAAACGAACAAACCAACCTAATTACCTCCCCCCCAAAAAAGAAATCGACTTAAAAGTCTCAAGCAATGAAACAAGCTTTCTCTCATGGAGCTTATATCCTAGAGGAGAGAGAGACACTGCAGACATAAATGAGCACACACAGGCATGCCTGGCTGTATTGTGCTTCCCTTTTTTTCTTAGCAAATGAAAGCTTTATGGCAGTCCTGCATCGCGTAAGTCTGTCAGCATCACTTCCCGACAGCGTTTGCTCCCTTCATGTCTCTGTGTCACGTTTTGGTAATTCTCGTAATATTTCAAACGTTTTCATTATTGTTGTATGTGTTAGGGTGATCTGGGATCAGTGATCTTCTAAAAAAAGTTTTTTATTGAAATTCAGTTGATTTACAATATTGTGTTAGTTTCTGGTGTACAGCACGGTGATTCAGTTATACATATGTATATGTATTTTTTATTATAGGCTATTACAATACATTGACTATAATTCCCTGTGCTATACAATAGGACCTTGTTATAAATCTGTTTTATATATGGTAGTTTGTTGTATCTGTTAACCCCAAACTCCTAATTTATCCCTCCCATTCTTTCCCCTTTGGTAACTGTAAGTTTGTCTTCTATGTCTGAGAGTCTGTTTTGTAAACAAGTGCGTTTGTATCATTTTTTTAAGATTCCACATGTAAGCGACATCATGGTGTTTGTCTTTCTGTGTCTGCCGTCCTTCACTTGGTGTGATCATCTCTGACATTGCTATTGCAAAAAGATTCATGACTTGCTGAAGGCTCAGATGATGGTTAACCTTTTTTTTTAGCAATAAAAGATTTTAAAATTAAGGTATGTACTTTTTTTAGACATAATGCTGTTGCACACTTTATTTAATAGATAGCAGAATAGTGTAAACATAACTTTTATGTGCACTGGGAGGCCACAACATTCACGGGACTTGCTTTATTCTATTATTCGCTGAATGGCAGTGATCTGGAACCCAGCCCGCAGCGTCTCCGAGGTCTGCGTGCCGTCGGTCAAGGGGAGACAGGTATCATGGAGCTGAGTAATGTGGGGCAGAGGAAGGGGTGACGGAGACTGATGGAGAAGGGGTGACTATCAGATTGTCATCCCAAAGGAGGTGACTTTTTCAATGGAGAGCCGCATGGAGTGAGGAAGGCCGCCTGAGGCCAGGTGGGGCCCAGGGAGAGAGCAGTAAACCCACAGGTCCTGATGCTGAGATGTGATTCTGCTGCTGATAACACCAGTGGTAGTAATGGTCATAAAGATACAGAAAACGGTGCTCTCATAGCTCGTCTTCAGCGGATGTTCGGTTCACATCTCAGCCCATGTGCCCCTCTGAGCCTCCAAGTGATTATCGCCAGCATGTGCTTTAAAATTGCAGTTGACTGTCCTCAAAGAGGCAATGAGGATGGCAGGGCTTCCAGCTGGAAACGTGGTCGGGCTCATGGCCGCTGGTGCCGCCTCTCCCAGCTTGGCATCAAGAGACCTTCGAAGTCACAGGGAGGTATGGCCAAGCACGGACGGCTGAACGCAGAGACCGAGAGTCAGCTGGCCATCAGAATCTCGGAGGAATTTCCACGAATCACAGAGTTGTTGGGACCAGATTAAACATGTAAATTGGCATCAAATCTGCAGAATTAATGGACGTTAGCATTCACTAATTTCAGTGTAATTTCAGTGACTGCCCACTGATGGAGAAATCACAGTTTCCAGACAAAGTGGGCATCCATCTTCTCTCCCAGTGACAAGTGTTTGGCCCTTCCCTTCCTGACTCTTCCAGGCAGACTCCAGAGAACAGGAAAGGGGGCAAAGAGATAAGTGATGGGGCAACACATCTTGGAGGCGATAGTGTCCGCATGAGTGAAAAATTTTAGTTGGAGGCAGAGTTAGGAAGAGCCTTGGAAACAAATGTGCTGGCTGTTGCAGCCTTTCTTATGCTGTTTTCATTAAGGAAGGCTTCGAGAACCAGTCAGTGGGTGCAGGAGAAAATCCCACACTGGTCCAGCAGAGAAAACCAACCTAAAATAGGAATGTGTTGGCTCATTGTACTGTGTCAGGCACAGCTGGATCAAGGTGCTGAAATGATGTTTTCAGTTCTCAAATTCTCTTTCTCTCTCTCCCCCTCCAACTTTTCTGACTTCATTCTTGGGCAAGCTATTGCCATATCAGGCGAATATGGCCCCAGAAACTCCAAACTGGCCTAATCCTTACAGCCTTGCATCTCAGCAAAGTGAGGCCTTTCTTTATATTTCCAGCAAAAATTCTCAGATTCTGGTTAAAAATCCTTGTTGACCTGTCTTGGATTGACCCATCTTTAGAGCAATTTCAGGGGGAAGGGGTCCTCTGATTGGTCATGTGGTTGTCACTCAGGGACCTAGGGGAAGAGGAACCACCCATCTGAGCCTCCTAGACTATGGGGAGATGCTGTGGAAAGAGGCGGATGGGGGTCCCTAGAGTTAGGGGCTCTAGGCTGTTGAGAAGCTCACACCCGTTCCGTCTGTGTGAGATGATGCCACTCAAGTTACAGCAGAACTGTCATCAAGAAGAACCTAGTTAGTAGTGAGGATGGCAAATGGAGAATTTATCCAGATATTTTGAAGGTATTGCTAGAGATGAGAAAGAGAGAGAGAGATTATAGACAGAACAGTCAGAAAAAATGATTAACATTAGAGCTGTTCTTAAGGAAACTCCACAACAATTTTGGAGACGTAAAAACGGAAGGTGCAAACAGATCACTCCCCCGAGCTTCCCTGGGGGTCCACGTTAAAAGAATGCTCCTCATTACAGGTAAAAACAGAGGGCAAAGACCCCTGCCCAGAGCACCTTGCCTGGTAACTGGAGTCTGCGAACAAGCTTCAAAATTAGTAAGCATTCCAGGTTATTTAATATGATGTTAAAATGATTGTACATTCAGAGTAATAAAGCTCAGGCTGGCTTTTGCCTTCTGTCTGATATCAAGGGCCAGAAGGCAAAGGGAAGGCGTCCCATCGCTCTGAGTCTGTGCGCCAGGAATTTCATACCGAGACAAAACATCTCTCACCTCCAGAGGCAACATGAAGTCATTCTTGGATGTGCACGGTCTTGGGGAACAATAGATCTGAAGTTCTAGCCAGCCGAGAGACCACTGAAGCCGGGAACACAGGCGGATGTCCCGATTTTAAGAAGAGGCTGGCAGTCCTCGTGGTGAGGGTGACAGTGCCCCACGCAGAGGTCCAGAGGGGAGACACCTGCGCAGTCCCCCTCACCTGCGCTGAGTGGGCCACTCCCGGGGGTGCAGGGACTCGGGCTGTCGGTCACGGTGGCATCTGCATGAAACGTCAACGGGCGGAATTTCTGCATGTATCATTACCCTTCTTGATTGGGTCGGCTCTGTCACGGAACGTCGGAAATGCCCTTAGAAAAGCTTCTTCCTCCGAGAAGCACAGGCCAAAACAGACCGCTGAAACTCAGCACAGCGTGTATCACGTGCTTACTCTCAGTTGGGCCCTTTTGCAAAATGCTTACCGTAAGTTATTTCAGGTAAATTTCACCAGTGAATTCAGAAGCCCAATTAAACAGGATTTACAGTGACACTTGAGAGGAAAAATGCAAAGCCTGCTGCTTTTGTTCTGGAGAAGTGGGTCTGTGGAGGATTTCTTCCTCCCTTCCGTCCCCTATATACGTTTTCCTATTCCTGATGACCCTGTGTTACTTTCTAAGTGCGAATAAACAATAGACACTTAAAACAGAAAAGTCAGCAAGCATGAAACCAGATGCAAGGATCGAAGCGCGCGCCCATACATGACACTCACACGGAAGTGCAACAGACCCGCCTGCTCTCTCCTTCCTGTACAAGCTTGCTTGTTTTAAAAAAAAATTTAAGGTTTTATTTATTTTTTGTTGGGGGGGTTAAGTTTGTTTGTTTGTTTATCTGTCTTTAATGGAGGTCCTGGGGATTGGATCCAGGACCTCGTGCGTGCTAGGCACACACGCTACCACTGAGCTCTAGCTCTCCCCCCAAGTTTTCTTTATTCCTTTTCTTCCTGCCTCTGCTTTTCTCCTACACAGCTCACATGCCCACAGTTCATCCTCTCTCTTTTACACACACACAGACTTTGGTCACTTCCTTATTTCCCTCTTTCTCTCCATCCAGCTGTTTCTCACTCCCACAGACCTCCGGTCTCACGGTCATCTCCCTGCCCCCTTCCTCTGACCCTCCGGGCTCCGCACACAAACACGAGCCTTCAGCAGCCGCTTCTCCCTCTCTGTGTCTCTTTCATCCAGAAACACGCGCTGCCAGGCCAGCTCCGTCATCCCCTTTCTTCTCGTCACCCCTGGGTTCCCACCCATCTCACTGGCCTCCCTCCCTCTCTCCCCCACCCCCTCTCTCTTGGATGCACACACACTTTCCTTGATGAGTTGTATACACTCACAACTGCAGGAGTTATGGATTCAATTATCCAAACACCACAGTCCTCTCCCCCTTCTCTTTCAAGTGAGCATCCTAATTAAAACGTTACCCGTCTCATTGGCACCAGCAGACACACACGCCAGGGTTGGGAGTAAAAAAAAAAAAAGGGAAGACAATAACGTGTTTACCTTCCTCCAGCTGGATGAGTCATCCGTGGGCTTTGGTTTTACACCAGCTCTCTGCCGCTCTGGGCACCACAGACTGCGGATGACTTGCTTTTTGCCCATCCCTCTGGATGAGATGATGAATTCTTTATCTGGACACTTAGGAATAAACCTGCACTGTGATCACAGCTGGGCTCAAGTCCATGGACCCAAAAACTTTGAAAAGGCTCCTTTCTTCCTTGTCATTTATAAACTAAACACGGCTCTGTCTCCCCCCGCCTCCCATGATGCAGGATGGACGCGGGCCATGTTTGATGGACGGGGCGAGCCCTGGCCTGTCTCGCTCCCTCCAGCTCACGTGTCACGCTTGCTTCTCGTGGCCTTTGGTAATTTTCCCCTTTCCTACAGACCAGGCTTCATGGAATTCCGCAGGGAGCTGCCTCCTCGGGGTTTAGAGTGCTTTAAACCAAAGCAGACAAATGACGTCCACGTGGGCCTTTGTGACGCTATAACATCAGTGGTGAAGGCACTTTCGTTGCTTTGGGGGAAAATTGTGAATAAATTAGTGGGGGGATTTGATGGCCCACCACGCGACACCAGTAATGGCTCCCTCGCGGTGCTGCTTGAAGACTTGGACAGGCTTTGCTTGGTAGGGAATGTTTACGTGCCACCCCGTGATGCTCAAGGTTGTAGGCTGGGTGGGTTCCTCTGGTCCCCACAGAGAGGGGACCTCTGAGAGCCAAAGAGTTGGAGAGAGCGGCCTGATAACGAGCTATGGGTTTGGTCCGTCCCCAGTTCCCGAGACAGAGCTCCTAAAACTTCTGTAATTTCCTAAGTGTTAAGTGTGATAGGAACATCTTTTATTTTAATGGAAAGACTCTTGGCAGGCCTCTCGATAGCTTAGACTAGGGGACTGGTCACCAGAAAGACCAAGCCATTTTTAGAAGCTTGGAACTTTTGCTGACCCCACACCACCCCCTGCCCTGCCCTCCAGGGAAGGGAGAAAGGCAGGTGACTGAGTTGAGTCACCGGTGATTTCATGAATCTTTCCTGTGTCATGAAACCTGTAAACAGCGGGGTTCAGAGAGCTTCTGGGCTGGTGAACACACTGGGGTGGGTGCGCCCAGGGAGGGCACGGAGTCCTGGGCACTCCTGCCTTTCTGGACCTTGACCTGCACAGGCCTTCTCCTCTTGGGCTGTTCCTGAGCTGCATCCTTTATAATAAACCAGTACGATAACTAAAGCACATTTCTGAGTTCCGTGAGCTGCTCTAGCAAATTATCAAACTGAGAAGGAATTGTGGGAACCCTGGGTTGAAAGCCAGTTGGTCAGAAGAATGGGAGGTCCAGGACTTGCGTTGGGGTCTGCAGTGGGGCAGTCTGGTGGGACTGAGCCCTGAACGTATGGGGTCTCACACGGACTCCAGGTGGAGGGCATCAGAACAGAATTGAATTGCAGGACACCGAGTTGGTGTCCACAGACAACGGGAGACTTGCTTGGTGTGGAAAACCCACACATTTGGTGGTGGAAGTGTTTTGAGTAGAAACAGCTCGTTGAGGGGACGTGAGAATCAGCTCCTGGGGCCTAAAAATCATCGTCTGCATCAGACCCACAAGGTGGCCTTCCGGGGAGCAGTGTCCCCCAACAGGATCCTGGTGGCCGGAGCACAGCTTGTCCGCCTCCGTTCCCCGGGACAGCACTGGACCTGCAGGTCTAGGTTTGATACTGGAGCTGAGCTGGAGTCCCAGCCAGAGCTGGCTCTCCCTGTGGGTCTGGGGGCCCTGTCCAAGGGTGGGGGCCGGGGGAGGGCTTGCACGGTGCCACTGTCCCCTGTCAGGGAGCTCTAAGAGGCTTTGCGAAAGCCCAGCCCTCAGGTCAGACGGGATCGTTTCAGAGCTCGGTGCTCTGGACCGACGCAGATGGAATCCTGGCCTGGGCAGGACTGTCTGTAGGATCTTTAAGCCTTCAGTGGATGCGACGGCAGCTCTTTAAGATCTTCTCCCGGGCTGCGGGGAGAGTGTGGTCTGTGCTTCTTGGAAACAGTGACGGCTTTGTAACCAGGGGACGCAGGTGCGAGTGCAGGGCTTCCTCCTCGGTCACAGAGCCTGGTTCTCTGCTGGTCTGGCAGGCTGGTCCTTGTGTGGCCGAGCACCCATCCTCGTGGCCGGTCTCTGTTTGGACACTTGCTCTCCCTCGGGTCTCTACGCCAGAGCCTCGCAAAGTGCCAGCCGCAGAGGGACGCTGACAGACGGGTGATGAGTGAGCAAGTGAACAGATGAGGAAGGGTGTGGAAATGCTGCTCCGTGACTGCGGGGACACGTGGGCAGCGGCGCGGGGACCCTGGTGCCGTGGGGCCAGCAGGCGGGTGAGGCACGAGACCCTGGGGGCACCAAATTCACAGCTCCTTCCTCCCTCGGCTCCCGAGCTGACTCTGGAGAAAAGGTTCTTGTGGTGGAGACCCAGTGTCTCAACAAACTTCCCACCCAAGGAAAACGGGATCTACCCCTGGAGCGATCTGGTGCCTGCGGTTCCCGTGAGCAAAGCGGGCAGACCTGGTTCCTTCCCAGCCACTCCTCGTTGGCCGGGTGACTTTGAGTAGCTCAGGGAGCCTCCCCGAGCTTCCTTGTCCTCGCCTGTAGAATGGAGGCCCATGGTGTTTAGGATGCAGCGTTGTGGGGGGTTCACGTGAGACGGGCGAAGCGCGCCTTGCAGAACTGCCGAGCGCTGTGCGGTGTCAGCTACCCCGTAGGTTTCTCTGTCTTATGGCTGTGGTCCTTACATGCCTTTTTTTTTGCCTAAATAGCCTTAATGTGGGCATGGGGAACTTAAGGGGCAGCTAAGAGAGCCATTGGAGGAGAGAGAGAGGGGAGAGGGTGGGTTCCCCCAGAGACCCCAGTACTGAGCTCGTGGGGCATGTCCTGCAGCTGCCACCCCGATGTCCGTGCTCACTCTGACCCCGTGACGTAGCTTCTCCATGCCCCCCACCCCGGGGCTTAGGAAGGCCGAGGGGGAGGGTGTAGGGAGAAGCCGCCTTCTTCCTTCCATCCTGTCGGGGATGAGACGGGAACCGAGCCACAATCAAGCCTTTCCCTGACCACCTCCGAGGAGCGTCCTGCCATTGAGGGCCTGGCAGGTGCCATCTGTCCTGTCCTCCTCCAGTCGCCCGGGGCGCAGGGATTCGGAGCTGGCACACTGTGGTACTCCACGGTGCTCGTGTCACCTCTGCCTTCTTCCAGAAAGTCATTAAACATACCTGCGTGGGAGCTGCTCCAGCGTCTGCAGACTTCCTCCAGGGCAGGCGGCGCAGAGGTGGTCAGGACGCGCTGGGGCTCCTCTAGGCGGCTGTCTGAGGCCAGGTGAGCGGAGCGTGGAGTCAGGCGAGGGTACGCCGGACTTAAATCCCACGTGGACTCGTTTTCGTTTCCTCCGTGGCTCCCTCCACCTAAGATTGAGCCCCGGATCTCCTGACAGACCCCCAGATTGCAGAGAGGATGAGAGTGTCTTAGTTTAGGTTTTCCCCGGAGCAGAGTCTGAGACCGGAACTTGGCTGCAGGTAGTTTATTTGGGAGGGGGTCCCGGGGGCAGAAGTGAGGAGTGGGCACAGTGCAGCTGGTCAGAGGAAAAGCGGGCCACGAGATGCAGGGGTGAGCTGGTGGTCCTGCGGGCAACTGTAATCCAGCCCCCGCCGGGTTCCTTCGTGGCACCACGTGGAGTGTGCCCCAGGACTGCTCCCCTGGGAGGGGGGGAGGGGGCCACTTGGCCACCTGTTCCCCACACCTGCTGCGTTAGTTCCCGGCACTTCTGGGTTGCACCTGCAGGGGACTGGGCAAGACCCGGAGGCAGTAAGGCGGAGAGACACGGGGCACACTTGATGTGGGAGGCTAGCAACTCGCAGAGAACTGTCCATCACAGCGGCACTGAGACCAGGGGCCCGGAGATGGGTGGTGGGTGAGAAGCATCAGCGACAGTCAGAGTTTTGCCTGGGAAATGCAGCATCTCTAACCAAGCACCGAGAGGCAGGGACAGGGCCTCCCTTTGTCCTTCTGGCAGACTCTCCCTTTTCCTTTGAGAACCAGCTCATGGGTTACAGGCTTCAGGTTGGCCACGGCTGGTCAGGCGCAGTGAGGCGTCTCTGAACGCCTTCTCGCAACATTCCTTCCTGGCTCCAGGACAGTTGTGTCCCCTGCTCTCCTGCTGCTGGTTTGCCTGTCTGTCTTGCACGTGGGTTTCTAGAGGACAGGGAGCCACCACCGCTTCACCTGTGTTGCCTGAGCCCCTGGCAAAAGCTAGCTGACCTATAATAATTGTTGGGTATCTGTTTATTCATTTGTGCATCCAACCATGCCCACTAAGGAAAGTGCTTTTCCTCATTACCATCGATTGAGCAGAGGGCGTAGCAAGGTCTCAGCTTTAGGGAGCCTTGGAAGAGAAGTGATGGAGAGCACAGGTGTCAATCAGGGACCACCGCAATGACCCAGAAAGGAGTGATTGAGCGCTGGCACCAGGGTGCAGGTAGCAGCGATGTAGAAAGACGCACTGTCAAGGGACCGTCTCCTGGACTCAGCACCTGACTTGGGTAAGGGGTTTAGTGGTGGGTGGAGCACACAGAAACATGGTCTTTGTATTTCTTCAGCAGCTGCACACAGGCTTTATAGGGATGTGGCGTCGATCTGATGTTGATGACATTGGGGTACCACCATGCCCCCCTTCCTTCCAGCTTCATAATACTCTGAGCCTCTGGCCCCAAAGTGATGGGCCAGGAAGCAACTACTGGTGGGAAAGCAACCTTGAGTCTGTATCCGAGAGCCATGGCCACTCAGCAAGCCCCCTTAATTCCAGCAGGCTTGTAATGAAAGGTTTATCTGACTTTTTAATTGGCTGTCCTGTGATTCGTGGTTCAAGGTGACTTTGAGTTTTAACAGATAATGCCAATCCTGTTCCCTTACAGATTACTACGGAAACTGCAGAGACACATGAAAAAGATGCTGTGCTGATTAGATTATTGAAAAACTGGGAATAACCTAAATGTTCAATGACAGGGATTAGTAAACTAATTGGATGATGTACATCAAGCTAAAAACTTCCATGTGTGTTACCTACAATGTTGCTTAAAATATTTTTTTAAAGAGGGGCAATAGAGGTACCCAACAATAGAGGATTTACTAAAAACGAATAAACAGAACAAAACAAAACCCCCAGATGTGGATGGTCCATCCAGACAGTAGAAAATAGTGAGACCTTAAGTCACCCCCCCCCCCCATGTCATTCAATCTGTTGCCTGTGTGTGTGTGTTGCCATGAAGGTCTGTTCATAACATGCTGAAGGAAATGAGCAAATTAAGCATTAGTACACATACCATGATCAAATTGTTTTCACTCTGATTATTTAAATGTGGGTGAAAAGATCTGGAATAATCATCTCCAAATGTTTACTAGAGTTATTTCAATAGCATTGTAAGTGATTCACCCCTTTTGAGGGGGTCTGTGTTTTTTGTTTTTTTTTTACAAAAATATGTTTTATTTGCATGTATTTTAATAATAAAAAAGTTTAGGGGGGTGACTGTGAAAATTAGCAACCCTCTCAATGTTTACACAGGGTGATTGAGTTATGTTTTGCTCCCCCTGCAATAAGATTAAAAAATCTAGCAGCTGCTCCACCTGCCACATCTAGAAAGATTTTTTGCAATGGCCCCCCTTCAGCCCTTTGCCCTCTTGTGTTGCAGGAGAGTGTGGCTGCAGGGATCAAGGGTGCAGGTAGAAGTGAGGTGAGGCCCAAAGATTTGGCCAGTGGGAGCCCAGGGAAGACTTCCCTGTTGGCATTTGGTGGCCATAGATGGGGAGCAGTTTTGACGTGGGGGTGTGGACCTGGGACTGAATTCAAAGACCCTTGCACGTTAAAGTGGAGAGAGACGTTCCAACTGGAGCTCGGGCAGAAGTAAGGTAAGGACTTCTCATAAAAGTCAGAAGAGTTCAAGTTTCGCTAGTAGAGAGGGCCCAGGAGAGAAACAAAGAGGCACCCAGTTAGAAGCTAATTACTATTCTAATTGTGTCAAGCTAATTAAGTGATGAAACTAGGTACCTGTGTTTTGCCTGCCTGGCGTTGTTCCCTTTACCATTTTAAACCTTGAGAGCACGTGAGTTCTCAGTGACTGTATGAGCCTGAGGACGTAAGCTTGAGCACAAACCGACTGGGGATGGGTGATGGTTTGGGGAATTTGTGAAGTGTATATGTTATCTATTGCCGCATAACAAAGTATCCCAACACTTAGTGAATTAAGACAACAATGCGTTATTATTCCTTGCTGTTCTGAGGGTTGGCTGGGTGGGTTTTGCCTGAGCTCACCTCTGTGGTGAGCTGGTGGGGTGGTTGGGGGCTGGACTCATCTAGCCCGGAAGGCTGGGCTTCCCCCTCCTGTGATTCCATAATTCCCTGGTTGAGCATCCTTACACCGTGGCTGAAGAGTTCTCAGAAGGCTAAAGCAGAAGCTTCCAAGCCACTGAAGGCCGAGGCTTAGACCCAGACCCAGCAGAGCATTGCTTCTGCTTCATGGTGTTGGTCAAAGCAAGTTACAAGGCCAGCCCGGATTCGGGGGGAGGGAAATCAGATGCTGCCTCCTGAGGGGGCTGACACTGTGTGCACGGGAGTGGGAGGACTGGTGGGCGATCATCTGTGCAGACAGTCTAGTGCAGAAGTCTCCAGGGTCACCTCCACTCTGAAGAGGTGACACCCAGTTACACGGAGGGCCCCCAACAAGGCTGGGGTCACAGCGCGTTCTCAGGGCGCTCAACTACATAGCGGACGTGCAGCGATCCGTGGAAGGAGAAGCCTGTGACCATCTGTCGCAACTAGTCCACGGGGGACCAAAAGGAAAAAGAGGAGGGAGGTGGCATTATGAAGGCTGGGATCCTGGAGCACAGCTGGTCGGCCGTGCTGGTCCCGGGCGGCTCCCGGCCGGGCAGTCTCTCCTGTGGCTGAGAACCGGTGAGAGGCAGCAGCCCTGCCCGCCTGCTGAAGGAGAGAGGGGTGGGTCAGGCCTCTGGCTGAGGTGCGCTCACTCACAGAGGCTGGAAACAGGGGTGGGGAAGTCTTCTGGGGACCAAGGTCTGAGTTTGTCTCACGGCCCGTGGCCCCAGCACCCCACAATTACAATGATGACGGTGGTGGTGAGGGCAGCGAACACTGGCAGGCCTCCTAGGTACTGACTCCTGGCATCCTCAAAACAACCCTATAAAGAAGATGATGCTATTAGGCCATTTTACAAATGAGAAAACAGAGGCACAGAGAAGCTAAGCAACCTGCCCAGGATGGAGCTGCACTTTTAACCCCGACAGCCAAGCTCTTAGTCTCCCCTGTCCTGTGACCCCAGTGCCTTTGCCGGCGGAGTGCGCTTGGCAATGTCATTTACAGCAGACTCTCATGAGGAGGACCAGCTCTGCAGCTGTTGATTGATTATACGTGGCCTCCTTCCAGAATGAATTCGGTGCATCCCCTGGGGGTGGTTGATTGGGTCTCTCTATTGAGTCTAGATTAAAAGGAAATGGATTTGAGGGCAACAGCATGCTGAACCCCTGAACTGACCATCAGGAAGTGCGAAGTGTAGGATCCGAATGCAGGTTACCAGGGGAGATGGCGGATTCACACCTGAGGACAAACCAACTGACTGCGTTTTGTCTGCTAGCCTGGCTGGGCCCTGAAGCCATGGGGGTGGGTGAGGCAACCTCCACGGTCGCCCCGCCCTGCCAGCCGCCCGCATCGCCCCAGGTGCGGTGTTCCGGGAGGGCAGGCAGTGCACACCACGCAGAGCGGCTCTGCTGCCTCCCCAGCTGCCCGGCCTGGCCTTAGAGAAGAGATCGGGGCGTCCTGAGCCAGCCTGAGCAGCTGGGGAAGAGGCGGGGGTGGGGGGAGTGCGGCCCAGAGGTGGGAGCCTCTTGCAGCCCACCTTTGTCCCCTCTCCCATCCTCCCCAGAGCCCCCCAAGAGGCCAGCGAGCATCACCAGGCTGTCCTGTCTCTCTCGCTAATTTTCATGCAGCCTCCTGGGTGACCTTCCTGCTGATGTCACTGCTTGGGGGGGGGGGGTGATGGGGAGAGGCCCCCCTCCCACTTCCTTTGTTCTTTCCTTGCCAAGCCCGGAGCCTCCAGAGGTCCTGCCGCCCCTCCAGGGCCCTGAGAGGCTGTGGTGTCCATCAGGAAAGCAGGATCCACAGAGCTGCATCCCTAAAGCCACATAAATATTAAATCACTAAAAAGCCCAAATCCCCTGGGAGGGGCAGTCTCTGAGACGGGGGTGCCGGTGGGGAAGAGGGGAGCGGGGAACCAATCCATCACAAAGACATGGAGACCTGGGGGAGGAGGAGGGCAGAGGGGCAGAGGGAGGGAGGCAGGAGGGGATGTCCCAGGCCTGGGCAGCTCGCAGCCAACGTGAAGGGCTGGCGGGGACGGTGGAGGCGCCGAGAGAAAGAAGGACTTGGAGTCGGACGTCATTGTCCAGGGAGTTATAACTGGTGGTGAAGGCAGAGGAGAGAGATGGTCCCAAAGGCACAGGGGGTTTTTCAGAACCTGGTCTCCCATCAGCAGAGCGGTAACACCTTTGTATTAGTGACTGCAGGTCCTGAGGTCACCCTCGAAGAAACAGCCAACCCCTACACCTCCTAGAGTAAGAGACAGACCTGTGTTCTGATAGGGGTTTTGTTAAATTAGTTTTTCTCATGGAAAGAGACATTCATTGCACAAATATTCCTGTAAGGGCTATTCTGGGTGGGAGTGAGCCATGCATAAGGGCTGTGAATGCCGCAGGCAAGGTCCTGGTTCTGGAATGTTCAGCGTTAGGGGCAGGGGGGAGGCAGAGCAAGCCCCCATCGGAGGTGGGCTTTGAGGATACACCTTTCCCCACTTCCGACGTATTTTTCAAGCTGTGTGAATTGCACATCTTTCCAGAAGCAGCTGGAACTCCTGGCTCTTATTCCTATTCCCTTCTTCCCACCACCCCCATCCCAGGATCTTGTCTGTGATTTTAGCTTGAAGATAAATTAATAATTTATCTAGGATAGTAACTGCAAATCGTGCGTCATCCCAGTGTAGCGTCTCCCTTGTCTTCTCAAGCCAGGATCAGCCTCCCAGTCAGTTTCCTTGATCTTCTCTAGCAGGCGGGAAGCTGATACGGTTGGTTCGAATGCTGGGCACTTTTATCCCGTACTCACAAGGATCCGTGACTTGGCTTGGGTCCCCCAGAAATCACGGCCCGAAACACGTCTTCTGTAGGGTAGTTTATCTGGGGGCATGAGCCCAAGGGAAGAAGGACTGAGAAAGCAGACAAGGAAGGATAGAAAGCTAATCCAAGAGTTAATGAACTGGTTATAACTGTGGATAATGAGAACTCAGTCCTGCTGAGAACATGGGAAAGGACCCTGAAATTGCCTGACGGAGATGCTGAACTGGGTTGCATTTATCTCCTGAATCCCATGCCCAGAGGCAGTGAAATCCCCTCAGCCCAGATTTGCACATGTGACAGAATGGCTGAGCAGGCTCCCGCAGCAGCTAGAAAAGCCCTGGGACAGAAAGCAGGAGGGACCGGGTGCAGCTGCAGGGAGGGGCTCTCTGGGCACACCTGTGTGCAGCCAGCCAGCTGCTATCACCAGGGCCAGAGCGAAAATGAAGGACAAGAGGGTGTGAGATGGGGCATTAGAAATGGTTGATACGCTCAAGTGTAAAGATGAAAGCATTGCTTTCGTTATCTTTGCCCTCCTGGAGCGGGGACCTGGCCAGCGTTTGTGAGATCCTGAGACCTGGGTCCCCTAGGCTTTAGGCCAAAGCAGTGGTTCTCAAACTTGAGCTGCACCAGAAACCCCTGGAGGGCATGTTAAGACATGACTTACTGGGCTCCATCCCAGAATTTCTCATTCCTTAGGTCTTGGTGGGCCTGAGAATTTGCACGTCTAACGACTTCCCAGGTGATGCTGGTGTCGCTGGTCTAAGAACCACTGTGGGGAGCCACTGGGATGAGGGGTAAATCTCAGCCCCGCCTAGTGGAGAGTTCTGAAATGGGGTACCTGGCATATAAACTCAGTTTGTTAAAGCAGTGCCTTTTCTCCATGTGCCATTGCCCATTGTGAACCTCACTCAAATGGAGACGGAGGGAAGGTGTGTGGGAGGGGGGAAGGATTTTAGCAGCCCTAGCCACAGTGCCACCAGTTAGTGTCCCAAACTAAACCAGCATCCTCCACTGCATCTGTTTGGCAATGGACGCTTAATTTGACCCTGCAGATTTGATGTGACAGGTAAATAGGGTATCTAATCCTCTTTTAAAAATAGCTTTATCAAGATACAGTTTACATGTCATACAATTCACTAATTGAAAGTGTATAATTCAGTGGTTTTTAATATATTCAGAATGGCGCAACTCTCACTACAATCGACTTTAGAACATTTCCATTAGCCCCAAAAGAAACCCCTTTCCCATTAGCAAGCAATCTCTCTCCATTCCCCCCAGCCTCTTCCACCCCTAGCCCTAGGATTTTCTTTACAGATTTGCCCATTCTGGACACTTCATATGACTGGATTCTAGCAATACGGAGTCTCTTGTGAGTGGCTACTTTCACTTTGCATAATGTTTTCAAAGTTCATCCAAGAAACATTCCATTGTATGAATACATCACTCTTTATTTATTCATCAACTGATGGACATTTGAGTCGTTTCTACTTTGGGGCTAGTATGAATAATGCTGTTAGGAACATTTGGTACCAGTTTGTATGAACATATGTTTCCAGTTCTTGTATGTATATAAGTGGGAGTGGAATTGCTGGGTCATACGGTGACTCTGTGGTTGACATTTTTTGGGAATAGCTAGACTGCTCTCCAAGGTGGCTGCATCACCAGCAGTGAGTGAGAGTCCCAATTTCTTCACTTCCTCACTGATACTTGCTATGAATCTGTCTTTTTGACCATAGTCTCCTAGTGGGTGGAAACAGTATCTCATTTTGGTTTCAATTTGCATTTTCCCGGTGACTTATGACACGGCACATTCTCTGCATGTGCTTATTAGCCATTTGTGTATCTTATTTGGAAACACATCTATTTAAATCCTTTGTCTACTTTTTTAATTGGGTTATTTGTCATTAGATTTCTGAGTTGAAAGGGTTTTGATGTAACCGGATACAAGTGCCTTATCAGATGTAGGATTTGCAAATATTTTCTCCCATTCTGTGGGTTGTCTTTTGACTTTTTCTGAAGCTGTCTTTTGAAATACAAACGTTTCTAAACATGAAGGAATATATTTTATCTGTCTTTCCTTTTGTCACTTGTGCTTTTGGGCTTGTACCTCGGAAGGCTTTGCCTAATCCATGCTCATTAACATGTGCTCCTATATTTTCTTCTAAGATTTTTATATTTGTAGCTCTTGTATTTAGATTTCTGAGCCAACCTCATTCTCTTGTACGTGGACATCCAGTGGTAACAGCACCATTTGTTGAAAAGTCTATTTTTTCCCCTCATATAATTTTCTTAACACCTTGTTGAAAATCAGTTGGCCATAAATGTAAAGGTTTCTTTCTGGACTCTTTTCCAGTATCATACTGTCTTATTTACTGTATTTCTATAATAACTTTTGAAATCAAGAATCTAAGTCCTCCAACTTTGTTTTTATTTATTTCAGGATTGGCTTGACTATTCTGGATTACTTGCATTTTCATATGCATCTTAATGAATCAGGTTGTCAACTTAAAAAAAAAGGTAGTTGGAACTTTGATAGGAATTAAATTGAAGCTGTAAATCAATTTGGGAAACTTATTTATGTCTTCTTTAATTTCTTTCTGCAGTGTTTATAGTTTTCAGGGTAAAAGTCTTGCGTTTCTTTGCTGAATTTATTATTTTTGATGTTATTGTAAACAGAATTGATTTTTTAATTTCATTTTCGGATTGTTTAAGGAAACCGTGGCTCAGAAATGTTAAGCTGCTTTCCCAAAGGTCAAAGTTGTTAGTGTGTAGAAATACAATTGATTTTTGTATGTTGCTCTTAACATCCTGCCTCCTCCCTGAACTCATTTATCAGTTCTAGTCGGTTTTTTTTTTTTTTTTTTTGGTGGATTACTTAGGATTTTATATACACAAGATCATATCATCTGGAAATAGAGATAGCTTAATTTCTTCCTTATCGATTTGTCTTTCTCTTGTCTAATTGTCATAGGAAGAACCTCCAGTACAATAGAAGTTATGAGCGCACATTGTATCCTTTTCTGACCCTGGGGTGTGGGGAGCATTTAGTCTTTTACCAGTAAGTATAACGTTAGCTGTGAGTTTTTTAAAAATGTTCCTCAGGTGAGTGTGTTTCCATCTATCCCTAGTTTGTGGAAGGTTTTTATCATGAAAGGGGTTGGGTTTTGTCAAATGTTTTCTCTGTATCTATTGAGATGATCGTGTGGGTGGGTTCCTTTTGAGGGGGGCCTTTTTCCTCTTTTGACGTGGCGTATTTCATGGATTGATTTTCAGATGTTACACCAACCTTGCATTTCTGGGATAAATCCCACTTGGTCGTTGTGTGTAAATCCTTTTTACATGTTGCTGGATTTGGTTTACTAGGATTTTTATTCTACTTTATTTTATTAAGGATTTTTACGTCTATTTCCAGAAGTACCCAAGAAGCTTTGCCTCTCTGAAATCATTTTAAGATCCAGAGAACCATTTAACATGAGCTCTCAGAGATTCAAAGCTAGTTGATTACTTGAAGAATTAGTTTTACTTCAGAAGTGCGGGTTTGTTTGAGAGGATTGTAAATTCTAAACTAGTAAACTGTCAAGCCGTCCTGAGATGGAGTCATCTGAGGTGACCCAGCAAATCAGTATTTCCGAAGCTTGAGGAGACTGAAAATAATTTTCCCGAATAACCTACCATTCTGTTCTTGTCTTTTGTAGTCTAGGATGATACTTTTGTTATGATGAAATGATTGTCACTTTTGCCCTAAGAGCTTATCATTTGATATGAGTAGGCATGTTTACCTGAGTCTCAGGGACATACTCAATATACTGATCTTGATGTATATCATTAGATGTAATGAATTGATACACTCATTAATATTCAATAATATACTCATGCTGCAGTCAGTACGAAGATGATAGTCTCATGAATACTCTTGTGATATATCTCAGTTGATGTAATGAGTTATTCTTCAAGGGACAATGGCATCCTTCCATTCCATGGAGGTGATAGGTCAGTGCATTGCATGGCTGTAAAGGTGAATGTGTAACTTAAATGACACTGTAGCTGTCAAGTTCACGTATGTGAACACACTGAGTTTGAGATGGTGGGATACATCCTCCATCTGTATATATAGTCACAGGGAGAGGAGGCAGGTGGAAGCTTAACTGAGGATAGAGGTCAGGGCTGGAATAAAAGATTAAATGTCATCTTTTGTGGGGAAGAAATGGGATAGCAGCCCAGGAGTGAGGCTGGGAGCCTTGAGTGATATCCACGTTGGCAAGAGGAAAGCAGGAGGAAACCGCACAGGAGGGAAAGTAGGGGCAGGCAAAGGCAGAAGCAGCAGGAGGGCAGAGAAAAGCCAGAATGGTCAACAGAGCGAAACAATGGGAGGGGGTAAGTGGCTGAGGATAGACCTTCCAACTTACAACCTAGGAAGTCACTTGGTAACTTTAGAGAAGGCATGTCCGGCTCTACCTCCGATGGAGAACCTAACAGGTGCCAGGACCTAACACAGTCCACAAGTATTATCTTCCTGATACTCACGAGGACTTTATCAACTAGATCTGATTGTGTCTGTTTCATAGACGAGCTAACAGTAGCTCAGAAATCTTGAGTAAACTTCCCTAGAGTGAAAAAGAAAGTAAATTATAAGCTGGAATTCAAACCCTATCTGATTTTAAAGAAGAAGGCAGGTAATAAAGAAAACCAAACCCATGTGGGTGCATGCGGGAGAGGTCCAGAACCCCTCGGCAAAGATGGAAGTGGATACAGAGAAGAGAAAGCTGTGCCCAGGGGTGGACGTGGACCCTTCCCTTGAAAGCCCTGATTGGGTGGCAGCAGAGGGCACTCAAGGCCACATCTAAACTGATGCTCAGGACTTATCACCCCCTCTGCCCCTCTTTCATGAACTTACTTGACCTAGAAGGAGAGATACTTGGAGGTCGCATAAAACAAAATATGGATCTAAGTTCTGAGAGTAAACACGATTGTCCTCAGGCTGGCAGAGTTAACTGGTGATCCATAACACGATGTAAATTCTATTTTGTTTGCAGAATACAGTGGCTCTGTAGAGCATAATGGCACCATAAGAAGTGTGTCCTAGCTGAATTAACCAGTCTTTCCGGGACACGTTGAGTTGGTGAGACAGCATTTAATTTAATTGGGCCCCATCGCTTTGACATTTATGAAGGTCTGGACAAGAGCTAGGCTGAAGCTTAGCTTTGCTCTATTAGTGGGAACAGAAAAGAATTTGTGAAGTTATTTGTTTATATAAACAAGGATGGGATATTATAACTCCTTTAGAGAATATGACTACTATGCATAAAATAGATAAACAACAAGGTCCTACTGTAAACAGCACAGGGAACTATATTCAATACCTCATAATAGCCTGTAATGAAAAAGAATATGAAAAGGAATATATATACATGTAACTGAATTCCTATGCTGTACACCAGAAATTAGCACAACATTGTTAACTGACTATACTTCAATTAAAAAAAAAAGAGACTATAAACAATTCTTTGGAACTTAATAATAACCGTGGACCTACAAGATCATAGAGATGCCAACAGTAAATATTGCTTTTCCTATTATTAAAAGAGGCCCCAAAGACCTTCTTGATAATTCTTGGTTAGTTAATGACACTTCTCACCTTCTGTGTTAAACACAATTAAATAATTAATACAATTATTTAATTGAATACATTTATAATCATATAGTTTCTTTTCACATAGTCCGTGATCCCCAACAGGCCACTTCACTGTGGGTCTGAATTAGTGAGTGAAGTTTTCTTCTGTTGGGGCTTAGCCATGTCTGATCAAGCTTTTTTTCCCCAATTTTTGTTTTGCTTTTTCCCTTTTAAAGAAACGGCTCCTTCTGGACCTATGTTTAGCAGTCTACTCAATCTGTATATTTGAACACTCAAGAGCCTAAGTAGTAAAATTGAATATATATTTCATGTTTGTATCAAGAGTGCTCATTTTCAAACCACATAATTATCTTGTGAGAAACTTATTCTTCACACTGATGAAGCGAGTTGAGCAGACAGAGGGGTGAGTATCAGGAGTGAAATCATGGAACTAGACCCTGCTGTTTGTGCTCCTCCTGCTCACCTGCCTCTGTTTCCATTAGCAGGGGGTCTCGGGGCAGGTGCACGTGTGCTGGTCCCCAGAGCAGCTCCTACAGGCTGTGAGATGTTACAGAGAAAGGGGCTCTGGACCGCGACACGAGATGAGCCTGAAGGCCGTGTACGGCCCGGGGTCCTTTGGTTAAATTTCATGCCACTGGATAAACGCACTGTCTGCTAGGTGCCTGCGTCTTGTTTGCGCTTTGCAGAAGAATATGAAGCCTTGGCCAGCCGTGATCATTTTGCTCGCAGCGCCACCCCAGACTTGTACCATGCGGGCCCCAGTCACCTCTCTCCATCCTGGATCATCAGCGGAACCGTGCCTAAGCTGAGCACCCTCCGCATTATTTGGTTTGTGTTGCAGCTCAAATTGAGTCAGGAGGTGTAGACCTGTTTGCCACTCAGGTTAACACTTCTCAGGTTCCTTGTTTTGGAGTAAATACACTCCAAATGGGTGTGGAATTATTTGGCATTGCTTTCTGTGCTTGGTTGGCACAAAGTCCTTTGAGTAGGGCTTTTGTCACCCACCTCCATGATAACAATACAAGCCATTTCTGGTATGGAGTTTATCAGGCAACGCTTTGGGAGGAAACTGTAATGCCAGTGACTGTGCTTCCCTGGGCTTGAGTCCCGCAGCTGAGCAGCATGGGATGTTCAGGTCTTAATGCTAAAGGCAGCACCTTTGTTTACAAAGGCCCAGTGCTTCCCAGATTCTGCCTGCCAGTCAGCTTCAAGTGTCTGCTGAGTCTGATAACTGACGGGAAAGAAGTAATGAGATAAGGTTAAAAAAAAAAAGTGATTATTCAAAGTAAAAGTTTCAAGTCAGTAGATTTAAAGCAAGTGAAAATGAAGCATGTAGAAAGTCAGTCTGAGCAGGCATGGGAGATGTAAGGACCCAGGGTTAAAACTCTCTGCACTGGGCCTTCTCTCAACAGATATGAATGGAGCCCTGCAGGACCCAAAATGGGCCAAAAGGAGAGTATCAAAACATACTTTGCTTATCTAATGAAATGTTTTTGACATTTCCTTTGCTCCCCAACATGGTAATGAATGACTTATTGAAAACCATGGAAAACCATGTATTTTTTTTTTATGACTATGACTCACCGGCAGCTGAGAAGTTCTACGTGACTCTAGTACCACCAATTAAGAAGGAAGAATATGAAAATAATTGGTGGAATGGAAGTTGAGGGCTGCCATATGGAGACAGAAACATGAAGTTAGTGCCCTTCAGCGCGGGTAAGACAGGATTAGGGCAGAGCACAATCAGAATTTGGAAATCATGAGTGTGGATCAAGTAGCTAAGAACTCTTTCTTCTCTACATGTGAGTGTTTATCAAAAAAAAAAAAGGAAATATAACTTCACTAACTGATAACAGACCCATGGAATTTATTGTCCCTGAAAATAGTTGGTGCTGGTTGGGAGAAGGAAGCTTGATGAGAATTATTCTTTAAGAAAAAACCATTCTGCTTGCAACAGTGGACGTGGGTGTAGGACACGATTAAGAAATGATAAAGGAGGCAGAACTGTATCTGCTGGAAGGATTAGAGTAGTTTTCACAGAGGAGGTGATGCTCCCATTGAAACATGAAGGATGAGTAGAATTTTACCGCATAGGCACTTTGAGGAGCAGATATCCCAGGAAAAAGAAAAAACCATGGAACCATATGTAGAGACACCGATGATAATTGTTTTCAGAGAAGTCTGCATGGCTTTGGCATGCGGCTATGCAAAGATAAGCCCAGCAAGGGATGAGGCAAAGTGATATTGTATGTTTGGCTAAGGAGTTTGGCATTTATCCTTTGCTCAGTGGGAAACCATTAAGGCATTTTGAGCAAGGGAATGATATGACCAGATTTATATGCTAGAAAGATTGCTCTATAATGATCAAATAAGGAGAGGGGTACGACTAAAGGGAGGACAAACCCTAAGCACAATATTTTAATGGTACAATAAGAATGGACTGACAGTGGCCTAGGGAGGAGGGCATAGGATTGAGATGTAAGAAGGAAGAATCAATAAGACTTGATGACTGATTAGACATCTGGTGAGAATCTTGGTTTGGTTCCTCCAGAATCTGACCTTGAGAAGAATCCTCACCACCTGTAACAGGAAACTAGCTTCATGGCTTGAGCCATTGTTGGTGACTCCATCCAACCAGTAAGGCATGTGCCCGGATTGAGGTGATATACAAACTGAGTTCAATACTGTCTGCCTCCAGCTCTAGGAAAAACCATGCAATAGGTCTGCCCACAGCCACAGGGGCCCTCCCAGAGTCATGGGTGTACTCAGAGGACACTGAGATAAACACAAGGAAAAGACAGATGCTTTGAGGAATGGAAGGAAGATAATTTATCTGTTCATAATTTAGATTTTAATGTTGGTTTGAAATGGAAAGCAGCATCCCTGCCTTCTGGGATGGAGAGCTGGAAGGAGACATCTGGTTATGGAGCTGTCCTGGGCGCGTTGTATAAATTCATGTTTAAATATCAATTTCACGTGAACTGTGAGGAAGACAGAGAAAGACAGATCCCAGTGTATTTTTCCTGTTCCTAAGGAAACTCTCTAACCTACGGATTTCTCAACCCAGCACTGCTGACATTTTGGACCAGATAATTCTTTGTTGTTGGGGGGCTGTTCTTGTCCATTGCCAGATATTTGTCAGTATCTCTGACTTCTACCCAGGGCATCCCAACCTTGGTTGTGATGACTAAGAATGTCTCCAGACATTGACAGGTGCCTCTAGAAATTGACAAATATCACCTGTAGGGGCAAAATCACTCGCTGTATAGAACCACTGGTTTACACTAATGCTTCTCAAATTTTAAGGTGCATAAGGATCACCTGGGGACCTGGTTCAAATGCAGATTCTGCCTCAGTAGGTCTGGAGTGGAGATTCTGCATTTCTGACAAACACCCAGGTGATGCTCCGAGGACCTCGCTCTGAGCGGCAAGGTCTTCACGCTGCCCGGCTTTTCTCCTACACACCCTCCCACCACACAGGGTGGCGCCTGGGTGGACGCAGGGGTCCTCCCAGGACCTCCCCTTCTTCTTTCAGCAAGGACGTCCGCCAAGCAGGGTGCCCCTTCTCTGTGCCCCGTTCTCCACATTCTCAGTTGGAGGGACTCGGGGCCGACAGGCATGAATTAACGAGGGGCACATCCCAAGTGCATTGTTATGCCTCCGATGTCCCACCGGAAGCCTTGGGCACAGAGCGATTGGAGAGGCCCAGAGCTGCTCACACATCCGCCAGGGCAGCTGTGGCTCAGTCCACGGGGTGCCGTTCAGAGGCCACAGCAGCTAATGGGACCAGATGGTCTGTGCCTTGTTTGCGGGCACGTGCCTCCCCAGCACTCACACAGTGATTTCCGCATTTGTCCCTTCCCTCCGGAAACAGAATAGCCATTTTTAAATGAAATACCACTAAAGCCTGTCTTTCTTTCCAGGCTGTGTGCCACACTGAGCCTTCAGATGTGAATGTGTTTAATCACGGAACTTTCTTTAAAAGTCCTAGTGGTTGGTTTTATTTGGGAGCCAAGTAGGGTCGTGATTTGGAGCAAAAGGGAAAAACACCTTACCCCCACTTCCACCTACGTCCTAAAAAGGGATCCCAGCCAAGGCATTTTTTTCCATTAAATGCAAATTATTACAGGGGGTATTGTGTCTTAAGCACTTAACCGTTAACACAAGAATATCAAAAGGAATATACGGATGTGTGTGTACGACTGAAACCTTATGTTGCGCGCCAGAAACTGACACAACATTGTAAACTGACTATACTTAAATTTAAAAAGAGAGGGAGAAGAAAAAATAATTGCATAGCTGCTGGTTGGAGCCGTTATTCCAGGCCCCTGCACCCACAGTTTAGGAAGAGGTGGAGCCCGAGGACCCTTTGCAAATCCATCTGTTTCCAATCCCCGAAGGCACTGAGAAGTCCTTCCTCCAAATCAAGGTCCTGCTAAGCTGTAAACCCAGGGTGGACTTCTCTCTGCTGGTGTACGCTATTTTTATTCCAAAATAGACCCATTTTTTCCCAACATTGAGAAGGAGGCTGGTAACATCCCCTGCACTGTTCCCTTGTTGGTCTTCCTAAGCCACAGGGAGCCCCTGAGCAAGTACCCACACCACTGCTTTGCCCGACCCCTGGGCGGGCACATTTGACACAGCCTCGTGCCTGCGTCTCTGCCCAAGGCTCGCGAAGGGCGCCTCCCGCCTGCGCTTTCTCCCTGCGTGGCCTTTAAGTTCCTGAGCAAACTCGTCACCACGACCAGGCCCTGAATGGGTGTTCAGGTCATGGATCTGCAGCATTGTTCTCCAATAGCTGGGTGCCCTTGGGTGATGTGCTTACCCTCTCTGAATCCGGTTAGTCCCTGGTCCGGTGGGTGTGATGATGCTTCCCTTTCAGGGTTGCTGTGGGCAGTGGGGAAGGGGTAGGGGTCAGCGGGGAGGGGATTCTTGTTTGCTGAGTGCCAGTTTGCCAGGCATGGACCCCACCCAGAAGGATTTCAGTCTGGTGAGATTTAGGGGAGCTAAATTGGCCATAGTTACCCTCCCACCCGTAACTCTAACCCTTCCTCAGCTCTGTCTTTTCCCTGACTTTTCTTTAGGCAGAATGACTCCCAGAGAAGCCCATCGGGAGAACCTCTCCCCCACCCCCCATCACCCCCGCACCTCTGAACAAGGAGCTCTGAGGAGGCGCTGAATCCATTTCTGTTGACCGAGCATTTCCCCCAAACTCCAGCCATTCACGGCCAGGGCGGGGAGTTCAAATACCACGTTCCATTCTGGGCTGTGACTGGGTTGGGGCTGGGAAGGGGCAGGCTCAGCCCAGCGGGGTTTACGCACTACAGGACTGGCTTCACGAGCAGACCCGCGCCGATTCTCCACTTTTTTTCTGTTGGTGTAAACTCCACCCTCCGGATTTTTGGCGACTTGGGCACCGGTCCGGGCAGCCCGCATCACGTGGGCTGGAAGCAGCGTGCCCAGGGTGCCCAAGCCTGGCTCCGCCAGCCGGTGAGACGGCAGCTGCCTCCAGCCGGTCCCCTCCAGACCCTCCTCCTCGGTCTCTCACTCACATGAAGCCGGCTCCCAGGGCTGCCGTTAGGCAGATGCAAACATCCTGCACAACGATTCTCTTCCCAGGCCCAGCAAAATAGCTTCCCCCACCCGCTTCAGCCGGAACGTCTTATTTAAAGTTCACACCCGAGGAGACGAGGGTGTTGATGGCTAATCGCCCCTAAATGAGCAGAAAATCAGGAGGCCTCTTCCCCGTGGCTGATGGCTGTGGGCTCTGTGTCCATCTGTCTGGCCTCTGCCGGCCCTGATGCTGCCTCTGGGTGGAGGACCACCGCAGGCGAGCTGCCAACTGCACAGCATCTCTCCTGTGCATTCAAGGAGAGCCGCTCGCCAGCTGCTGCCTCCTGTCCCCAAGCCTCCCGTGATGGCCCCCTGAAGGTGCACAGAGAAGAAAGTCCCTGCTGGGCGAGGGTGGGGCTGATGTCAGTAGCCTTCTGTCCCTCTAAACGCCCCTCGAGGGAAGCAGTCTTGTGGTGGGGAAAGTAGGGCCTTCCTGTCTTTTTGAGCTTAGGGATGTGAGGGCCAGAGGGAGACCTGGCTGGGGTGGGGTTTTGGTCCTGCTGCTGTGCTGTGCCGCGAGAAGGGAAGAGAGCCAGAAACAGGGAGGTTGCACAGAGTCGGGATTCAGAGACCTGGGGTGGTGACACGAGGCTGTGGGCGACCCCATCTTTCCTGCCTTGTGACTTTTTTTGCTCCATTCCTTAGTAACCCCCTCCCATCCAAACACACTCTATTTCTAACACAGAATATTTCTGATTATACAAGGAATACCTGTCCGTTAAAGAACGTTTGGGAAACCCCGAAGAGACTAGAAAATTACTCACACATCCCAGTAAACCCTTGAAGAACAACTGGTGAGTCCCCTGCCCCTGTGTGATAAGATATAGTCAACATTATATGTTGATTATAAATCTTTGGTTCACGTAATGTTATTTCGTGAGAACCTTCCACGGCATTAAAATATTCTTTGAAAGATCACGTAGGGGGACTGCGTGGCTTCCGGCTTGGGAGGTAGCATGATTTATTCAGCCCGCCCCCTGCTGATCGCACTTAGCTTGGTTCTTGTTTTACACTATTATAAATGATGCCGTGATGATCATCATTATACATAAGTCTGTGCTACGTCTGTAATTATTTCCCTCAGATGGATTGCTGCGCGTGGAATTACTCAGCCAAAAGAGGTGTCTGTTTTAAGGCTTTTATTCTCCATCACTAATTGCCCTAAAGAGATACTGTCCCATTTTCTTTCTTTTTTTTCTAAATGCCTGTTCATGTCCACGACCTGTTTTTTTTTTTCCCCCAGAGGAAGGTCATCTCTTCTTTATTTGTAGAAGCTTTTTTTATATACGCTAAAACTACTGTTTTTTCATCGTTAATTATGGGCAAATACACACTTTAAAAGCTACCATCTTGGAGAGATAAATTAGGAGTTGGGGATTAGCAGATACAAACTACTATGTATAAAACAGATAAACAAGGCCCTGCTGTACAGCACGGGGAACTATATTCAATAGCTTATAATAACCTATAATGAAGGAGAATAGGAACAAGAATATATTTGTATGTGTAACTGAATCACTATGCTGTACACCAGAAACTAACACAACATTGTCCATCAACTAGACTTGGATAAAAAAAAAAGTTACCTTCTTAACCATTCTTAAGTGCACAGCTCAGAAATGTTAATTAAGTATACTGACATTGTTATGCAAACTGTCACCACTATCCATCTGCAGAACTCATTCATTCTGCAAAATGGAAACTCTGTCTCCAAGAAACACCTCCCCATTCCTGCCCCTTCCCCAGCCCCTGGCACCCCCCATTCTGCTTTGTGTCTGTGTGGATTTGACCCCTCCAGACACCTCCTGTACTTGTCTTTTAGTGACCAGCTTATCTCCTCCAGCATCGTGTCGTCAGGGTTCATCCATGTCGTAGCAGGCGTCAGGTTCTCCTTCTTTCTAAGGCTGAGTAATACCCCATTGTATGCACGGACCGCATTTTGCCTATGCATTCATTCCTGGGTTGTTTCTACCTCCTGACCGCTGTGAATAACACTGTGATGAACACAGGTGTACTTCCATGGTGATTTTCCACATACGCAGCTCTAAACATTTTATAAAATCTGCCCTATTAATCTTTCCTTTTTACTGTGCTCCCTCTTTGCTCTCCTGTGTAGACAAGTCGTGCTCAGCCAAGGTCAGGAAAATCTTCATGAATAGTTTCTGCTCTTTTTTTTTATTAACTCATTTTCTCTTGTTCAATCCTAGACTATCACTAGAACATATTTTGATGAAGGGCTTATGTTCTGCTCAGAATATGTTTGTTTGCAAGAAACACAAACCCACTCAAAATACCTCAAATAAAAGGAAGTTTATTCAGCAACACAGAGGTGTCTCGGGGCTGCAGAAGTCCCTGGGCCTCCCGGGATTGGGGCCTAGAGTCTCTCTCTGGATCTTGCCTCTGCAACAATGCTCCTCTCTCTGGACCAGGTCTTTCCGCTTCCGCGTGGGTCGGGAGTGCAAAAGCATGAGGTTTTGGGGTGTCTTCACAGAGTTCCCAGCACCAGCACTGTAAGACTTTAGATATCCAAATACTCTGGCTGGAAAGAGGAGAAGGTCACGTGGTACAAACCCCCTAGGCTTCCAGGCCCACCCCCTCTATCAGGAAATGAGGGTGGGTCTTCCAGATGGATGGATGTGTGTCTGGGCGGGCACTGTGATACGCCTGTGTTGGGAGAAACTACAGGCGTCACTCTGGTTCTTCCCACACAGGTAACCAATACCTTTTGTTCTTTCTTTTCTCCACTGATTTGGAAGCCAACTTTATCAAATACTCGTTCCTTAAATTTACTAGATCTTTCTCATGGGTTCTCCACTTGGTTTCACTTACCTACACTTACGTTGGTACCCTGCTGTTCTAATGATTTAATAATGTATATGTCATAATATAGAATATCTGCTTTTTCATTAAAGTATAGTCGGTTTACAGGGCTGTGTTAATTTCTGGTGCACAGCACAGTGATTCGGTTGTACGTATATATATATATATTCCTTTTCCTATTCTTTTTCACTATAGGCTTTTACAAAGTATTGAATATAGTTCCCTGTGCTGTACAGTAGTACCTTGTTGTTTATCTATTTTATATATAATGATTAGTATCTGCAAATCCCAAACTCCCAATTTATCCCTCCACCCTGACCCTTTCCCCTATGGTAACCACAAGTTTGTTTTCTGTGTCTGTGAGTCTGTTTCCGTTTTGTAAATAAGTTCATTTGTCTCGTTGTTTTAGAGTCCACATATAAATGATATCATAGGATATTTGTCTTTCTCTGTCTGACTTACTTCACTTAGTATGACAATCTGCAGGTCCATCCATGTTGATGCAAATGGCATTGGTTCATTCTTTTGTATGACTGAGTAGTATTCCACTGTGTGTGTGTGTGTGTGTGCGTGTGCGTGTGTGTGTGTGTGTGTGTACACTTCATCTTATTTATCCAGTCATCTGTCGATGGACATTTAGGTTGCTTCCATGTCTTGGCTATTGCAAATAGCGCTGTTATGAATATTGGAGTGCATGTGTCTTTTTTAATTAGAGTTTCCTCCAGTATAATATGTTTTTAGTTCTCTTTCATTCCATCTTTTTTTTCAGAGTGTCTTGGCTCTTCTCTCACATAAATGTTTCCAACATAGACGTCAGACTCAACCTGTCAGCTTCTTAGTTCACATACGCACGGTTCTCATTAGAATTATTTTTAAACCACAAATAAATTAGTTTGAGGAGAATTTACATTTTCACACTATCTAATGTACACACTATTTCCACTTATTTTTAAATAAAAATTTTCAATTTAATTTAATAGAGGCTTTTTTTTTTTGTTTTAAGGTGTCACGGCACCTGAAGACGAGATCCACCTCGTCACCAAAGATAGGAAGTGCAAAGTTAATCTCACCCAGCCTCCCAGTGAGCGGATGAAGAAATGACTGCTGTGTTTAAGTCCAGGGCCGAGGGGGTTCAGAAGCTGTGATGATTGTGTGGATAACGGAGGGGGAGGCATCTCCTTGGAGGCAAGAGCAGGTTGGGGGTGTTTCTAGACCCCGTTGAGGGGTCCCTGCGACTGTTTGATAACCACTTCCCTACGTGCAGATGAAGCACGACTTCCCATGACCCAGAACTTCGAATGATTAGAAAGTGAACACAAACTGAGTCAGTCCATTAATTAGTTCAGCTGGTAATTAATGAGCAGCGGCCACATTTCCGGCACTGTGCTGGCTGCAGGGTGGCCATGAAGGGGGCACTTGGCCTTTGCTGGGCGGCAAGTGGTGTGGGACATTCTCACCAAAACAGTAACAGAGCTAAGGACCCCGGCAAGTGCTGTAGGTGCCAGACATGGGATCAGGCCTCCTGGGTTCAGGGGACCCTTCCCTTTGCCATTTCAGGGGGAGAACAGACGACACGCCATATCTGATTATTACCTGGGGGGTTTGCCAAATGG
Organism: Camelus dromedarius; assembly: GCF_036321535.1. Lineage (NCBI taxonomy): Eukaryota > Metazoa > Chordata > Mammalia > Artiodactyla > Camelidae > Camelus > Camelus dromedarius. The sequence goes on from NC_087451.1 coordinate 21,809,472, forward strand.
TTGCTTGAGCCCAAAATATTGAACACAATATTTTTTTCCACTTCTCGCCATTGAGCTGAAATCCTTGATCCCAGTTCTGTTGTTGTTGTTGTTGTTAATGGAGGCACTGGGGACTGAACTCAGGACTTCGTGCACGCTAAGCATGCGCTCTACCTCTGAGCTCTGCCCCACGCCCTCCCTGTTTTTTGAACACCACCTCTGCTGACCTGCTCTCTGATTCTTTCACAAATTACCCTGTCCTGCAGGTTAATGTATCTTTATTTCTCCTGGCAGCTGGGGGCTGCAGAAAGACCAGAGGCCTGGGGCAAAATGACAGTGTGCTCAGATCCAGCCCTACTTACATTACCGGCCATGCAGTTTGGGATAAATTATTTAAAACGAGGGAGATTTTACGTTGCTTCTGTGCTCTGTGGGGATAATGAATACATCCTTTGTGAGGCTGTTTCCAAGATTCCATTCAGTGAGATTCTGTCTAAAGCATGTAGTCAGGTACCACCTTAGAAGCGGTGACCATTTTATTAACGGTCAGCCTTCCCTGTTTTGGATCCGAGGTCTCCTAAACTTAAAGATTTATCCGCTTCTTTGGGGTTAGCCTGACTTCACCTTTCAGCGAAAATAATTCTTTTTACTTAAATCGCTACTTTGGAAGGAGTTCTGGGCCTTGAACGCCTTGTCAGCTCTTGCGCTGAGTTCATTAGTGGGATAGATAGCTTCGGGCCGCTGCTGCGATGAATACTCCCTGCTTCCCGGCCTGTGCGGGGCCACTGCCTTTCGGAGCCTCCTTCCCTCATTGCTCACCCTGCCTGAGCAGACGCGGACGAGACAGCTTCATTATAAGCAGATCTGAAGCCTCGGCTCGGAAGCCTTTTTGCTTGACCGTCTTTACACCGATCTCCTTCTCCATCCCCTCCTGGTCAGCTCCAGGGCACACACTTTTCCTTTGAAGGAAGCCCACTGGGCTGTTCATTACCCTGGGGTCCGCTCTCCCTCCCAGAGTGACATCCCAAATCTCTGTGAATAGTCCTGCCTGCAGAAGAATGGCAGAGACCATCCTTCTGAGCAGTGCTGGGGAGAGGCAGAGCGTTCAGTCCCCTCGGAGGCAGGAGATAGGTCTCCGTGAGGAACCTGCCCTTCGTGGGCACTTTCTCCTCCCAGGGCTGCTCCCCCTTTTTTTCTGATGGAGGGAGGGGGAGCCTCAGAGCTCCCTTGCGCCTCTGATGGTCTTTGGATTGTAAACTTAATTAAATACAGGCATTTAAGGAACTAGAATACTGAAAATAGTTGTCTTCCTCTTGGTGTTTTTATAATTTGGGTACCAGGGGGAGTGAATTTGGTGCAAGGGTTAAAAGCATGAATTTCTAAAATTGAGATAGAACATAAATCCCAAAATATGGAATGTGTACTAATCTTCAGTGCAGAAGGCAGTGGGTTTTTTTTTTACGTATTTATCTACCCTCTTTCTCTCTCACCTGTCTGTCTGCCCAGCTGCTTATCTGCCCATCCGTCCCCATGCCTACCCAGTACCTAGATAAAAATAGAGAACGTCTCCATCACTGTCTAGGATTCCCTTAGGCCCCTTCCCAGTCTCTGTTTAGCCCCAGGAGGTAAGCACCGTTCTGAGGTCTGTAATTCTCAGAGTTTCGCCTGTTCTTGTGGAATCTCTTTCAGAAGAACTTGATGTTGGTCTTCAGAGAGGTGGAATCATACGGTGTAAACTGTCTTCTGCCTGGATTTTTCACTTCACATGATATTCGTGAGCACCGTCTGTGGTGTAACACGTGCCAACAGTTCACACTTTTTACAGTATTTCATTTCGTGACGATTACATAGTGTTATCTGTTCGATCTCCACTGGATGGGCATTCTGTTCATTTCCATTTTTAAAAACTCTTTTAAATAAAGCTGCAGTGAGCATTCTTGCACAGGTCTGACTGTGGACATATGAGCTGGACAGAAAGGAACTGAGAACAGAGCATGAGGGGAAGGCCTAGCGAGGATCACACCAGGTGAAGGAAGGCAGACAGAGAAAAACAGGTACCACATGACATCACTTCTTAGTGGAATCTTAAAAAAAAAAAAAGAGAGAGAGAGACAAATGTACTTACTTAAAAACCAGAAACTCACAGTCAGAAAACAAACTCATGTTTATCAGAGGGGAAAGAGGGGGTGGAGAGAGAAGTTAGGAGTGTGGGACTAGCAGATACAAACTACCATATAGTAAACAGATAAACAACAGTGTCCTCCTGTACAGCACAGGGAACTATATTCAATAGCTTGTAATAACCTATAATGAAAAAGAATATATATATATATAACTGAATCACTATGCTGTACACCAGAGACTAGCACAACATTGTAAATTGTAAATCAACTCTACTTAAAAAAACAAAGTAGGTAGGTTTAAGGAAATGATGAAGAGTGGTGTGGTGTTTTGGGCAAATAACAGCACAGCCAGGCCACTCCGGGATGGGGAGCAGGGGGCAGGGGTGGGGGTGGAGTAGGAAAGGCCTGCTGTAAGGAGAGACCCCCTCCAGCCCAGCCATGGCCGGACCTGGGGTGTAAACTCACCCTCCTCCCGCCCTCCTCTCTCCTGCTGGTGCCGCCCCCTGACCAGACTCACTGCAGGTCGAGAGTCCAGTGATGCAGTTCGCGGAGGTCAAATGGAGACTGCCACCTCCCCCGTCAGCATCCAGCCTTGGGGGCCCACGTGGGAGGAGCAGGGCCCTCAGTGTCATGACTTGAGGAAGGTCATACTCTGCCTCTCACCCCCCTGCGTGAAGATGACCACGTGTCTGCGAGCACAGTGTAGGAGGGGCCCTGGACCTGCCTCGGACAAACGGGGATGTGCGCTCAGCAGGAGAGGGATGGAGGGGCCAAATGTGCTTCCCTTGTGAGCGGACCAAGAGGCTGGGGCACACATACACACCCATCAATTCACCATACCGAATAGAGAAAGATGGAAAAATAGAGGAAGTGTCCAACAGCTCCCCTACCAGATGCACCAACCCCCCCCGCCCTTGGGAGTGGTGGGTTTGAAGATGGAGACAATGGCAGGAGCTCAGCCCCTGAAGGGTGCTATGTTGGGGGAAGTTCCTGTGGATGGTTTCCCATATCTGCTCCTCTCCAGCTTGCTGTTCTCTTAACCCCCAAACCTGGCAGGAGAGGAGACTGGAGGCCGGTCAGAGTATCTCATTCTCCCAATAAGACCACCACTCCCCTTTCCTAGCCCCACCCGTAACAATCATGGTGCCCTTGCCTCCTTTCCTGGGACCGAGGGTGGGCACTCTTGCCTTGTCCCTGGAAGGAGACATCTGACCAGAGTCGCACGTGACATTAACTCCGTAAACTCGAAGGCTGCACCAAAACCCACTCTCTGGATTTTGTTTCTCATCTCAGATTTTGTCAAGCTGCATTATTTAACATGACAGCAAACACTTAACCCAAATCAATGTAAAAATGCCCTGAATTTGAATAGCAGCCTTCTCTCATCGCTAACTCCTCAGATGCATGTAATAGTCCACAGATTAAATTGCCTTCCCACTGAGAGAGAGAGTCTGAAAAAATTATAGCTGCTCCCCCTCAAATCTCTGCTCTTCAATTGCCTATTCTGCTCTGTCTCAGTCAGGAGGGTCTCCCTTAGGTGTTTTGGAAGGCGGAGGGGTCCCTTTCGCGGTGTCTGGGACCATGGCCTTCCTGGAAGTGTGACGGAATGAACTGAACCCCAAGTCTGTGTAGTAACAGAGGATTTAAATTCTGGCCTAAATCACAGGTCAGTCACGCCCGGACGTTGTGTAACTAACCTCTCAGAGACTGTTTACTCACCTGCAAAATAGAGATAATATTAATATTTTCCTGAAAAAATCTTCCTCTAGATAATAAAAAGGCATTCATTGCCAGCATCTCCATGTGGAGGCCCCTGGTGAAACTCTGTAAGATGATAGAGGTTTTCGGGATCGTTGCATTGATGCCCTCATTTGGATGCACTCTGAGGAGGCTCAGTATTTTTGCAGAGTATGAGAAGGTCAAAGATCAAGGGAGGAAAGCAGGTTGCAGTCACCCCCCCGGCTGAGCCACTCCCTGTAAGTCTGCACTGTGATGACAACAGAGGGTTTGAGCAAGTCACAGATTTCCTGATTGACCCCTGCATTTACCCAAATCTCCTAAAACATCTGGGGCAAGGAAAGCATCCTCCTTCCCTGCAGAGAGAGGCGGCATCTTCTGCCCCTTCCACCCAAGCCTTCTTCAGGACTTCTCTTGGCCAGGGTCCTGCTCTCAGTGAGACAGAACTCAAATGGTGTCCTAGTCAGAGACCGGAATTTGGTTAGATTCTGGCATCTTTCCAAGGGGATTGCAGCCAGCACATCCAAAGAGAAGACGAATGGCACGCTGGGGTCCCCTGAAATAGAAATCAGCCTCTACAGTGCTTCCTCCGGTGCAGAGGAGGCTGTGGGCTGCGGGTGCCTTGGGGAGAACTCTGATCTGGTGCAGATTTGGGTCGCAGCCAGCAGTCAACACCTCCATGACCTTGGACTGTCCGATCGCCCTCCCCAGCCCCAGTTTCCTCATCTGTAAATATCGAGGCTAGAAAAAGTGACCTTGAATGCTCCTTCAGTTGTAGCATTCTCTGATTCTCTCAGTGGCTGGGGGGAAGGAGAAAGCTCAGTCCTCCCAAAATCCCTGAAGATTAACGCCACCACCAAGTAAGGCGCTCTCTCGTCCCCGTGGTGAATAACGCACTAGAGATGTAGTTTTCAAACTTTTATTTTTGAGCTAGGTAATGCTTTCTTAAAAGAAAAAAATCTTTCCCCAAAGCGTATATAATATACAAGAGATCACAGCAGAGCCCTTCTTTGGAGGTGGATGAAGTTGACCCGGAGTTTGCCCTTGGCCACAGCTGGGGACGTCCGTAGAGAACACATTGATGTTTTGGTTTGCTTGTTTGTTTTGGTTTGCTTGTTTGTTTTGGTTTCAGGCACAAAGTTCCAGTTTTCTTAAATCCAAACCGACAAAATGGGTGATTAAGAGGACACTCTTTTGAATTGAAAGGGGTTCATTTATGAATGACTTTCTGGAGGATTTGCCCCTCCCCCGTAGGATGCTTACCAAGTTGTATTCTAGCTTCTGCCCTCCTCCCACCCTGCTTGGGATCCTCATTCTCCTGTATCTGATGAGAATCCCTGCTTTCCTAGCGCACAACCATAGGATGAAAAAGCACCAAACAAAGTCAAGGTCGAGGGGTTGGTCTCCAAAACTGTCTACCAGTGTGACCTTGACAGTGCCTCTCCTCCCCTCTCTGGGTTGGTTTTTCCTCCTTTGTCAAATGAGAGGATCGGGCAAGGTGGCTCCCATCCTGTTCTGGCAAGCTGGGGTTGCTTACCTGAGCCCCGGCAACCATGGAACACACGGCCTCCGCCCGGTGGGCTGCACACCTGGCCGCCATCCCCAGGTCTCCCGGCTACAGAATCAGCAGAGGTGAAACTCCAGAGGGGAGGTTTTTGCAGGTTGCCCGGGGTTTTCACCAACAGCTCTGTTACTGCACAGGCTCTGGAGGAGAGGGTCCCCGTGAGCCTGAGTGAGCAAGCACTGGAGGTGCCACATAAAACAGAGCGTTCTCAGTAGCTGCTCTCCAGAGATTCTCACTAGCAAATAGTCTTTGTCAGTGCGATCTGCAGTTAGACCTGGCCTGCGCCCAGTTCCCCTTGGTAGAGGGAGCTCAGAGCTACCGTATTCACTCAGCCAAAGGTGACTGCACGGAGGAACACAGGCATCCTGGGTCCCAGTCCTGCACCCCTTGTGGGACCATGTGTGTCAGCTCTTGGGGACCAGAAGAAGCCCTAGCATTTCTTGGGGGAAGAGCCCTCAGGCCAGAAAGCAGAAGCCCGAGGTCCCTACAACTCCCGCTCTTGACTCTCCCTGGCCTGAGGCCAGCTTGGGGCACACGCAGAGTCAGAGGACCCCAGGGAGCTACCCGCACGGGAAGGGGGAAAGACTGGTCTCGGTGTGAAAAGCAGCTCCCATGCACTGAAAGGCTTATCGGTGCCGAGCATTGGACAAAACGATTTATACACAGGTTCTCATTTAATCCTCACCACCCTCCTGCCGGGTGGGTATTAGTGTCTGCGTTAGATAAACGCCTTGTCATTTACACAAGGAAGAATGGCCCCCTCACTTCCTGGCCCTTGTACTTCTTTTTATAAAATGACATTTATTAGAGTTTTTTCCATCTAAGGAAGTACAAAGAGGAAAACAAAGAATGGCCCGTGATCCCTCGCCCTAATCCCAGATCAACTCTGTCAACAGTACCAAAATAAAAATAGCCCATGCACATGTTTAGGAAATTCAGACGGTAAAGAAAGTAATAAAACTCAAAGTAAACACGTCCCTGCCTTCCAGACCCTCTCCCCAAAGGAAAGAAAGCTTTAATACTTTGTATGCATGATTATTTCCAGAAAAAAAATAGTTTTCTATAAACCATCCTACCTGTACTGGGTCCCTGTATAGGCTCTCTGTATGTATTATTTTCATTCTTATTTTTATAAAAGGAATAATCTGAAACACTGCCCTACACCTTGCTCTTTTTTTTTTCTTTTTCTCTACCTTAGAGGTCTTCCCACATCGGCACATACAGCCCTGCCTCGTTCTTTTTAACAGCTGCATAGTATTCCATCATTTGGATGGATTCTCATTGACTTAGCCCCCCATTAACAGAAACTATTGCAATGAATGTTGCACTGTCTATCCTGGTTCACATATTATGGAAAAACTTGTGAGCATACATGTAGGGGGAATTCCTTGCAGTGAGATACTAAGTCAACAGCCTGTCCTGCAAATAGGCGCCACTAATTCACCCTCCCACCAGCAGCAATGAGAAAGCCCATCCCCCTGGCACTGGGGTCTCATCAGATGCTTAAGTCTTGCCAAATCAATTCATTTTTTTAAAAAATAGGGGGCCGAGGGTATAGCTCAAGGGTAGAGTGTGTGCTTCACATGCACGAGGTCCTAGGTTCAGTTCCCAGTACCTCCACTAAAATAAATAAAATAAGTAAATAAACCTAATTACTTCCCCTCGAAAAGATACCTTTCGATTTGCATTTTCTTAATTACGAGTTAAGATTGATCACATTTTTATATCTCCATGAGCCTTTAAAAATTTTTTTCTTTCTCATTTTTTTTGGGGGGGGGGACAATTACCTATTCATTTTCCTTGCACATATTTTCTAGTGTATCATTATCATGATTATTGTCACTGTGATTATTGATTATTATTACTGATATGACTGAGCCTTTGTAAACAGAGGGAAACCCCTCTCTCACGCATTAAACCCCGGGGTTTGCCATGTGTTTCGATGTTTCTCGGTGGAGAAGCTCAGCAGCGAAGCGGCTGCAGGGCGGGGCCGCGGCCGCTACCATGCCAGCTCCCTGCTGGCCTCCCGGATTCCAGCTCCCGTCTGCGCCCAGCGCACTGCAAGCAGGCTCTAAAGGCGGGGCGTTGCTCCTTGTCACAGAAGCTACTTCTGGTTTTATTGCATCACAATAATGTATTTTTATGGCCCTGTTTGCATCCCATATTTTCCAGGGCAACTCCGGTCTCACTTTACTTTATTTCTATCAATAAAGACAATTTGTTCAGTGTTACATATAATCTAATTTACTGGTCTTTTCTTAATGAATTTTTGGATTTGTGACCTGCTTGAAGATTACAGATACACCCGTGATTTTAGAAATTCTATCGTTTTGTTTTTTGCTTGACAGATTTCATCACCAGGCAGCTTTTTCTTTTCTCAACGAAAACTTGGGGATATTTTAATCTCTGAGTTCTTAAAAACTGGAAAACCTTTGTTTCCTTTATTGTTGGAGGATAATTTGGCAGTGAATAAAATACTTTTATTGGTAACAGTTCCATCTGTGTCTCTTTCCATCAGCTTATATTTAATCTGTCTATTCATCCATCATCTGTCTGTGTATCTATCTAGAGCTATCTTACAAACAAGATGAAATAATTATTCAGGAGTCAGACATGTCCTCAACTACCCAGCATAGGAAATATAACGCAGAAGCCCCTCCTAGACCCCTCCTCCATGACATTTCCCTCCCTACCTCTGGAAGTATCTGTTTTCCTGAAATCAGTATTTAATCACTTCCATGAAGTTCTTTATATTTGTATAACACTACATATGCACGTAAACAATATAGTGATGTGTTGCCTGTTTTAAAACTCTCTCTTGGCGATGTCATCCTGTTTGCCTTCAGCTCGTGTAGTGTGGTCCCCAGTATGATAACTGAGATCGTCTGTGTGGATGGGTACCCAGAGCCCTGGTTCATTTCACCTGTGCCGTTGTATAGGATTACACTGTATGAATCCACCTCCGTCTACCACTTTTCTCCTGGTAGGAATATAGGGGTCTCCCCGCCCCAGTTTGTCTTCATTAGGAACAGTATTGCCTGGGAAGATGCTCATGTCTCCCCTTCTGTGCGTGTGTGAAGGTCTGCCTCGGGCAGAGACCTGACGGTGGCATTGCTGGTTCTATGGCACATCTGTCTTCACAGGCCATCGCCAGAGCTCCTTCCAAAGCACTTGTACCAACTTACACTCCCACCAGAAGTGTGCAAGGGTCCTTGTTTCTGCTTCTCCGAGTCGGTAGCCTCAGACACTTTCATTTTTGCCAGTCTGCTGGATGTGAAATGGTATCTCATTATGGTTTTAATTTGAATTTCCCCGATTACTTGTGAGACTGAACGCCACTTTAGGAGCGCAGGCCCCCTGGGTTTTCTCTTCTATGTTGTGCCTGTCCATCTCTTCAGCTGATCATTTTCTATCAGGCTGTTTTACTCAGTAATTTGAAGTTATTTATGTGTTCTGGATATTCATATAAATATACGCTTCTACTCATGGACTTGTAGTTTCATGATTGCTTTTGACGTAACACAGTTTAAATTTCTGGTTTATTAATGAGCACAGCCTTTGTTTTCATTACCGGTTAGGATAGAAGCCTCAAATTTTCAAAGTTTGACAAAAAGAACTGCACTTTTGCTTTTCGAAGGTGCTTTTACCAAAACAGAGACAAACAAACCAAATCAAAGTAAACAAAACAAGAAAAAACACTTTTGGGATTTCTTTTTTTTTTAAATTGGGGTATAGTTGACATACAATATTATATTAGTATTTGACATTTGTATACATTGCAAAATGCTCATCACAGTAAGTCTGGGGACCGTCTGTCACGACGTGAAGTTAACACATTGTTACTGACTGTATTCCCCGCGCTGAACTTGACATCCCCACAGCTTATTTATTTTATAACTGGAAGGTTGCACTTCTCAGTCCCCTTCACCCATTTTGCTTCTCCCCGACCCCTCCCCTCTACTGAAATAAAAGTCTCAAAATTCTTTAAAAGGTTGCTTCACTTTCTATAGGTTTAGTGTTTTATGAAATTGGCTTTTGCTTCCCCCCTTTTTTTCTAAATAGCATTTCATCAGCATCCATCCAGATATCAGCCCTTCTAATATATAGTCTGATATTTGACTAAAGACTACTTCTATCTGCTCAAAAAAAAATCTATTAACCTTTCATTATGGCTTCTGAATTAGCTCTTCTGTCTGTCTCTTGGGAACCTTATTTCAAATGGAGAGTAACTTCTAGAGTTGTCCTTTCTGTCCCTTCTTTCCTCCCAGCCTTTTCCTCTTTGTCCTGCCTCCCTGAGTCTCCAGTGCGTCTCTCTCCTTGGTGTTTACCCCACCAGTGACTTCAGTCTCCACTCTTTTGTCCATATTTGCAACTCAGGCAACCTGTCCTGAATGGTTAGTTTCTCTCCCATGGCCGCTGATTGAATTGCACAGATGCAAAATTCTCTTAAATCTTATTGAGATCACCGTTCAGATATTACCTCATTTTTTTCCCCTCCTATTTCTTGCCGCAAATCTCTTTTACAGAGAAACTTTCTATTTACTCAAGGTCGCTTCCCTATCAGAGCCACCAGCATTGCACAACTCCAGGAACCCAGCCTCAGAGCTCTCTTTAGCTTTAATCTGCCTTCTCTCTGGGGGCTCTTGTCCCTCAGTGTCCCTCAGTGCTGTCCCCATGACTCCTGACGGCAGGACTGGAGGTAGCCAAGTCATCCAGATGCTGCTCTGCATGGTTCTGTTTAGCAAGGGATCGGGGGAGGGGATGCTCTGCAGCCTGACACTGCCCTTGTTCCTGATCAGGAGCTGTGTGGCTGTAGTGTTGACACACGAGTGTGTTCATGGTAGTTAACAAGCGTGCCCACAGCTCCCACCTTCCTCTGCCTGGAGCTCTGCTGGATATATGGCCATTTCTCTGGAGCTGCAATTTGGGCAAAATTTGGCCTCCTGCCTCGATGGCCAGCAGAAGGGCACAGACTTGGGGTCACAGCTGCGGAAAAGAGAAGGGGGTGGTTCTTTGCGCTGTGGCTGAAGAATTCTGTGAGAGCCATTCCTACCATTCTTATCTGCGCGTCCCCCAGGCAAGGAAGGGGCATTGCTTCTCTCCCGTCTGATCATCCGCTTGCTTAGGGCCTCCATTAACCAACCATTCCTTTATGCTGCCCTTGAAGGCACTGGTTGATCCTTCGGAGGGTACAGAGAATGCAAATCATTCTAGACCTTGACCTCCTAGTGCTGGCCTGGATCTAATTGAAGACTGACGTGTCCATAGTTCTCTCAGACACAGTGATCACGAAGTCTGGCCCCTGGACTTGTGGCCACCATTAGCATCACCTGGGAACTTGTTAGAAACGGGAATGACCAGGCCTCACCTCTGGCCTACTGAGTCCTGGGGCTGGGGCCGGGCCATCCGTACGCCGCCCAGGGGAGTCTGATGAACTCAGGCTTGAGGACCGCGGCTCAGACAAAAGCCGAAACTCCCACCATGCCTTCTCCAGCTGTCTCGTGAGGTGCCTCTGAATAGTCTAAAGGCCTCTTGGAGAGCTGGGTGCCCACTGACAGGTCTCTAGATTTGCTTTTCATGTTTACTTTTCATTTCATTGAACTCAGTGTTTTCCAGAACAGTTGGACTATAGCATTCCTGATGCCTGTCACATGCTCCTGGTCCCGCCTCATTGTCCCTCCACCTGTCTTTCCTTTTCCCACCTCAGAACCTCAGTATGTGAAGCTCCACCCATCTGAGATCCAACGTCTGTGAACATGTGAATCACAGGTGGGACTTCTCCTGGCTTAATGTTTCCCTGTGGTCCTGGATAAAGTTTCAGCTCAGTCACAACTAAACTGGCGAGGGTGAGAGATGGAGAAAGATGGTGGATTGAGAGGCAGGTCAACCTGCCTGGGATCCAGAGTCTACCACTGACTAGCTCTGGGACTAGCTCCGTCAACTTGGGGAAGTGACCCTTTCTCACAGGGCTCTTATGAGGAGTAAACGAAGCCACGTGTGCAGGACAGCATGGACGTGAGGTTTGGAGTCAGAAGACCAGGAGGCTGGTGCCGGCTTCCAACTTCACACCCTTGGCCTCAGTTTTAACATCAATAAAATGGGGAAGTAATAATAACATAATTACTATGCAGTAGTGATGAAAATGTTAGTTTATATGAATGATCTCTGTAAACTGCATAATACTACAGAATGTTCGCTGTTACATCAGACAAATTAAGCCATGTTTTCAGAGGCCCTGTCCCTCTGCCTGGCGCGTAGTGGGTGATCAGGTGATTCAGTTGGCTGTCAGTCAAGCAGAGCCCCAGAGCACTAGGTCAGCACTCAGCCCTGAGGGACCTTGTTCCCGCTGACAGATATGAGTGATCTGAAGTAGCACAGGCACTGTTTTATGTTCCATCTTTCTCAGTATTGATTTGTGTATCGAAATTTTATTTATAAGGAGCCCGGAAATAAACCAACCCAAATCCTGCAGGATGTATCAGAGGTTCTGAATTAATGAGGTTCAAATTTATGAGGGCTCTGAATTGTGACTTCTTTTTCTTACTCTTCTATTGTTGGGAGGAGTGATGGGGGAAGTGACCACGTTACAGGATAGGGGTCCCCGGTCCCTGGGGCTAGAAGTGCACCCCTCCACACACCTATTGTCCCTCACTCCTTCATCCCCCGATGAAGCTGCATTTTCCCAGGTCCAAGAGTTCAGTTTCTGGAGCTGGGTCATGGCATGGGATATGAGCAGAAGCCTCTTAGTTCAGCTCCAATAATTCTATTCTATAAAATTCTGGGTTTTGACTACAGTAGTTTACAGCAGGAGAGTTTTCTCGTGGAAAGTTGCATGCCCTGAGGTATGAGGTGTTTATCCCAGAGTGGAGGGCAGGAGGGAAGCAGCGAGGAAGTTCTCTTCTGTCCCCGATGCACTGGGATCACAGTTCTCAGAGCCTGGTCCCTGGGCTTGGCAGCGTCAGCATCACCAGGCAACCTGGCAGACATGCAGAATCTGGAGCCTCATCCAGATCTACTGGCTCAGAAACTCTGGGGGGTGGGGCCCAGCGGTCTAGGTTTTAACCCGCCTGCCTGGTTTTTCCTGATGCGCGCTCAGGTTTGAGAACCTCTGATCTCTGAAGGACGGAAGGAATGGGGCCAGCCAGACTCCACCCTTCAGAGGAGGAACGCTGGAGCCCAGAACTTAAACAGTGGGGGATGCTGAACGCCTGGCAAACATCCATTGCACCCACTGGAACCAACTGGACTCAGTCGTTTACCCGTTTACTCTGGGGCAGTGGCTCTCCTTGCCGGCGGCACATTAGAACCAGCTAGAGGGACCTCCTGAACATCCCCTGACCAACTGAATCAGAATCCCGGGAGTAGTGCCTGGGCATCTGTAGTTTTAAAAGCTTCCAGATGATTCTGACACTCACGCAGTTTCTCCACCTACTAATGCAGAGAGTGACCCGCTAAGAAAAAAATATGTGATTCAGGTCGTCTTTACATTTACCCTACATTTTGCATTAGACGTGTATTTTACCTATTTATGTTATAAAAATTACAGACTCATTATAGGAAAAAAATACTTGGAAAAGGCAGTAAAATTGAAAGGAGAGAAAAAATAAGCCTTATGTTGCATCTATCCAAGGGCAGTCGGTACTCAGCAGCAGGTGTGTCTTCTTTCCGTTTTGTTTTTTTGTTTTTTTTAGTGCAGTGGTTTGAATTATTTTACAGCATTGTGATCATATTCAATATAGCATTTTCTGCCTACTTTTTTACTTAGCATTACGTCTTAGGTAGCGCTGCACGATGTTATAATTGTAAATATAGCTTTCAATATGCTTTTTCGGCAACATGACAAAAATACGGCTTTTCTCCATTTTTCCCACGTGCAGACTTCGAGATGGCACGTAGAGAGGCCTTTGCTTTCTTTGCAATGCCTGCATTTCAGGTGGCTTGGGAAATCCTACTTCAAACATCAAAAGCAGAACGTTAACTCTCTTTCTCTTTGAACGTCTTGTCCCAGGGTCCTAATCTGTCCTTGGACTTTTCCTCATCCCAGCCCCACAAGTAGACAGCGAGACTAGGCTGACAAGGGGTACGATCTTATTGCAGAAAGTCGAGAGAAGAAAGCTTGTAAATATTTGCCCAGTGTTTTGTAGCCACCACTCTACCTGACAGCCCCAGCGGATGTTGGAGTTCTCCTAAGCCTCAAGGCAACACAGTCCTGGGGGGCGGGGGGAGCTCCGTGGTAGAGGGCGTGCTCAGCATGCACAAGGTCCTGGGTTCAAGTCCCAGTACCTCCTTTAAAAATTTTTTAAAAATAAATTTAATTACCCCCCCCAAAAAACCAAGGCTATACAGTCCCACGGGATGAGGTATGATTCATAAACATACCCATGTATAGAGCAGAAAACCCTCACTTCTACACCTGGGGAAGAAAGAAGACAATAAGGCAAGGAAAAGAAGGAAGCTGAGACAAAGGAAAGGACTGTCAGACAAATAGACGTTCTGATGTTATCAGTCAGAAATGCCAAAGTCAAGCCCCCTACCCGCCCCCCTGCTTTCAACATAACCTTCCCAGAACTTTCTTCGTTGCACAGTAATATATGTGTGTGTATGTGTATGTGTGTATATATATGTATATATACACATATGTGTGTATGTATATAAATGGTAACATATAAAGTATATATAATACATAGAATATATATTACATACTTTATATACATACTTTATATATGTATAATATATAATATATAAATTTATAAAATATTATATATATTTTTTTCCTTGATTGCTTCCACCTTCTGACCTAGCTGCTGGTTTGCGATTAAGCTCACCGCCGTTGCTGGGTGAGCTGGAGCTGCAGCGTTGGTCTTCTTGTTGGTGTCGTGGCCGTGCCAGGTAATTCTGCCCATCTTCTTGCAGGACATTATGGGAAGGATGCTTACCGAAGTGGAGGACCTGATCTCCATAACTTCATCTCCTCTGGATTTGTCACGTTAGGAAGAGGACACACGAAGGGTACAGTGGAAACCATTTTTTACTAAAATACAGAGGTTGCCTAGGGAACCCCGATCTGAAATGCGAAGATGGTGTGGACCAGAGGCTGGTCCGGGACAGGATAAGTGGGGTGGTTCCATGACGGCCTATCCTGGTGACATGCGTGGCTTCTGTCAGGAGTGACCAGGAGGTCACAGGTGTGACTTTAGAAGGCAATAATAGACTTCCAAGAGGCATGCATCCTGCCACGCCCGTGCGTGCGTGGAGCAGGACATGGAGGCCGGTGGCTCCCCGTGGGAGGGGACCACGGGCGCGTGCTGAGAAACACTGCCGGCAGATGTGGCAGTGTTTCCAGAGTGTTCGTTCTCCTCTTGGCTATTATTCCTTTTCCGTTTTAAAGCCACGTTTTATAAACCGATGTCAATGTTCTTGCTCTGTGGGTTTCGAAGCCAGCTTGCATGTCGAGAGTTTCAGCGTCCTAAGTGTGTCTACGTAAACTCTCCGTGCTGGGGACACGAAGGGAGAGGTTATGCAGACCTTCGAGCCACGGGATGAAAGCTAATGTGGCATTTCTGCTGAGCTGCTTTATGACCTAGCCGACAGCTTGCAGAGCATCTGTGCAGGGGGTGTGGACGCCTCAATTCTGTCTTTTGTTCAAACAAAGTTCTACTAGTGTTGTGAGCCTTCTGTCCTATCAAGAGTACCCGGCTCCCTAGCCCCTTGGATTACCTTCCTAACACCTGTGTACTGTTACAGACCAACTGTGAATTCTGTTGTAGGGATGGTATTTCCCTGTCTTCCTCCAAACTATGTGTCTGTTTTAAGTGTGAGTGAACAAGGAACTTTGCGATTTTTTTCTTACATTCCCTGCACCCAATTTTTAAATTCCCTATGTGATGTTTGTTCATCCTATAGAGAAAAAAAAAACTGTATCTGTGTATGTATTTTCTGTTGTGTCTATTTGTGTCTAAATAAAGTTTATTGAGGATACAGGTGGCATTTGTGGCGACTAAGAACTGCAGAATCAAACTGGGACCAGAGGGCTCTGAAAGGGGAGACGGGCCACACAGTCAACCCGTGAAAGACACAATTCTAGACATACTCATATCAACTCAAGCCTGAGCTATACGAACCCCATGTCATCCCCTTCGTGATAATTGCCTATCACTGTGAAACGAATTACTCTAAAATGCAGCATTTTCAATCAATAATAAACATTTATTATCTCACATAGTTTTTGTGGGGCTGGAATCCTGGAGCAGCTGGGCTGGTGCTTCTGGTTTGGGGGTCTCTCAAGAGGTTACATTCAAGGTGTCAGCTGGGGCTGCATCATCTGAAGGCTTGACTGGGGCTGGAGGACTTGCTTCCAAGATGGCGCACCCACATGGTGCTGGCTGTTGGCAGGAGGCCTCAGTTCCTCCCTGTGTCGTTCCCTCCATGGCTGCTTGAGTGTCCTCACAGCACGGTGGCTGGGCTTCCTCAGAATGAGTGATCCAAGAAAGAAAAAGACAGATGCCACAATGTCTTCTATGACCAAGCCCATGAGTTACACACAGTCCTTGTCACAAGTTTTTATCAGTGACACAAGGCAGTCAGGTTCAGGATGGGAGAGAGGGGACCACACAAGGGTGTGGATGTCAAGTGCCTAGGATCATTGAGGGCCACTTTGGAGGCTGGCCACCGCAGCCCCAGACCCCGTGGGGCAGAGCTATAAATCAAGATCTTTCCAACAGAACATAGGCTTCTCAACTGAAGAGCTTTTCCACCCTTACCCCTTGCCCCTGGTAGCTGGTCCAACCTGAAACACCCAACAGTTCAATCAATAAAACTCTTTATAAATATATTATAAATGTTATTGTGGATTTTGGCTCACACATTCATTCAACAAATATTTCATGAGACCCGCTATGTGCTAAGCGATATTCAGAAGTAAACAAGAAGTTGTGGAACTCATGTTGCAATCAGGTGAAGCAGAGAAAATGAATCCTTGATGATAAGTGTGCAGGGAGAAGGCCTAAAGCAGGTGAGGGCACGGGGAGCTCTGGGGCAGGAAGCCCTCTTGTCAAGGAGGACCTCTCAGATAAGGGGGCGATTGAGCAGAGACCTGCATCCCAGGCGGGGGCACCAGGAAGGCCCAGCCTTAGAAGGCTTCTTGTAGGCCAAGAAATAGGAACGAGGCCCATGTGTGAAGCAGGCTAGAGGAGGATGAGGAGAAGGAGGTGGGATCAGAGCCACAGGGGACCCTGATCGTAGATTTATCAGGTGGTGACTGTAAGGCTGCTTTCTGATGAACTAGACCTTCGTCAGAGCAACGCACAGGTCATCCCCTAGCCCTGTCTATCCTTTTGGTCACCGTCACCTAAGCTTCTAGGAGACTCTGTGTGTGTGGAGGCTTTGCTGAGGCCTCTGCTTATTACTTCCCCGTCTTTACTTGTGCTGTGCATGCACGGCCTGTGCCCCGGTCCCTCACCCTCACCCTCACCAGGTCCTCTTCTCCACTCCTGTCCATCCAGGGCCTCTGAAACCTCCTCTTTCCAGGAACGTACCTGTGTGTATTTTCCTACTTGGATAATAACTAAAGTTTCATTAGCAAAGAGACTGGGGTAGGGGTGGGGCTTTGGAAGAGGGGCTGGCTGTCCAGTATCAGGGCCTTTATCCCTGCACAGCATAGCTCCCTGGAAAAGGGCCATGCTCCACCCTCCCCTCCTGCAGAGCTAACCAAGCTCAGCTCTGAGCGGTGCCTAGAAGTAAACCCGTCCCGTGTAAAGGCCTCATGGTCGGGGAGCCATCTAACCAGGGGCCGTTCCCTGTCGTGTGTGTTTCAGTCTCTTCCTTTTATCTATTCATTTTTGCTTCAACTCCAGTCATTTTCTTTCTGGTCCCTCTTCCTCTATTCCTTTCTTCCCTGTTTCCTACACGTGTCTCCTGCCTCCTGGGGGCACCTTGGCATCGTGTGGCCCCACTGTGACTCTCAGTACGAGTGGGGTCGCTAACACGTGTTTTAGAAGGTGACCCTGCCCTACCGACCTCGTCGCTGAACTGAACCCATCAGACTCTGATTGTCCCAGAACCAAACACAGATGGGGTTTGTTCTAAATGGCATTGAGAACCTTCGAGGGAAGCTGGGATGCCCCTAGTCTTGGGCTCCATTTTCTGGGGCCCAGAGGCATCCTAGGGTACACCCCGGCTTCAATGGGGGACTCCCCCAAATTCAGAGTTGGGGGGGTGAGGATGCATATACATCTGCCTGCTTTTCAAGACCTGCAGGTGCATGGGTAGTTAAATCCTCTCAGATGAAGCCTAACGAAGGGGATATTCTTTGGTTAATAGGCTGGAGAGGGTGAGATGTTAGAAGGAATAGATTTGACTCTAGGGGCCTCAGAACCACTAATGCCCCCTGCTCGGTCCCTCTCCTATTGGGAGACCCTGCATGTTCGCCTAGGGAGTCCCGCAGTCATCGGCCAGCTTCCTAGGTGGTACAGCACTGCCTGAGGCTCGCGGGCACCAGATTCATACTGACGCCCCTTTTCAAGACTTTCTAACTGAATGGTGTGCTCTGGCCTTTTCCTATAACTTACTTTTCCTTTTATTTCCTCCTTCTCCCGAGCAACTACTTCTGCATGTCTCCCTGCTCCGATTTCTTCTTTGACTTCCTGCTGGCTCACCCCTTAGGGGAAATGGGAGTCAAGACTAAGGAGGATACTGAGCAGAGAGGCAGTGAGTTGAGACCAAATCCCCCTAAAGCCTTCTCTCTGTAGACTAGACAGGGGCCCCCAGATTCCCCCGCAGGAACCCAGGCTGTCCTGGCTGGGGATGGAAACGTCGGGGTTTCGGGTACATGAAGCCGGACACTGGATGAGATCAGCCGTGGGCGGAGGGGTGGGCAGTGAGTGTGTCCCCCCAGGTGAGCAGAGGCTCCAGAGGAGGAGGTGAGGTTGGGGAGGTGAGGAGGGACCTACAGAGGAGACCAGTCAGGAGCAGGCAACCAGGTGACAAGAAAACCAAGGCAATGTGATGTCTTGGAAATCAAATGGAAAAAAAAAATCAGTGTTTCCGGGAGGGAGCCATCCGCTGTTAAAAGCTGTAGAGAGGTCAGAGGAGGTGAAGCCTGAGCCGTGACCGCAGCGTGGCCCGTGATGTGGAAGTCCTTGTGAGCCCGGGAGGGGCAGGGCGGGGGCGGCAGGGAGCACGTCCGTCCGATGGACGCAAGAGGGACTGAACGTCGTCTGGGATGTGCATCTACGTGAGGCTCTCCTCTCTGTCTGGGGCTGTGTTTGAAAAGTTCCATAATGAAAAGTTATAAAAAGTTTGTTAAAATCAGAGAGTGGAGGAAGAGATAGGAGACTGCAGGTACAGACAACTCTTTGGAGTTTTAAAGGGAAGGAGAGCAGTAAATGAGGACAGTAGCTGGAAAGGGAGTTGTTTTGGTTTGGTTTGGTATTTTTTTAATTTAACTTAATTACTTTTTTAATTGAAGTCTAGTCAGTTTACAGTGTTGTCAGTTTCTGGTGTACAGCACAATGCTTCAGTCATCCATGAATATACTTATATTTGTTTTCATATTCTTTTTCACCACGAGCTACTACAAGATATCGAATATAGCTCCCTGTGCTGTACAGTATGAACTTGTTTATCTGTTTTATATATACCAGTTAGTGTCTGCAAATCTTGAACTCCCAGTTTATCCCTTCCCACCCCCTTCCCCCCCGGTAACCATAAGTTTGTTTTCTATGTCTGTGAGTCTGTTTCTGTTTTATATATAAGTTCATTTGTCTTTTTTTTTTTTTTTAAGATTCCACATATGAGTGATATCACATGGTATTTTTCTTTCTCTTTCTGGCTTCCTTCACTAAATATCAGAGAAATGCAAATTAAAACTACAATGAGGTATCACCTCACGCTGGTCAGAATGGCTGTCAGTAAAAAGTCCACAAATGATAAATGCTGGAGAGGGTGTGGAGAAAAGGGAACCCTCCTACACTGGGGGTGGGAATCTAGTTTGGTGAAGCCATTGTGGAAAACAGTGTGGAGATTCATCAAAAAAATAAAAACAGATTTACCATATGATCAGAAATTGTTTTTTAAGATGGGAGAAGTCACAGTGCATTTGTATGCTGATAAGAGTACCCAGTAAAGAAGGGAGAATCGATTATGCAGGAGTTGGGGGAGAGCATTTCAGGACGAGAAAAGGCAAGAGCAGGTGGGATCCACCACCCAGATGGAAGGCCTGGCCTTAGCTCGGAGCAGAATCCAGCCAGTGTTGCAGGTGGGAGGCAAGGTAAAGGCCACAGGTGCCCGCAGGTGGCATGTGTGGCTTGGGAGGCAAGGTCATCCATGGTGAGTGAGGGTTAGGGTGACCAACCACCCCAGTTTGCCCAGGACTGTTCCAGTTTTAGCAGAAAGGCCTGCATCCTGAACAAGCCCTCAGTCCCAGGCATTTGGGGAGAGTTAGTCACCCTCGTGAGGATGTGTGAGCAGGCTCAGCCTGCCTGGTTTCAGAGCATATTCCGCACCCGTATCTCCATCCCAGAGGTGTGGACTGAGGATGCTGAGGCCTGGAGCTGGCGCCCGCGCAGCCTCCAGGCACTCAGAGGCCAGGGGACTTCCTGAGATGGAGACAGGGCCTGGGTGCTGGCACCTGCTGCCCTGTGGGGGCCACCCCAGACCCCGCAGAGAGACCTGGACAGATGGCTTCATTCCGTCTAGACAATGCTCCCCGAGCCTAGGCTGGGTGTGGCCACTCCCACTGCCCAGCAGACTCCGGGCTCCTAAATGCTGCGAAGGGCGTGGGGGTGTTGGAGCAGCTGCTGAGATGAAAGCTGGAAAAGTGATCATCCTGATGCCGGTGTAGGGGTGTCAGCAAGGAGGAGAGTGGCAGAGGTGGCACCCCCAAACCCAAAGTGGGGAGGAGCAGCCATGGTCCAGAGGGAGGGGCTGGGGGACTCCTGGAGTCTGGGCCACTGGTACCTGCTCCCTGGGAAGGGGACGAAGCCGAAGACGGTTCTGACACTCAGAAACGCACAGGTGTTAGCCAGTGATGAGCAAAACGCCCGCCAGGAGGAAGGTGTCAGGGTGCGGAGAGCAGGGGCGGAGCCTTCTGGTCAGCGCAGTGGGTGGGAGACAGAGTGCAGGAGGGGATAAAGCTTTCGCGATGGCGGAGTCCAAGGGGGATGACCGCAAGAGGGACTGGCCGAGCGAAGGCAGAGTTCAGTCAGAACCGAGTCAGGGACCTGCTTCAGTCCTCCCGGTTCCACGTGGGCTTGGTGGCGCCCCTCAGAACCGTCCTTCTCGGCTGTCCTCCCGAGCCCCTTGCCCGAGCCCCACTGCTTGCCTGAGCCCCCTGCACCCGTGGGCCCGCGCTCACCCCTCCCACCAGCTGATTTGTCTGGGCACCGCCATGGCCACCTGTGATGCAGGTTTTGAAAGTCGATCTGCTCTTCTAGAAAAGACAGTACGGGTCTAGGGAACCGCAGGCCGCCACCCCCACACCAGGATCTGAGCGAGAACTTTCAGAGCACCCTGTGGCTTGTGGCCAGGAGACCAGCGGGCCATCTGACTAAAGAAATCCAGCTTGGATATTTTCAGTCAGGGGAGCCAGGGGAGCGAGTGGGCTTGACTAAGCCAAGGTGTTCGAAGGCTGGACTCCAGATAAAGCACAGAGCTCAGAAGGCGTCTGGTCTCCATGGCAACCGTGAGCTGGGAGATACAGCAAAGAGAAGGAAGGCTGGGCCTGGCTCGCCTGAGATTGGCCTCTGGGAAGCCAGTACCACCTGGGAGCATTCTTTCCTGTGTCTCTCTGTAGGCCGGGGGCCTGGGAAGGAGTGGGAGGGGGCTGGAGGAACTCTGGGTTCTGGGCTGAGAGCACCGAAACTCTAAGCTGCCTACTGATTGTTCTGATCTACACACGGGGTCCACTCACTCCTGATTCATAGCTGAATACCGAGAAACGGGCACTGACTCAGTGCACTCGAATTTACTCAAAGGGACTTCACATGCTCGAGGCCAGCACACACAGGCTAAGCCCCGCACTTAGGAAAATGTGTGGCATCAGTGTGAGACCGTATTTTGTTAGAATTGAGTCAAACTCACATGGTGGCTAATTGGTTAAAATCGACTGCATCAGAAGCAAAGATGAATGTTGAATTCAGTGCTCACCCAGTGAATCCATTTCTCAGTGTAACTGCTGTTCCAGCAAGATAAAAGGAAATAAGGCAAAGCAAAACCCAGTGTGATACCTTTGTGAGTTTCTCAGTTGGGCACTTCCACTTGCCAACTCAGCCATTTTGCCCAAAGGCAGCTTTTCTACAAAGCTCTCTTTCCCATGTTGGTCTTGCCAACAAGCCCACCCCTGACCCTCCAGGAAGCAGTAAGGGTGCTATGTTCCTCCTAGTCTGGCCCAGGCTGTCTATCCACCTAGATTATTGCTGGCAGTAGTCAAAACCTTGCCGCTCGATCTGAGGAGCATGGTGCCCTGGGCTCACTTCCTGAGATGCCCAAGTCCACCTCTAACGCAGGACCACCCAGTGTCACTGGGAGCCGCTGGCAGACTCAGTCAAGGCACCAAGAAGTCAGTCCACAGGTTTTCCATCCTTCTTTGGCTCACTTCATTTTAAGAGCAGTGCTTGGGTCGAAAGTGTCACCCAACTGAAATCACCTTGGTAAATGGTGGCACAGAGAAAAATTCCCATCCATCAGGCCATTTGCTGAGTCCTGGACCACACATGTCCCTGTTGAATGTTGGTTTGTGGGCCTGCTACCATTGGCTCACATAGGATGCCAGGCGAGTCCACAGGGACAGTCTTCTGGGCTGGTGTAAGGAGAGGAGAGATGGTACAGGGTAAAGGAGAAGGGTCAGGACGCACTGTAAGTCTCCGTGCCTTGGGAGGTGTCTACTCTCACCTGGAGGGTGCATATATGTTCTTGTCACAGGAGAAGTAATGCGGGTGCATAGATCTCCTATAGGCTCCACCAGGGGGGCAAGAGAGAAGTCTCTTTGGTACACTGGGTTCAGGGAAATATCCCTCTCCCCAGCTCCTGCCAGCCTGACCTCCTTTTCTGCTCAAGCAGGAGGAGGAGGTATACAAGATGCCTTTAGCGCCCTGAATCTCCATGTCTCTTTAAATCCTCATTGGGAGAAGGTAGAGGATCAGGTTCTTCTGTTTTCACAAAGGCTGGCTTGCCCAGGTGGAGGTCTAGCAACTCCCGGCTGCGTTCTTATTTTTCAGTCTCTTGCTGGTGCCAGGTCCTAGCTTTTCTCTTGCCGTGACCCACTGCTCAAGTCGGCCCCAGGGGCAGGTCTGCGGCCAGTACAGTTTCGTCTTGGCACTGACCGGTCATCCAAGTCAGGAGTCTCTCCTTCCCAGGAGCCAGCCCTTGGCGTTGGCGTCCCTCATTCTCAGCTGCTCACGCCAAGAGTCTCACAAATCCTGACAGTGAAGCTGTGAGGCGGTCAAGTCCCGGAAAGCTGGCGGGAATGTCATTTCTGCCAACAGGAATCAGTGGCAGGGAGAAGATGGCATCTCGATCGACAGTTGCCAGGATGTCGCGGTGGCCTGGAAGTGGGACAGACAATGGGTGCTCTCGGGTTCTCAGCGCTCCGCTCTTTGGAGCATCACCACGTACCTCTGTGACTCTGCTTTTATGCAGATGATGCATTTGGCAGAACCAAGGAATCCCAGCCCTTCCTGCCTGGAGCCATGGCCTCAGCCCCAGTCTTACGCCCTCCAAACAGTGATGTAAACATCCCTCATCAGATGGTTGCGGAAGAAGAAAAATGGTGAGAAACAGTGGATCACCGGGGTTAGACGTGCTGGTTCACTCCCGGCTCTACCACTTGCTGGCTGTGTCACCTTGACCTCTGTGACTTCCATCTATAAATAAGGTGACAGTGCCACCTGCCCCAGGGGCTGTTGTGGCAGTTGTACAAGGTAACAGGATACACACAGAGCACCAAGCACTCAGGTGATGGTTGAGGTCGTGTTGTCTGTGGTGTGGGTGCTGTAGGTGATGCAGCTCAAGGGCTAATGCTCAGGCCAGCAGCAGGGGCTCCCTGGGGGCTGCTTAGAAATGCAGACTCTTGGGTCCCCACCCCCTGAACTGTGGAACCAGAATCTACCTTTTAGCAAGATCTCCAGCTGATTCATACGCATGGTCAAGTTTCAGAAGCACTGCTGTAGAAGAATTTTTGCTTTAAGTCGTGGGCCCCTCGGTGGTCTTCAAGGTCACTTCTATTTCCGAGATTCAGTTGCCATGAAGTCTTACTTGATACCCGGCATGCTCGCGGCCAGGTTGTCCCGCAGCTGGGGAGGGAGGGAATTCGAGGGCGAATACCTGAACTCTAAGGGGTGAGGCACAGGGGCCTCCCAAGACTCCAGTGGCCTGGCCCAGATGCCGGAGTCACGGGGATTTATCTCCTTCCATGAAACTTAAGTATTAATTGAGCAAAGATAAGTGAAACATCACCTGCCTTCAAGAACCCGGCAGTGAGATTCCTGCCAAGCAAATGAGCAGTGCCGTGAAGCAGGTCCTGAGAAGAGCGGAGGGGGTTTGAAAGGGGAAAACACCACCTCTGAATGGTGGAGTCCTAAAAGGCCTCCCGTGGGAGGCTGGAGTAGAGCTGGTCCTTGCGGGGCAGGAAGAACGGGAGCCCAGAGTGGGGCAGGGGGTGCACCTGGGGCATTGGTGCCTCTGGAACAAAGGCAGATGGCGTAAGACACCCACAGTGGGGTGCAGGAAGGTGATGGGGCCATGGCACACCTGTAGGGGATACAGGAAGCTAGAAAGGTGGGTTGGAGGCAGTGTCCTGAATCCTCCCAGGCACACGACACAGGCTGAGGTCAAAATTCGAGTTGATGATCACTACCCACCTCCTCCTCCTCCTTTCTCCTCTTCTGTCTTTAAGAATAAAACTCAGAAGCAAAAGAAACACACAAAAAGCAGGCCTCTGTGTGAGGTGACTCCCCAGGCAGACATGGACGTAGCAAACGTATGGTCAGCTCCCTGGGCTCTGTTCACGCCCCCAGGAGCCTCCTCTCCTGCGTGACTCCTGGTGAGTCAGACAGCACTGCTGAAAGGAGTCACGTGGGGCTTGGATTCAGGGCTCCGTGGAGACTCAGCCGTGGCCCCAGCGTGGATTTTCTGACTTGCAGTGTTGACGGTTTCAGTGTGTCCAGCCTCAGCTTCTTTGTCCAAATCAGAGCATTGAGGGTTAATAAGACCCTCTGGATAAATGCTGGAGAGAGGCGGATTTTCCTGGGTTAACAGCAGACTGTTCATAGTTCATACCTGAATTTCCCTTCTCTAAGTAAATCTTCCTTGGCTTTCAAATGGAAATTAGAGCTTCCATTATATTTTCTTCTTCCTTTTTTAAAAATATTTTTATCTCTTTTGTTTGTTTGTCCGAATTGTTGGGAAGTTTAGGCACATGTCAAATCTCTTAACACTTGTATTTCCTAATTGTACCCTTGATATTTCTTTTCCCATGGTCTTCAAAAAACTGTTTTTAACTCTTGTAATTTCTTGCCTAATGCCTGTCTTTGCCGCTCACTCTGTGAGCTCGGACCACGCCTGGGGATGTCTGCCACTGCCTTCCACGGGGCTTAGCACAGGGCACGGCATGTGATGGTTGGTGGGTGTTTGCCCATGATTGAAGGAATGGATGAATGAATGAATTGAAACAACAGTAAACTGGGAGTGTAGAGACCTGAGACATTGTTGCAGGTGAACGTGGTCTCGGGCAGATTGCTTTGCCTCTCTGAGCCCGCGCCTCCCTACCTGTAAACCTTTCTGCAGGATGCCTCCTAGTCCTGATGTTCTGGGACTTCCTACACTTTATACAGTTAAAATACTCACCTCCTCAGCTAACGTGGGAGGGGACAAGCAGCCCACCAGCTCTTAGATGTCCCCGTGCCTGTGTGATGCACTGTGACTGCCACTTGTGTCATTGGCCAGAGCGAGTCACACAGACGTGCCAAACTTCAAGAGAGCAAAGAAATGTTTTCTTCTTGCACTAGGAGGGAAGGAGAGCCAACCAGACAGTGTGGGATGTGTCCCTTCCGGGTGGAAACTGCAGGCTGGGCAGTGAGACAGGCCCCTAGTGAGGCAATGAGGAGCGGTGGTGTTTGGAAGGTGCCTTTGGGCCTTTCTTTGGGTCAGGGTCAGACAAATACTTGGTGCTGGTAACTGCACCCTGTGGAGAGAACCGTGGTCCTCTGCCTGGAGGTTTCTGGATTGGCTGCCTCACAGCCTCCTATCCTTTGACATTGGCACCCTGCCGCATCTCCCTGGTGAAGAGGAAGGGCTGAAAGAGAACTCGTCCCAAGTGGCTTGAGAGCCCAGAGATTCAGTGCCTCCCAGAGACCATGCTTCTTAGTGGTTATGCTGATACAACTGAGGCTTGTACCTTGCCTAAAACTCGCACTCAGTGGAACCACTCAGTTTGCTAGAGAGCTGTCACTCCCAAGACTCAGTTTGGATTGGAGCAAGTTCGAAAGCCATCAGGGAACAGGATGGAGTCTGAGCAGGTCTTTGCACCCTGGATCTCTTCCCATGGATGCAAATGCTTCCTAGGACCCACGATGATGCAAAAAGTACTAAGAATCTGATTGTTTATTTGTTTCATTTTTCTTTTCTTTTTTTTGGAACTGATAGGTTCAAGGGCCCATTCTGGAAGTTTTACTAGGGGAGCAGAACAAAACTGCTGGCCCCACTATTATGAGATGTACTCTTGGGAGAGAGGTCAAAGACTCTGTGACCTCCTGTCAGCAGGCGCTCTGGGGATGCCCTGGCAGAGGGGGGCTTGCCTGAGGGTCGAGGCCACCATTTGGGCGGGTGGAGGCGTGGAGCAGCTCAGACAGGTACTGAGCCTCAGCCAGCCTTGTCTTCGCTTTGATTAATTGGTTTCTCTTTTGTTTTATGGAACTTGACAGCGCTGGTGGTGGCTTTTTCGTGGTTGACTACCCCCGGAGTACCTAATTACAGAGGAGATTTTTAAAAGCAACAATGAACATGTTTTCTAAATATGTTCTCAGATCCGCTCCCCTCCCTGGGTAACAGGAGGCAGAGAGAAAGGAGGGCTGGTGTTATTCCCAGAGGCCTCTCATCAGTCAGTCCCAGGCAGGTCCCACTGGGGCCACGCAGGGGCACAGTGGCCCGGAAGTCACCAGGCAGGGACAGCGAGGGGCGTGCCACACCCCTGGGCACAGGAGGCTCTCCCACCTGCTTCTCCCCTCCTGCACGTGAGCGCTGAGGCTCCACTCAAGAGCTCGGTGAGAAATCATACACATCAGCCGAAGAAGCAAGGTGTTCCGTCAGAAGGAAGAGAAAGCAGAAGCTCCGAGGGAGATCAGAGCCAGACTCAGCAAAGGCTCCTGGCAAAGAGGATTCTGAGACTCTCTCCTTTGTCCTTTTGAACAACAAGAATAGTTGCATCAGGGACAGCGTACTCTTTCTTCACTCATGTATTCATCCACTCACTCATTCATTCATTCTGTGCACTTGACCCTGTGCTAGACCCTGGAGAATCTCCTGGCAGGAATCTCGCCAGGCAGGGGATGGCATCAGGGGCTGGGAGCAGGGCCCCGATCTGGCCCACAGAAAACCAGCATGGGGGAGGGAGTGGTCCAGAGGCTCTGTGCCTCTGTGTCCCGATGCCCCGCTGGCCCAGACCCCAGATTGCTCCCCCACTCCCAGTCAGTGGAGAAAGAGAAGAGAAAATGCCTGTGATCGACTCAGATTTTTATCTCTTTCCGTGCGGCCGGCCACCTCCGCGTGCCCTCTCCCTGACAGCTGGGCAGTACGTGTTATCATCACAGGAGTGCTGGCTGAAACACGTCCCTTTCTAAGATAACCAGAGCAACATTAGCAAAGCCCGTACGTCCAGTACCTTCCCTTTGCACAGAAAATTCACTCTCAATTGTTGGCTAACAGTTCCTTGGCTTCCCTCCCTCTCCTGGAGCCAACTGTGTTGTCCGTTCACATGACCACATAGGCATGCGGTGCAGAGACACCGCACAGACGGGCCCGACCTCTCCTTGTCCCTGCATCTTTGACTCCCTGTCACTTTGCACTGCCTCCCACCCTTCCCTAAGAACCCTAAGGAATTAGTGTCTTGCTTCCCGACCTCTTCCACCTTCTTCAGTGTCGCCTGTACCCCCGGGCTTGTGTGCACAGCGCTGCACAGAATGCCCTCCCCGCCTTGCTGGCGTGACTGGCTGCCACTTGGCTTTCAGCTCTTTTTTTGTTGTTTTTGGAAGGACCTCACCCCCCAGACCAAGGCAGGCACTGCCATTCTAAGCGACTCCTCTGTGCTCCTCCAGTGGCCCATGGGAGTGTCTCCCAGCATCCTCAGTCTCTTGGGCAGCATTAGTTGATTCTCTAATCTCTTTCTCCCACCCGACGGCGAGCGCCTTGAGAACGTGCCCCCCTCTCGATGCACAGCATCTCGCACGGTGCTGAGAACATCGCAGGAGCTCCAGCAACGTTTATTGAATGAATCAGTGGTTCCTCTCCTCCCTTCCTCCTTCTGTCTGTTCTTTCCGGTTTCTCTGTCGGGTTGTATAAAATGTATAGACACAGATCTGTTTTAGCACGATTCTGGCATCTTTGCTCAAACTGGTCCGTACCCTACGAGAGTCTGATTGGCCCACCCAGTCCTTCCAAAATCCTGCCAATCATTCTGCTGTGTAAATAGGCACAGGTGATTGGTTCTAATCAGAGTCATTAGGGTGGTTCTGGAATGATCCTGCTGCCATATGTAGATAATTACGGCAGAAGTCTAAATTTTGGATGTTAGCCAGTCTAAATAGCATTAGCATGAGGAATTTGCATAGAACAAAAGGAGAGGGGTGGCACAGTATTGGGACATAAATAATAACAGCACTTACATGGCATTTTCCTATGTGCCAGGCACTCGGCTAACTAGTTTACATATATTAATTCATTTACTTAGCATAACAGCGCTATGAGAGAAGTACTGTTAGCACCTCAATTTTATAGGTGAGGAAGTTGAGGCAGAGGGAGGTTAGGAAGCTCCGCCAAGATGATACAGCTAGTACGTGGTGGAGTCTCGGTAGAGACCACGTAGAGCAGCTTCAGGGCTGGACTCTTCAGGATTTTCCCTAAGACACAGCATGAGTCAGATTTCTCAGTATGACTCTGCTAGCATTCCCCACCGCACATGTGTTAGTACGTAAGAGATCTCACTTGCCCCCGGAAGCAGAACAGACCATGAGAGTGCCCCGTCTTATCAGAGTAGCAGTCCTCAAGATTTAGGAACATCCAGTTTATTTTTTTTCTCTTCCAAATACACGCACACACATATACAGACAGACCCATCTCCCAGGAGAGACTTACGAACCTCCAGTGGACAACTCATCTATAAATTCAAAACAAAGTTATTCAGAATGAGAAGAGGGCTGCTGGTCCCCTAGAATTTTATTTGCTTTTGGATGTAAGACTGGGGTGATAGCATCAGGAGTTTGGCTGATGGTAGCACTCCTGTTAATGATACCACGCTTCGTCCTCACTTGATGGCTTTGTTGGGGTCACCCAGGAGCCTACGCCTTCTCCTGTCCTCTCTGGGGTGTGCCCCATCCCCCTCCTCCAGGAGGAGAAAAGAGTGTGGGGTTTTTCAAGGGCCTTCTTGTGACACGCATCTGTCGTCATTCCTGAGTTTTTCACCTTTTGTGTGAACCATTTCATTGGTGACCTCACATTTGAAAAACTAAGATTTGGAATCAATATTCCTGCGTGGTCATTTCTTTCAAGACGCAGTCTCCCTGGCAGATACAGACAAACACGGCAGGCTGTGCCCGGACCAGGTAGACGTGCTGCCTCCCCCGGTCTCTGAGGCCGGTGGGAGAATCGGGGAGCTGATGTCTTTAACAAAGTTCTCCATGGTAGACTCTTATTCTGTCCAAGAAAATATTCATCAAGGAAAGGACCCCACAATAGTCCATATTCTCATGGAATGGGCCATATGGGAAACCATTAGAACTTAATTTTTTTTTTAATTAAAGCAGATTAGTATCTCTAAAATAGTGGTTCTCCAAGTGTGGCCCCCATACCAGCTGCAGGAGGAGCACCTGGACGCTGGTGAGAAATGCCAGTTCTTGGATTCTGCCCTAGACTCACCGAATGAGAAGGTCTGGGGAGTGGGTATCAACACTGCGTGTTCCAATAAGCCCTCGGGTAATTCTGATGCATACTCAAGTTTGAGGACCACTGTCATAAAGAATTAAGATGTGTATCATTAAAACATGCTTCTTAATATATGACCTCACCCAAGTTAGATGGATGCAAAGAATACATCATTTAAGTGTCACGTCCTCAACGGATATCTCAGCCGATGAGATACCGAGAAGGGGAGTTCTGTACCAGGCATCAAGCGGCAGTCGAACTGTAACGGGCGAGACATTAACTGCTGGGAAATTGAAGCCATTCATTCATTGCTGACCCCAGAAAAATCACTCCCCAGTGAACAAAGTATTATTTGCCCATTGATCAAGGCAGGTGGGGCGTGCTTGGAGGCTGATGATTAATTCAGATTGTTCTTACTTGGAAGAGCTGAGCTCTCTTCCTTGCTCACAGCTGCCTTATTGAAGCTGTGATATTAAAACTGTGAAATTTCTGAAAGCTAATTCAACCAACTGACTTTAATCACCCAGGGTGATAGGACGCACTGAGAAATCATAAAGACTGGGGCTTCGGTCAAATTCGGATGTTATTGCTTTTGACTGGGGCCAAGGCGAGACTCGCAGAGCCAATGAAATGGGCACAGTGTGGTCTTTAAAATTAGTTATAAAGAGCAAAACATAAGAAAAATCTGGAGTGATTTTTTCTGAGCGTAAAATTTATCCTTTCAGAAATAATTAATTTGATAAAATTACTTATTAGACCCATGTATCATTGTGTCATTATAGCTGCAGTGTCCAAAATAACTTTAGCTTTTCTTTTTGAAGGAGCCAGTACAGATTCTCAAAGCTACATACCTAATTAGGTCAGACACTCACTAACTTGCCTTTCTGATACAGTTCTGTGGAGAATACTACTTATAATTACCCTCGAAAGAAAGGAAGGAAGGAAAGAAGGAAGAAAGGAAGGAAGGAAGGAAGAAAAAGAAAAAGAAAGAAAGAAAGGAAGGAAGGAAGGAAGGAAGAAAGAAAGAAACTAACTGGACATGGGTTCACATGCAAGATTAAAGATGGAATATTAGGTCCTCAGACTCAGTGGGATCCACCGTTCATGGGTTCATGGGGCTGTTGTCCAGCATTGTCTTCATAAGTAACTGGCGTGTCATGTGTCTCTTTGAGAAAGTTGGGAGTTTGGGGGATATCCTCCCAACATGATAAAGGCTCAGAGTTCCACGGCCCCCTTGGGTGACACCACCACAATTTACCGGAATAGACCATTGGTGTGATCTAACGTGTTGCTTCTGATACACATAAGCTTTGGTCATTTTCCTCTCCCTGGGTCCAGAGGTGCCAGGATGGAAGGTTTCTATGGCACTGGAGGCAGAGTGGTAAAGGTTCATGAGGTTCACACAATTCTTTGTGTTGGTGGAAGAGTTCAGCTCTCCATCAGCCCTTCTACTGGCAGGAGACACAAGCTGTGGATTAAGACCCAGATGCCTTTCAGTCTTCCAGGAGTCTCAGGACTATCCCTGATTCTCAGACCCCTCTTTAAATCAGCCTTGATGCCCTGAAGGTGCAGTTCGTAGGGCCAGGCTCTGTCAGGAGGAGGAACTCAAGGTGGCTCAAACCTCATCTTTGATCTGATCAACAACCTCAGATCAACAAACCGCAGAGGCAGTTGGAGGAGTTGATCCAGTTCCCTGCAGCAATGTCAATTCTTGACCTCACTTTGTGCCCGCAGGCCCTTCACCTGTGTCTCCTTTTGTTCTCGTAACAATTCTACAAGTTAGGTACTGCAATTTCCCTGGTGCAGTTGAGGAAACAGAAGCATGAGGAGATTAAGCGCTTTGCCCAGCTTTGCTCAGCTGTTGTGCCAGAGCTAGTGTTTGAGCTCAGAGTTAGGTTAGTAAGGTCTGCCTCTCAAGTCCAACTTCCCCGCTGGCCCTTGTACAAAAGTGGGTCACCCCAGTAAACTGCCCGCCAGTAACCTGGCTGAGTGATAGATAGTGTGGAAGTTTTGCAGTCTTCCCTGTCCACCTCTAGCTCCAGGACGCCCCGTTCGCCCACTACTCCAGTCTGGTTGGCGCCAGGACTCGTTTAGGAGGGAGTGGTTGTCAAAGTGTAGCCCCTGGACATGCAGCATTAAGGCCACCTACGAATAGGTTAGAAATGCAGAGTATCAGACTCTGCCCAGAACTACTGAACCAGAAACCCTTGGGCTGGGGCCAAACAGTCTGAGGTTTAACACCTCCAGGTGCATCAAGCAAGGTCTGAGAACCACTGGTCTAACATACCCCTTCATACAGACTAAACAGAGAAACTAAGACTAAATTTGGTCTGTTTGGTCTCTCCCGTTTGTTCCCTCACTAATTTTCTGTCTTTCGTGTATTTTAAAATTTTCTTAGATTAGCTTTGAAGCTCCTCATGTTAGCTTTTGCTTTGCCAAAATCACTTCTTATTCACTAAGGATATCGTAGACCCCCTCAAGCCTCTCCGTCTTGGGCTGCAGCACCTGTTTGTGCATCTTGCCAGGTGGTTAGGATTTTCTCCTAGGTACCTGGGGTTTTGTTCACCCCACACATGCACCCAGGATTCCAACGGGTGTATTCGAATGGTCCCCCGGCTTTCTGGGATACAGTGACTTAAAAAAAACCAAAACATACAAAAAAAAGAACTCTGCTTCTTCCTCCTGTTTTCCCTCATTAATGAATGCCTACCATTTGACGGCTTCTTATGGAATGGGAATGTGATTTTTCTTTTAGTTTCCTGTTCCCCCAAGGATATTTGAAGAAGATAAGAAAAAGGTTGCCTCTGAATATGTGAGGCTGTTGCTTATTAATGGAAAGTTTATAGTGGAAAAGATGAGTTTTTGGAGAGCCACCAAACTGGGTTTAAATATAATTCCCACTTTACCAGCTTTGAGCATTTGCAAAGTCACAGTGAAAAGGGTAGTTAGTGCACATGGGGAGGGCCGGAGAACGGAGGCCGTCTGTCTCGTGCAGACTCAGTAGCCGAACTGAAACTGGCATAGTGTGGTCCCGGTTTCCTTCCTTCCTCCCTCTTCCTCCTCCTCCTTCCCTTTCTTTTCCTGTAAGCTTTGCCAGACCCTATAGAAAAGACAGGCCAGGGAAAAGTCTGCTGGGAAAGGGTGTCGGGATAACTCACTTTGCAGCAGCTCCCACCCCCGTGTCATTTAACCCTCATCCTTGACTCTGCTAATGAAGTTCTTGGACCAGCACCTCTTACTAGACTGTCAGGAACCTCAGCCCCAGGGCACCCTTATTGGCCTATCCCCAGAAGCACTCGTTTCCACCCAGGCAGCCCTCAAAATGGTGTTGGATTCCTGCTGAGGTGTTGAAGGAGGGTGAGTGATCCAGAAAATGTATCTCTTTTCTTTCCCTGCCCCTCCCTGCAGTCGAAATGTCACTCAGCAATATCTCCTGCAAAGGCACTGAGGACAGAAGGGCCACCCTGATTCCTGGCTGTTCTCTGAGCTCAGAAACATACTCTTGGAGACAGTGTAAAAGGAAACCTTCAAGTACCTGCTTACAGTAATAATGCTCCCTAAGGATTTGTATTTGGAAGCCCAATGATTTGTAAATGTCATGTAGCTAAACATCAGTCTGGATGCAGAAACTCACTGACTACATTGGTGTTTCAGTGACTATATGTACACACATATATCCCAAGGATAAAGAAGGTTATTCACAAAAGAGAAAAAAATGAATAAAACCAGGATCTGAAGTTTGTAAAATAATAGTGAGCATTTCTTGAGCACTTACTATGTGCCTGGGAGCGTGCAAAAGCATGCTGAATAATCTCATTTGGCCCTCAAACAATCTAAGGAAGCAGGGAATAGCCCCATTGGACATGTGACGAAACTGAGGTACAGAGAGTTGAGGTGTCTTCTCCGAGATCAGGATGGAAGAATCAGGATTCACATTCACCTCTGTCTGACCTCAAGCCCTGGCTCCTGACCATTAGAACACTCTGCGTTCTATTTATTTATAATCTATGGCAAAAAAAGTAATTATGAGTAAGCCTAGATAATAATTTATGCCTTATAAGTTTCAGCTGACAGTCCTGACTGACTGAGCCGGAGCCCTGTGTGAGAGCCAAAATGATTAAAACTCAAATGAATGTGCAGTTACTCACGGGCTCTAATGACCGTGGTGTCGTTTAATCAAGTAGAATATATTATGTAAGCCAGATGATTATTGATAATTTTAAAAGGTGTAAACAAGGTCTTTATTAATGAAGTTGTTCGCTAGCTCTGTCATTTATGGATGTTAAACTACACTTATAGGCTTGGAGTTTGTTGTGGGTTTTGCTATTGTTGTTTATTTTTTGTTTTTGGTGTTTTTTGTGTGCTACAGAATTTTGCTATGACCCAACAGATTAGTGTTTCCCAAACCACATTCCACAGAATATTAGCTCTGTTAATGTGTCCATAGGGGTCCCATGAACCAAAAGGGTCCTGTGGTCAAATACATTTGTAAACTGTAGGATTCATTAACATTTAGTTTGTTTGTTTACTGCAGGACTTATCAGAGCCTTTGGCATGTTGTAATCTGCAAATTGTGGACCTCTCTGATGGCAGTACAGTATGCTTTGTCGGACTTACTTCCTGGATGATGAGAAATCCTATTTAATT
Organism: Camelus dromedarius; assembly: GCF_036321535.1. NCBI lineage: Eukaryota > Metazoa > Chordata > Mammalia > Artiodactyla > Camelidae > Camelus > Camelus dromedarius. The sequence continues at coordinate 21,843,648 of NC_087451.1, forward strand.
GCTGGTTGACATGATCTCATTGTGGTTGGTCAGGGTTCACAGATGCCAGCACAAGTGTATAGAGCCCCAGGTCCACTCATGAATGTCATAATAGAGCATGTGTTTTTAAGTTATTTGCTTTCTATTTTCGTAAAAAGTATTTTCATTTTGAATGAAAATTACTTTGCTTTTAAAGATTTAGGACTTTCCATGTTTATTAACTAAAGGCAAATAAAAATGTAAGGTCCGTGTTGGCTTTGAAACATCAGAGAATATTCATGCTGCTCTTTAGGTCTGGCAATTACATACAGACACACGATGCAGCCTCCCTTGGATAAGACTTTATATTTCTGGTGCCAAGTTCAGCAAAGACAGAAGAAAACTGAATTGAGGGAGGAAACTACCATTTTTAGAGTGTTTATCTTGTGCAAGTCACTTTTATGTCTGACTTCATCTTTTCAAAGTCCTTTGTATTTACTTTTGAAAAAAATTGAAGTATAGTCAGTTTACAATGTAGTGTCCATTTCTGGTGTGCAGCATAATAGTTCCATCATACATATATGTACACATATTCCTTTTCATATTCTTTTTCATTATAGGTTACTACAAGGTACTGAATATAGTTCTCTGTGCTATACAGTAGAAACTTGTTGTTTATCCATTTTATATATAGTCATTATTATCTGCAAATCTCAAACTCCCTATTTATTTATTCATTTATTTATCTTTATTTATTGTTGTCGTATAGTCAGTTTACAATGTTGTGTCAATTTCTGGTTCAAAGTCCTCTGAGGAAGGTATTTGAGTCCTCAGGTTACAAAAGTAAAGCTTGCCTCTCACATACATCAAACTATCTAAGTTTACACAGGTAACACGCCAAAGAGTTAGGGTGTGGATCCAAATCTCTCTAACTCTAAAATTTAGTTTCTATTTATTATGAAAAACAAACCAAAAGGAGAATTAAAATAAAAGGACAGAAAAGCTACCATTTGAAAACAGATCTGATTGGCAAACTAATAAGAATGGTGACACAGCAGTTGTATTACCTCCATGTAACAGAACAGGCCACCAGGAGGTATGGACAGTATCTGTTATGAAGAGTGACTAAGAAACTAATCTAGTCTGCTCGCTAGATTTGAAAATTAGAGAACAGTCCTTGAAGCTTGACAGGGGGTATTTTCAGAAAGGTCAAACTACTAATTCACAAAATAGGTAGTAAAATTATTAGCTATATTGCCACCAACAGATGCCTTGTTCTAAGAACACGGATATATTGAAGAAGTAAATGGATACGTTACTGAGTAATCTGGGTTTGGAACTTTTGATTGCAAGGTTATGTAAGACAATGATGCTCACTCAAAACCTGCCGTTGGGTACCGCCAGATACCAGACCAGACAGTCTGTTCAGTGAAATGGCACCTTGTAGATTCATCTTGGGATGTTGACAAAAACCGTTGAGTGTCTCTGGGGCAGCTTTGGTGTTTTGTAGACTGGGGGCTCAGTTGGGAGAGTAACAGTCATTCCTATTAGGGCTTAGCTAAGATGCTTCAGATCCTCTTCTAAGTCAAGTCACTGCCGCCGGCATTTTGGTCATGGTAGGAACAGAGCTTCTGGAATTTGAGCTAGAGTCTGGGCCTTTAAGAAGCAAAGTGCTGAACGGATCAGAGATCAGGATGTATGTTTCCATCGGAATAAATTCAGCCTCTGTTATCAGGGAAGAGGTCTAGGAATTAGCTTGGTCAGTTTTAAGGAAATATATTCGAGAAACATACATTAGCCTCTCTTGTGAGCAGGGGTACACATGGAATACAGGCCACATGTGCCCCTCCTAAACCCTCAAACTTCAAAACTTCAAAATGCCTTCTGAATGTTAAAAATAGGGCCAGATATGTCCAAAGTATCACCAAAAAAAATGTGAAATGTCAGTCATGGTTCTTTATGCTCTGTGACAGTACACATTTTTTTCTTTTAAGTCATTATTGATAGACAACTTTTTAAAAATCTGTTAATATCTTGGTGTCCCAGTAATGATGGTACCCCACGTGTACTATCTCCACTTTGCTACCTGGCTGGGATTTTTCTCCCGCTCCATACAGGGTAAGGCATTTTATCACGGTGGCTGTTTTATCACGCGCATTCATCTTAGTTCCATCTTGGTGTGGGAGAGACCTCTCTATTCCATATTTTCTCCCACCTGCCCTTCCAACCGTTTACTCTTATTTCTTTGTTCTTTTTCATTTCCTCCCTCTTCTAACACACACACACACACACACACACTTTGGCTTGCTTTCTGGCTCCTCCACCTAATGGCTCTGTGATGCTCGGCAAGTCTCTTAACATCTCGGAGGCTATTTCCTCATATATACAAGAGAGGTAATAACTGCCCTGCTCACCTCACTTTGCACACTGTAAAGTGAAACCTAAATATGATTATTGCCCCCACCTTCTCCACTAGAGCCTAAGCGTGTCCTGGCTGGGGCTGTCAGTCGTTCGGCTTATTGCAAGGCTGATGGGGACGGGAGCACCTCTTCCCCCACCCCACTCACCCACCCAGTATCACCGTCGCATTTTTGGTCTAGGATGGATTTGTTCTTTTCCCTCCCAGTGACTCGAGTCTCGTTTCTCTGGTCCAGGGAGGCAGTTCATTTCTACTCCGTTTCCACAGGTTCAGCGGATACTACTGTGTGTGGTGCTGCCTGCCCTTCCAGTCCTCTGCTTCCTGGCTTCCTTCCTCCCTACCAGGAGATGTGAGGCTGCCCAGAGTGTCAGCGGGTATGATTAAGCCACAAGGCTTAAACAGAAGAGTGGGTAGGAGAGATGGGAGCCGAGAAAGGGTTAATACTGCCAGGACAATTTGGAAGGCATTGGGATAACTCCAGAGCTGATCCTCCACTGTTACCATAAATTCACTTAAGAGGTGTGATTAAATCACTGTTACAGTTAGATGGCCTTGCATGAAAACCATTTGGGATTCAGGTGGGGTGGAGATCATTTTCACGTGGCTTTTGAAAACACCATGCAAAGATTTTTTGAATTCTTTGAAGATAGCCGAGAGATTTCTTATTTCTATGCCAAAACCACCTGTAAAAATAAGCACTCCGAAAGAGGCATCTATAAAAGCAGTTACACAATAGCACGCCTTTGAAGGGAGAGAAGTGAAGGTAGCACTGGGCTCGAGCTCAGGTCTGCCTTTACATCCCTTCCCCACCACCTCCTCCCCAGGTAATTCATCAGAAATAATAACTGTACAGCGCTCTTCAGGTTAGAATACACCTTCGTGCTCATCCTCTCATTTGAACTTGGCCATGGTTCCGCCGGTGACATAAAACAAGCACGTGGAATTCACCTGGGCGCAAGTCCTCCCCCGCAGGACTGATGATGTAACTTTGAGCAAACCATGGCCCTTGTAATCTTCATTTGTTCCCAGACGTCTCATCTGAGTAATAAAGCTTATTCCCATAGGCTTGTTCTGAGGATGAAGGAAAACCCTGTGTATAAAATTGCTTTGCAGAATCCAAAGAATCACACAGAAGTTTGTGGGATTTTAGGAGCAAGGGAAAACTTTTATTTATTTATTTTTTTTAAGGGAAGACTTTTATAACTTCCACTAGCAGGGTGTCGGTAGGAAGCGACAGAAACTAACTCTGTACGTGAAGCAGGAGAGGAACGTATTGGAGCAGCAGCACCAGTTCACAGACTCATTAGGGAAGCTGAAGGTCCAGACAGAGAAGCTCTCCAGGAATCAAGAAGAGGTAGGGAGACAGAAACATAGCTGTGACACATGAAGAGTGTCCCCACAGCTGGCCTCATTGCTGCCACCACAGAAGGGGTTGATGCCGCCGCCACCCAGATGAATTCTAAATTGTCACTTGCCTGGTAGCTCTAGATTCAAAGTCGTGGATGGGGCCAGTTGACTGGCTTGGATTCGATTATCTCCTTGCGCTCTGGTTATCAGGATGCTGAGAGATAGAACATTGAACACTCCTCAGCTTCCATACTGGGAGGCAAGATTCTGTCTCTTACCTGTTCTGAGATTTCTCACCACGTAGGAAGGCTGTTCCGAAGTCAATTTTGGGCCCCTTTGGGTTTAACGACCTATTCTCAAGGGCCACAGATTATTGCTGACAGGACTGAATCTCATCTCTCCTCAGACCTTTTTGCCATTTTATATTTTCCTCATATAACTCTGTTCAGTCTTTTAACAAAAATTCAGTCTCTCCAACCGACGATGCACAGTGGTGGGGTTTCTCCAGCTCTCCTATTTTGAGATTTTATGATTGAATATTTCCATGTAGCATTTTCCTGGTGATAAAGCACTGTGTTAAGAACATTGTTTTCATGATGAAATTTTAGAAAGCCTCAAATTTAAAATGAAGATTACTATCAGGAGTACCCCGCAGATTCAGCAGAGAGGCATGGCTGGAAAAGATAATTTGCTCAACAAAAAGAAAGAGGAAATTACAGCACCAGGGGGATTTCTCAGGCCCCATCAATGTCCACTGTTCAACTTTATTATATAAATCAAAAAGGAGGTCGTCCAAGTCAAGGACTTACAGCCCATGAACATGAATCTAGAAGTTGGCTGGCTTCCGCAATGCCTACATCCTACACTGCCAGCTGCCTCCACTTTGCCTGTAAGCCGGCACCAAGAGGCAGGAGGCCCCTGGGCTAGAAAGAATGGGAACTTGGAGAGTCAGTTCAAGGCGGATATCCATACAAAAATCAAAAACAAACAATGGAAGGAGTGTACCTTTTTCTCGAGAGGCTTTCTGCCTTCCCCCAGTTGTTGCCTGGATTAGAAATAAAGATGGGGCCGCAGATTCCAGTAAGATGGCGGCAAGTAAGTATCTTACCTGGAGTTTCCTAGACGATGGAGTTTAAGGCAAATTCTTAGGTGTTCGTCTTTGGGGAAATACAACTCCAGGGGGCGAAAAATGGATTGTGGCAAAAACAGGAATGAGGCAGGAGAGCAAATTTAAGGGATTACATTACGGCTTTTATAACAAACACAGCTGAAAGCTCAGTCTCTCAGGACGTATTTGGAGAGGTCGCCTGAAACTACTGCATGGTTTAAAAAAAATTTTGTTCTTAATTGAAGTCTAGTTGATTTACAGTGTTGTGTTAGCTTCTGGTGTACAGCACAGTGATTCAGATTATAGATCTATCTATATATCTTTTAAGATTCTTTTCCATTATAGTTTATTACAAGATATTGAATACAGTTTCCTGTGCTGTACAGCAGGACCTTGTTTGTCTGTTTGATATATAGTAGTTCGTATCTGCTAATTCCAAACTCCCCACCTTGCATGTTTTAGTAGTCCATCTTGGAAGAGAAAGACAGAACAATTTTTATGCTAGCTCTTGTCTCTCTTTGGTGTAAGTCGTTCCATGTGACATCAACTCTCCTGCCCTTGTGGGTTTACCTCTTAGGCCCTGGCAGCGTCCCTGGCACGAGCCACAGTACGCAGGCTGACCTGCCTGCGATGGAAGCGAGCCAGTGACGCTCCCCATCTCTCCACCTGCAGCCTCGCTGGGCAGGACACTGTATGTGTCCCAGTGGCCCACAGTGTCTCATGTCTCAGTAGCAACAGAAAAGCCCAGAAACAAGGGGCGAGAGGCACGCACATTGAGGAACCAGGCGTGCCTGTGAGTGACCTGAGTGACCTAGAGCAGCCACCGTGGAAACTCCAGCCAACTAAGTGAGTGAAACACCATGAAAGGGCACAGAGATGGAACACGCCCTCTGAATCTACAAGGATGCATCTGGGCCCTGGGGGCTTCATCAGTACCACCTCTGCATGGAAGCCCACCAGTACCATCAACAGAAAAACATGGCCAAGGATGTCCACAGAGGTAAATAAACTGGGTTACAGACACTAAGACATGAAAACCCTTCGACTACACACATTGAAATTTGCTGGATAGAACATAAATAAATTAAAGCACATAGCAGGACTTAAAAGCAAAGGAGAACCTTCTTGGCCCTTCAAAAAAAAGAGGAAATTTTAAAAAATTAGTAAATATATGGACTGGTTTCGTTGCTACTCTTAGAGGGTGGAAAAATTTGGTTTTTGATACCGATAACCTATGGGATTAGATTTTTTTTTCTCCCACACGGAGAAAGGACACAAAACCTTAGTCAAGCCTGAGCAAAGTGAGAAGCACAGGTTCAGGACTCTCAAAAGACCTCATCGCTAGAACAGCTAGAAACATATATTCTCACCAGCTCGAGGCAACGAGAAGGGAGCTTTTCTCTCACTGCCTGCAGCTAGTTGAGCAAAAAAAGTTTCTTCTGAAAACTCAAAGCCAGGACTACATTTCTTAGAGGCTTGAGGTCTGATTTTATGTTGCTGAAAAGGCACAGGGAACCATCAAAGTGCAAATATATCATAAAACACAAAAATCGATCCCAGGGACAGTGATACTTCTCGGGTACTCAGTAGAAGCACGAACAGAAATACAGTGGAAAGGCAAACCACAGGGTTTCTCAAGGTAGAAAGAACATCTTGCAAAAGATCAGCTCACCTCACAGCCACACACACTCTCTGATAATTAGACTTCCTGAACTTGAACAGAACTATCTGGAAAAGAACATAAAAAGCATACTTAAAATGATTGAAAATATAAAGAAAAGGCTTTATCCCACCAATAAAAGATGAAGATCTTATGAAAAAAAAAAAAAGAATGGGAAACTGAAAAAGAACCACATACAACTTTTAAATAGGGAGAAAAGTAGCAAGGAAAAGTTTAAACCGAGTGGAGAGGCTAAATAATAGATTAAACACCACGAGAGAGGGAATTAGTAGGTTGGAAATGATTTTGAAGAAATTAGACAGAATGCCAAGCAGAGAGAAAGTGTAAAAAGGAAGAATTAGGTTAAATAGTTTCAAATGTGTAGATTCCCACATATAACAAATATGGTATATGTTCCAAAGGAAAAGACATACAAAGAATATGGGAGAAACAGTATCTGAATAGATAATGGAAAGGTGTTTTCCCAACATTGATGAATGATCTGAATCCATGCTTTCAAGAAACACAGTGACCTTCAAGCAGTTAAAATCATCAAAATCCAAAAAAATCACAGGTAACATTATAAAGCAGACAGAAATTGATGACAGGTTCCTTACTCAGGAACAAATTTGAACCAGCAGATGTTTTCTCAGCATCTACAGATGAAGCAAAATCACTATCAGCTTAAGGGTCTATAATCAGCTAAACTACCATTCAGGAAGTAAGACAAAATAAATACATTTTTGCATAAATAAAGGCTAAGAAATCTACCTCTATCAGCATACATAAATCTCAAACACAATGCTGAGTAAGAAAGCAAGCAAGCTCCAGTAGGTTGTATACAATACTATTCACATGAAATATAAAGGCCAGCACTGAAGTGTTTGCAGTTCTTCATCTGAAGCACAAAGCAATATTGAGAAAAATACAACCAGGAAGATATTAGTTACTACTGGGTAGGGTGGAAGGGAGTCAGAAGGCATGGAGACGGTGGTAGGACTTTGGCTATAACTGTAATGTCTTATATCTTTTTTAATAAAAGAAAAATCTGCAGGAAAACTGGCAAAATACTAACATCTGTTACATCTAGATGGATGGGCACAGTGTCTATTTTACTTCTGTACTTTCTGTTTGTGTAAAATATTTCAAAATAAAAAATTTTTAAGAAATAAATACGCATCAACGAGGAGAGAGAAGGAAGAGGGGGTCCCATCGTGGTCAGCTCTTGAAGTGATTGGAGACAGACTGGAAAGGACAGTCAGGCTTGTAGAAAGTGAGAGTCCATCCCAGTCTGAGTGAGCAGGTGAGACGACTGGATGTCAAGTCCAGGTCGTGTTCCTACTTCTGCGGCTGAGCACATGCACAGACTTCCCCTCCCTGACTCTCAGTTTCCCCATCTTTTAATTAACGGGGTTGGAGCTGGTTAATTGACAAGATTGTTTCCATTTCTAGCACTCTTGCTCTGCTCCGTTTGATTTTTCAGATGGCCACATTTTCAGGCATAAAAAGGGCTTTTTACATATGCAAATATATTAGTAAAAGACTCCTTTAGTTTCAAGTGACAGGGAATTCAGCCCAAATTAGCTGAAGGAAAGTGGAAAAGTATTGGTTCATATAAGGTAAAAAACTCAGGGCTAGGTTTAGCCTGAGGCAAAGCTAGATTTGGGGCTCAAAAATACTATCATGTGCCCCATGTATTTTTTTTCATCTCCTGTAGTGTGTCTTTAGTTACACTGGCTTCCTTTACAGCCATCACGTGATAGACCAGATGGTGGTTGTAGCCAGATGGTGAAGGCAGAGCCAGCCCTTAAATCCTCTGAGTTTTCTGTACTGCAGGAAAAGCAAAATCTCTTCTCCTGAAGTCCCACGGAAACACTCATTGTGTCTCATTAGCTCTGATGTAGTTCTAAACCCAGCACTGAGCGAGTCATTATAGACAGGGAGACCCATGTGCTGATCAACTTGAACTTTGAACACGCTCCCACAATGGGATGGGCACTGCTTCACCTCAGCCATGTAGACTAAGAGGGGAGGAGGGTGTCATTTCCCAGAGAGAAATCAGGATTGGTTACCAGAGAGAGGGATAAATTAAGAGTTTGGGATTTGCAGATGCAAACTACTGTATATAAGATAGCTAAATAACAGGACCTACTGTATAGCACAGGGAACTATATTTACTATCTTGTATATATAATGAAAAAGAATATGAAAAAGAATGAATATATATATATATATATATGAATAACTTTGCTGTATGCCAGAAACTAACACAACATTGTAAATTAACTATACTTCAATTTTACAAAAAGAACGGATATTGAATGGCTATGCTCTTTATGTGTAATACTTCATTTTACCCTCTGACAACCCCAAGTGTTATTTCATCCCCCATTTACACGTAAGAAGATGGAAGCACGGAAAGATGAAATAACACTCCCAGAGGCGCACAGTATGTGGTGGGACCAAGCCTGACTCCCAGGTCATCTGGCTCCAGAATCTGATTTTAACCCTTGCACCAAACTGTCTTCTGATAAAAGAACTGGAATACGGGTGGGAAATGGAGACACTTAGTCTTTAAAACAGCTCAGGTGGACTTAATCAAGCATGAGGAAGTTTGAGGCCTATGGAGGCTGTGTGTATCCTGAAACAGCCCACTCTGAGCATGGCCAGGCTGGATATAATGTGAGTGCTGTCCCTGCTTAAAGGAGAGAGGCTAAGTGTACAGACAGGGTGCTGGCAGCAAGATCATCTTTTTAGGGGAAAGGAGATATTCTACCTGCCTGTGGTTTCTGAATCCTTGGCATATAGCTAGTGTTTGTATCAGTTATTTATTGCTGTGTAACAAATTATTCCAAAACTTGGTGCCTTAAGATTTATTTTCTTATAGTTTCTGGGGGTCAGGAATCCAGGCATGGCTGACTTGTGTGCCTCAGGCTAAAGGTTTCCCATGAGGTTGAAGTCACGGGGTTGGCTGAACTACAGTCATCTCCAGTCTTACTTGGGGAGGAGCCACTTCCAAGTCCACTCTATGTATGTGGTCAGGGTCCAGTTCCTTGTGGGCTATTGGACTCAGAGTCTCAGTGACTTGCTGGCTGTTGCCTGGATGTCACCCTTGGTTCCTTGCCCCAAGGGCCTTTCCAGTAGGGCAGCTTGCTTCATCAGTGAATAGAGCGGGCCAGGGCAAGAGAACACAAGGAAAACAAAGTCACAGCCTTGGCACCTAACCTCAGAAGTGACACCCATCAGTTCTGTAAGCCATTAAGTCAATTTGTCAGAGCCAGATTTCACGTGCTGAACCCTAGCGGATATCCCAAGGAAGCTGTCACCTCCTCACTCTCCAGATGAGAACGCTGAAGCTCCCGAACTTAAAGAACTTGCTTAAGGTCACACAGCCAGGAAGGGTGGGGTTAGGACTGCATTTCGGGTTTTCCTGACCCTAAAAGTACATGCCTTCCCCGTGTCTCAGTCATCAGGGCTACGTATCCCATAGGCCAGTTCTGCAGGCTCTGGTTTCATAAGGTGACAGCACTTTCTGGCCTTCTCCTGATTGAGTGGGGCCAGGAGACTAGTTCTGGGCCGTGTATTGAGAAGAAAGGAAGAGTCTTACTTCCAGGCCCAAGCATTTAATTGCAAGGCCCTTCAGAGGCCTTATCCCCTTTGCCACACGCTAGTAAATTTTTGGGTCCTTGAGTGACAGCAGTGAACAGACCCTCTCATTCCACCCCACACTAGCCCATAGTGGGCACGCGGCCTGGACAAGAAATAAACTTCTGTTGTTTGCAGTCACCCAGGGTTTAGAGGGGGAGATTCTAACTCTCCTGACTAACCTGCCACTACAGAGGAGATGGAGGAGCAGGGAAAGGGGGGTGGAGGCCGCCCCAGGAGGACCCTAACTGTCTTAGGGCCGGCAGGAGGGCAGGGCAGGCACACCCCTCCACCTCGGATGCCTGCGTTCCGTGCTGCCTGCCTACTGACCGGCTCCTCTTTCTGGACGCAACTGGACAGCACAGGGACCAGGGGGCCGACAGCATTACTCCCGGGCAGCCTGGGAACCCCGCCGCCTCCTTCACTCGGAACTCCCCCGGCTTTTCAGCAGCAAAGAGCACACACAGAGCGGGGGCGTGTTACCCTTCCCGAGCCCGTTCCGACACACGCGGCGCAGCGAGAGGCTTTAGCAGGAGGCTTAAGCGGAGCGGCACCCGCACGTCACGGCGGCTGGTCGCTGCAGAGCCGTGGAGCCGGATGGGCATTTGCTAACGGAGGCTCCCTTCCGCTGGGCTGGGGGCTGGTGCACATCGGGCTGGGGTGTCCAAATCTGGGACAAGCTGGGCAGGGACTGAAGCATCGATTATCGTGTGTCCCAAGCATCAGCATCTCGCACATCCTTCCATGGGGAAGGTAATTCTCTCCCCACTGCCGCCCGAGGCGTCGGCCGGGCAGCTCGTTCCTCCGGCTCGTGCCACTGAGGAACGCACTGTCTGGCAGCTGCTCGCCATGCACGACTCCTGGGCGGATGCAGTCCCCTTGGAGGCGTTTGTATCCCCCCTCTATACAGGTAATAGCAGAGATGCTCCCCCAGTTAGGACTCTGTCCAATTACTCCACACCCTGCTCCACCGCACATGGTGTGGCTGCATCAGACTTTGCTCAGAGAGCAGGGTACACCAACTGTGTCAAAGAAGGATCATTTTCAACTGCATATGAAATCTACTTTTTCCCAGGGTCTAAGGGAAAAAAGCACCCTTCCTGAGGGGGTATGTCATGGACATCCCCAGCTCCGAATTCTGCTTCTTTGTCTTCAAGTCCAAGACTTTCCCCCTAGATTCCTTCCTCAAGCTTCCATCATGTGAATTTGTACCCGCCTTTCAGAAACCCAAGAGCTATCCGTTCCCTGGGTGTGGGACACCATCTTCCAAAGTAGGTTTAGGGACTATAAGTGAAAACCAAACAAAAACAAATGCAGAATAGTTCTTCCTTGGTCTCATCTGTGTTTTCCGTTTCCGCTGGTGATAGCATTTGAAGAATTGTATCTGTTGTTAAATCAAGTTGAAACATGACTGACCTGTCCAACCAGCCCTGCCCCTCACTTTATACATGTAACAGACGGAGTTCAAGCACCTCCTGCCACTAATAGGGTGCCTTCCAGGTACTCTAGAATCCTAAAAGCAAATCTGCTTAGAAGAAAGAACAGAGATGCAGATTCGTACTGAACTTCAAACAGTCCACATGAAGTTCTTCCATAAGAATGGATGGTGGAAGTTTTGGGAAGTAGAGGGCTTGAGGTGATGGTGGAGGAATGGCTTATTGAGAAGAAGTTAACAGAATGAAAAACAAAACTGGGTTCCGTGATATCACACTTCTGCAGAGGATGGGTTCTGCCGTTGGCTGTGAGTGTTTCTCCTGGGACACAGGTTAGGGAGGACCTCTACTCAGAGTCAGTGGGTGTGGGACAGGTGACTAGACACCCAGAACATTCACTCAGAGAATGATTAGAGAAACTTAGAGCCATGGTTTTGCTAAGCATCAGTTTGCTCACATCTACATTGTGTGTAAGAATTAGAGATGATGTACATACAGCAAGTGCCTAAAATATAGTAACAAAAGGTTCTTTTGCTCCTCTTGCTGCCACACCACCACCACTACTGGCTCCTGGCTGCCTCTACTGCTCCTGGCTGCATCCAATACTCAAATGCAGCTCGTGACCAGAGGTTTGGGTTTGGTCCTTTCCCACCCCAGATGCTCCCAGGCATGGTTGTCTATAGCTCTGTGGAGCAGGAGGAAAGGGAGAGCGGGATGCATAGGGCATGAGTATGCAGAGAAATGGGCAGTCAGGAAGAAGGGAGAGGAGGGACAGACTTGATAAAGTGGAGAATGAGACAAGAGGGAGCAGCAGAGAAGAAGAGATGGAGTCCCTCACCGCCGTCTACCCACAAAGCTTCAGCCTCTTCTGATGAATGAAGGAGCTTCCTCCCTCAGCAAGTCCAACCCCAGACACATCGTGGACCCTTCCCAGTTCCTCTGCTGTCAGGAAGCCAGGGTGGAGGCACTGACAGGGCCTCCCCAAGGCTGCCTGAGTCAAAAAACCAACTTAAGGTGAATTCAGGAGAATAAACAGAAGAGATTTCAAACTACCCCTGTGGGGAAGGGTTGAGAAGACAAGTCTATGGGGACAGACACGTGAGGGTCTTTCATTTGGATGAGAAATTCTATATTCTAACAAAATGGCCCATCTAGAGCCATCAGGGACAGGAACGTATCTGGATTCTTTGGCATGAGGATGGTGTGAAGCCATCGAAGCCACAGGAGTGAAACGCTCATCAGCAGACACACTAGAGCATAAGTTTAGTGAGATTCTCATGAGGAATTGCATAAAGATTTTCTAAGAGTTACCTCTGATTTGAGCATCCATGAATAGTTAAGGAAAAAAAAAAGAGAGTTGCTCTCCAAAATGTTCTGTGTTACTAGTATGTATATGGTGGGGAGGAAAGTGTCGTCATGGATTCAAGATTCAAACCCAAGATACATTCATCCCACTATGCATCTCGTAGCGGTAGACATTTTCACCTACATCAAGTTGACATTTATCCAGCATCCTGCCACTTTTTCACACGAACTTCTTATGGGTGGACTGTGAGCTATGCCTGGTCCCAGAATGAACGCCGCCGACTCAGGGCTCAGGAATCACGTATTAGAAACCTCCAAGGGAGCCCTTTGTGAGCAGAGAGCAGCTCTGCAGACATCTCACCTTTGCTAAATGAGAGAATGCTGCAGGCTTACTGTTCCTAACAGTACATGCCCTGAGCAGCTCCTCAGAGCAGACCAGGGGCAATGCCAAGCAGAAAACACTAACACCATCCCCTTCTCCCTCTTGTGGAGCCCTTCCTTGCTCTGTCATCTTCTTTCTGGTGACATAGTGCCTTCTTCACGGCCAGCATCATCCTCACAACCCTGGAACCATGCTTTGTGGTATTTTGGTATCTGAAGCTTAGAAGCCTATTATGTTTCAGTATTGTTGGCCCTATTTTATAGCTAAAGAAATGGAGCCTCAGACTCGAGGTCACAGGGATGGTATGTGAACCCTGGCCAGCCAACAGTATTTTCTTTTTTTGTTGACGTATAATTGATTTACCATGTTGTGTTAGTTTCTGCTGTACAGCATAGTGACTCAGTGTATACATATACACTTTTTCATAGCAGCACTATGTACAGTAGCCAAGACATGGAAGCAACCTAAATGTCCATCAACAGATGACTGGATAAAGAAGATGTGGTATATTTATACAGTGGAATACTACTCAGCCATAAAAAAGAATGAAGTAATGCCATTTGCAGCAACATGGATGGACCTAGAGATGATCATACTCAGTGACGTAAGCCAGACAGAGAAAGACAAGTATCATATGCTATCACTTCTATGTGGACTTTTAAAAAAAAAGATACAAATGAACTTATTTACAGAGAAAGCTTTTTAGAGGAGATGACCTGTGGGCTGAGTCTTGAAAAGTTGGCAGGAGTTGGTCAAAGTGAGGAATAGTGGTTGAGGGAGGATGTCGTGTGCAGAGGGAACTTACAGCATGGACCAAAGCAGTGTCCTTGGATGGAACTGTACGTCTCTTGACTGTGATGGTGATCACGTGAACCTATGCGCGATAAAAATGCATAGACCTAAACACACACACGTTCACTGAGCTTTCGTCTACGGTGGGGAGGGGCCTTCCTCAAAGACAGGCACAGAGCCTGAGGCACTACGGAGACTTAGCAGCTCTCTGTCGCTGCTGCTCACGGCGGCCGCCGTTCAGGCTTGTTGTGCTAATTACTGTGACTCTGCCCTTTCGAACGTAATGTTCCTAATCCAATTCCTCAACACCTGCCCGAGAAAGGCAGCTGTCAGCAATACCCTCCTAGGCACGTAACGCGTGGAAAGAAACCGCAGCAGGCGGGGAGCGATGAAACCCACACGCGGGCAGAGGTGGGAGTCCGGGTGGCTTCCTGCTGTGTCCAGCCTCGGGCACAGGTCAGCGTTCTCCCCTGACATCTCCAATCAGCCCTGATCCAGATTTTCCTGATCCCGCTTCCACGCGTGGAGTCCCTGGAGATTTTCATCTTTGTTTGCCTCTGTGGTCTTGTGCCAGACACTTAAATTCTGAGCTGCAGTTTCCTTGTCTGAAAACAAGAGTAAACGTGCTTGCTCCCCATCTCCCACAGGTGTGAGAGAAGACAGGGAGATGTGGCTTCCAGAACCTTCTGCCCCTTTCAGTCTGAGCACCTGAAGGAGCAGGCACAGTCTCATCCCCCACATTTGCCTCATTAAAAGCCTTCACCCTGTGATCTCGCTCCTTCCAAAGGAAGCAGAGAAACCACGGCCTTTGCCTCAACAACCGTGAACTATTTTCTGATGTAAATGAAGCCACAGGCGTGACAAGCAGTACACGTTTAAGTACCAGAAGTGGTGTGGAGATGATGGTCAGAGCCAAGGAAACCTAGAGTATTCATCTTTCTGGGAAAGGAAGATAGGAAGGACATTAAGGAGGAGGAAGGGTCTCTGAGGGAAGGACAGAATCCTCAGGAATTTCGGGCTGGACAGCCTCACCCAGTGAGGGGCTCTTGTCTCCTTCCTAAAATATCTGAGGAGAGTGATGTAATCTGGGGAAATAATGAGCAGTTGAATATTTTCACTTAGCTGTGCTGACCTCAGAGCAGACCCCCTCCCCACAGCTCCCCGCAGCTCCCCGCAACAGGCTGAATCAAACCTGGGAGCGGGGCCACCTCCCTCCGGTTAACACAAATCTCTTAATGCCAGACTCATTAGCTGTCGTCCCACTCCAGCCTCTGCAGGATTTTTTTTTTTTTTTTCCAACTAAACCTTTCCAGCGAGAAGGCAGGCATTTCATAGTTCTCCCTCTACAGTACCCTCGCTGATTTGACAGGTTTCTCCTTGGTCCTCTGTGATGGATTCCGCAAGAGCGGCCTTGTCAAGGCCTGATCGTACGCTCTGGTGTCCTCTCCTCGATGAACTAATTGTTCTTCTTCCCACTTCCTTCCACTCCAAACCCAAGTGTCCCAAGGCTGGCGTGTTCTGTGGCTGATGGAACTCCCCGCCGTCGTATGCGAGGGGGCATCTTAGGAAGATGGAAGACTGATAAGCCAGTAGAAGGCTTAACCAACTGAAAATCAGAAGTGGGCCGTGGGCCTAGGCACCCTGACAGTGGTGCTTTTTGCTTTCCAAGGACACTTTGGACTCTCTGATGTGCATCCCCCGGGACTTGGTGTGTTCGGGCGCACGATGGACATGTAATAACTGCCTCATCTATCACCTCTCTGGGAGAGGAAGGGAAACAAAGGGCAGCAAAAGGGAGAGCTGGCATCCGTGGACCATCTCCTACGCACTGGGAACTTTGCAACCTTGTTTTACTTAGTTCTCAAAAGTACTCTTGGATCGTTGTCTTAAAAAGATTAAGAAAGGAAGGTTCCCAAGAGTCAAGTCGTCTCAATGCCAAGCCAGTGCCTCCCTGGAGCTGCACTCAACACAGATCATGCTGGAGAACCACACACTCGTTGTCTTATGACCATCCTGAATTCTGTGACTTATGTTTCTATGTTGTGCCCCACTAGGTTTTTTGCTTTGGGGGACACCATACAAATATCAAAACACACACACACACACACACACACACAATTCCTTCTACTAAGGAGTTTACGGTCTCTTTGGAAAGAGAAAGAAAATACCACAGCTTCCCGGTGGTTCTGTGACTTACACTGTCCCTGTTTCTGTGCAGACCCCATGGCTTAAGGTTCTTGACGTGTGTCCTTTTTACGATAGGTTTTTTTCCCCAAAGTCACCCATAATCACACTGCCTAAAGGAAATCACTGTTCACAATTGAGTATCTTCCTTTCTAGCCTTCTGATGCAGAAACATTTCAAAAACAGACACGTGATTCATCCACTTTTCCCCCTGTTGAAAATGGGATGGGAAGTGGGAGGAATCTGTGCCCAGAGTCTTGCTTCCAGCACCAGCTTTTGATTAGGTAGACCACACACACCGAGGCCTGAGGCTAAAACAGTCTTGTGGAGCCATCATCTCTCCCCTCCTCCTCCCTGTCCTTCACCACTTCTTCCCTGTCCTCAGTCTGGATCCAGGTCTATGGGAAACACTTCTGCAGCTTCCCGGGGACCAGAACACACACAGGCATCAGCATTCACTTCCTTTCAGCCCTTCTCTCCCTCTGGTATAGACTTGTTAATCTAGGCTAATGACTTTGGAAAAGGCTTGGAGGGTCAGCTCCAAATAGAGAGATCTGCACAGGATGGCAGGGATGATCAGATGTGGATGGAAAAAGGTTGTTTGACAGGCTGACTGTGCGGACAGTGCTGGCCACCGAACAGACACGAGGTGAAGAAGAGCCTGGGGTCCAGGCAGCCCAGCAGATTCAGGAAAGCTGGACCCCCACTTCTCCCCATCCCACCTCGCCCAATACTTCTCCTTCAGGCAGTTACCCTCCTGGCCTCCCACAGCCTCTCAGAGGGACGGTGCTTACTTGCAACTCAACCCAACCTCTCACCACAGCTAATCAAGCCTAACAAACTGCAAACTTGGAGGTGCAGCTGCCCGTCTCCTGCCGGTGTCGTGTCCCTCCTCTGCCCACCACTCTGTCTCTTCCTCTGTCTGCCCCAACTCAGACTAGTACAACCACCCACGAAATTTCTTTTTCACTCTGCCCCTTGCTTTTTCCTTTTCTAATGTGTTTCAAAACATTTTTAAAATTTATTTTCAAACCTACATACATGAAAACTCATTTTGGTGGGAAGATTCCTGGAAAACTATTCAACAATAAACAGAAAAGGACTAGTGATGCCCACCGCAGCCTGAGCGAGTCTCAGAGGCACTGTGCTGGGAGAGAGAAGCCAGCCTCAGAAGGTTACATACTTAGGATTCTATTAGAGTGACATTCTGGAAAAGGCCGAACTGTAGGGACAGAGAACAGATGGGCGGTTGCCAGGGATTGGGGGTTAGGAGGGACCATGATGTGTTTATCGATTTACCCTCCGAAGGACATCTAGGGCTCATGCTTTGGTCTGTACGTGAGCTTTCATTTCTCTCGGGTAAATGCCTAGGAGTGGGATTTCTGGGTCATCTGGTGTACTTATGTTTAATTTTGTAAGTTAATCCAATAACTTCTATTGGCTTCTATAAACCAGTAAGCCAGACAACCTTCTCAGGTGGTTATCATCCATTCAGTGTTTAAAGTCAAAACCTAGAAATCAATCTTTATCACTTTTTCCGTAACTTCCCACATTCAATTTATCGGCCCATTTACTATATATGTCTTTCCAGCTAAAGCCAGAGCACCTTCAAGGCAGGGGTCTCATCCAGGCTTGTCTCTAGTACCTGGGACAGTTCCCGGTACATAGTAGGTGTTTTAAGGCTATTCAGTGGATGAATGAATGAATGAATGAATGCAAGGTTGACAACCTGTGCTTATTAACAAATTTAAGCAGAGGGAGTCTGTGGATGTCTGATACAGGACAACAGCGCTAACCTCTTAGGATTAGGATCAAATGAGTCAATCCACGTAAAACCCCTGTAGCAGTGCCTCCCAGGCAGTGAACATGACATAGCATGAGCTAAAAAAACAGTGGTGGCCCAAGCAAATTTGTGAGAGACGGGGAGTTGTGTCCATCTTAGGAGAACAAATCTCTCCCTTCCTTCCACAAATGTTTACTGAGTCTGCGTGAAAGGAAGTCACGGGAACAAGCGTAAGCATTGCCCCCAAAGGCGTTCTTCATGAGAACCGCACGCAGACTTTCATAGTTTCTCCCCACAACAGAAATGTCGGTTGTCACCCCTCTGTAGAGTCCTCTCTCCCTGACATCCCTGCCTTCCACAGAAACCGGGGCGGCGGGTTGCATTCTGTTTTTGAAGGGTGTACCCCTCCCCTCCTCAGGGCACCGCATCGGGTGCTGTTTGCATCTGTGATGAGGTACCCCTCACAGACCCTTCTAGTCATCAGAAAGTTCTGAGGAGTCTCCCTGCACCCAAAACAGTAAACATCGTTTTGAGATATTCTCCGAGTCGCCGTTGTTCAGAGGTGACGCCCTTTCTCCCACTGAGCACGCAGCGCTGCAGCTTGACAGTCGAAAGCCAAGGAGAGAGGGGTCTCTGTTGTCTTACAAGCACCTGCACCCCTCACTCACCTCCTCTGAGTATCCTAGTCTCTCCCAGTCGTTTACTCTTGTCTCAGCAATTTAAAGTTGTCACGGTCGGAAAAGCCCGTTGTCCATTTAAACCCATCCCTTTACCTTTCTGGTGATGTTCCGGACCGGGCGAGTCAGGAAGGTGTCACCGTGCGTGCAGGCGCACCGTGTGTGCTCATCTTTAAAAAGTGAGTGAGTGGGAGATAGGAGGCTGGAGGGAGGAAGGAGCCACGTCTGGCACTCTGGCCCCCGCCCGACCCTCTTCTGACTTCTCATCACACAGGGTCCTACCAGCTGTGCTCGGCGTGGAGGCCCTGGCATAGAGGCTGTTTACTGGCTGCGGCTGTGACCACCTTTTTCTAATTCACTCAGAGGCACCACATGAGCTGGTGGCGGCTCCACGAACGTCCTCCTTTACAGACAGAAAAGAGCCGACCCTGGACTGGGAGTGAGCAGAACCGCGTCTCAGCCTGGATTCTGTCACTGAAACAAGACCCTCCCCTTCCCTGGCTCCTGGCCCATCCACCTCCGTAAAAAGATACGTGAGGATGTGAGAGCTGTTCCTCACAAATTTTATTTTGTAGCTGCAGAGCCACATCCTCTGATGAAATTGTCCTCAGGGGCCAGTAAATAAAGTGAACACCCTTGAGGACGCCCTTTTAGAGGTCCCCACCGTGGCCCCACCAGGCCCCTCCATACACTGACGTGGTTAAGGACCTGAGGAATCCATGTCTGCCTTTAGCTTTCTCTTAAGAGCTTTGTTCCTGCAATTTTATAAGAACCTGCCAAGCAGGAAGATAGCCCTTAGAGATTGCAGAGAGTTGCACACAAATGGAAATAAGACGACCCACAATCGCGCTGTGTGGCCTGGCCATTCAACTGCACGAGACTCTTAAGTCTTTCTAGCAGGCCTTCAGCTCCTGCCAGCTGTTACCGGCCTGCCTCTCTTCACTGAAGCTTCTAGCTCTCTGCCTCCATCTGTGATCCTGCCCAGTCCTCTGCTATGGCGCAGGTCCCCTCAACACTGGGAGATTCTTAACAAAAGTCAGTCCCCCTGTCTGTTCCAGTTCCCGCAAGGGCCTATCCCTGCGATCTCTGCCCAGTTGAATATTCATGATGGCCAACTGAATATTTATTATACCAGAAAACCCCCACAGCGCCCTGTCTTCTCCCCTATCCACATGCAGTCTTTCTAATGCATGTAGCCTTCCCTGGGCTGTGGCCCATGTCCCCTTCCCTCGCCCCCCCCCCCACCCAGTGCCACCCCTGCCACTCATCTCCCTGCCAGCCCTCTTCCTCATTGCTCTTAATCCCAACGCATCACTCCCTGATGCCTTAGCCCGCCTCAAGTCTTCCAGAGAAGCCTTTTCTGAATTACCCTCCCACCCCCAAAGACCATGGTTACAACACAGGTTAAACTGCCCCCTACCCTGACCCCCACCCTGTCCCCCACCTTACAGAATAAGAAGCTTCCCGTGAACTTCATGAGGCTAATTTCTGCACCAGGAGATCCCGGTTACCCACTGCCTTCCATAAAGATAGATGAGATACCAACGCTTCACAAACACTACGTCATCTGCAAAACAGCTAGCCTTTATGGAGCGCTCACCATGGGTCAAGTAAGAATTGTCGTAAATTCTCCATGAGGCTTTTCTTTCTTAAGTCAAACCAGTGAGTATCTCCTTTGTAGTAACAGAACTTTCTCAGCTTCCCTTTCCTCATCTGCAAGATGGAGGAAGTGCCCGCCCATTGTGACATGACGTGGAGGAAATGAAGAAGGGAGATGAGTGTGTAGGGCTGGTGGGTGGGCACTGACAGCAGCTCCTCCTCCTCCGCCCACATCACCTGTTCACAGCCATCCCTGGTCAAGGTTAAGTGAGCCATGGGGTGAGCACTGAACCCTGTAGAGACGGGCACTGAGGGAGGAACCGTCGTTTCCAAGGCTGCCCTGTTGAACATGGTCAGCCACGAGTAATGACACCGTGTGCCGGGAAGGCTCTGTGATCCCAGGGGAGACGCACCATGGAGGCAGACAGGCAGGACGGCCGGGATGAGGAGCCCCTCTGCGAACTCGTAGGCTGGCCCAGGACCCCTTATTGAGTGTTAAAACCACCTCGTGCCCTTGTACCAGTTGGACAGCCACTGCAGAACCAGCCACCAGAGTGCCATGACTGTTTCCTGGGCTACCCTACCCTCCTGAGAAGCAAGACGGCACCACGCTTCTAGGTTTAGACAGGCTCCCCGCAGATCTGCAGCCTCCCTCTGGGTGGCCTTCAGTTGGTCACCTAACCTCTCTGAACCCTGATATCCCCCTTGACAAATGGGCATCATCCCCACCCATGTCATTGGGTTGTTGTGAAAACTAAATGGAGTCTTGGATGAAAGACACTGTGAATACAAAACTAATTCCATACGCTCCATCCATCACAAAGCCTTCCCCACCCTCCTCCCGGGAAGAATCTCCTCTGGACTGCCTCCTGAGTATTCACACGGTGCCCCGCGATAGCAGCTCTCACAGCCGGCCCCGGAGGGTCAGGAGTGGTTTGCTTGTATCTGTCTGTCTACTGGACCACAGTCCCGATGGGGGCAGGCGGGCAGGACCCGGAGCTTATCCATCTTTCATCTCTACTTTCACCATCGTGTGCAGCACAATGTCTGGCACATGATAAATGCTCAATACATGTCTAATGAATGAGAAATGAAGGCCCTTTTTTTGTCTGGACTTATCTTTTACGCTATTCAGTGTCTGGAGGTGGGAGAAGGAGATGGGTATTAAGGTCCCCACTCGGGGGCCCCGGTCAGGCGAGCTGGTGGTGTGAGTTGGGGGATGATAGGAGGAGCAGAGGGTCTGTGCGTGAAACACAGAGCCCAGCCCTTCCCTGCATCAGCGTCCTGCGTGCAGCCGCTGAACACTTTGAGGGGACTAAACAGAGTCTTCGAAGCAATTGCTTCTTGTCTCTGAAATTGCTTCCTTGTCTTCTGGGCAAGTCCCTGAAATGGCTGCAAAGAGCCCCAGCTGTTTCATATCCGGCCCGCTGATAGGAGTGATTGCTCAACAAGCCCCAGAACCCAAATGAGTTCAGGAGGGACCGCGGACGGCCTCGGCCGCAGAGGTCTCAGACAAACGGCTGCCCGGCGGATCGGCCCGCGTTCAGCAGCAAACATGATTAAAGGCCGGCAAATAGGACCTGTGAGGAAAGGATGAAGCTATCTGCTTGATTTATTGAGGAGCAGAACAAATAACAATGTGCAAGTCTGTGGAAATTTTCTACAAGAAGGATGGCGACGCCCAGCACGGTGAGGGCAGAACAGGAGAAGGGCACGGACTGGCGCGTGGGGCTTGTCCAGACCTGGGAAGGGGGGACTTGCCACCGCCAGGCACTTGCCACAGCTGGGCACCGGGACAGCCTCCCAGCAGCAGCCTTGTAATCTGATTTTCTTGGTAGAAATAATGGGCCCAAGTCTAGCAGAGAAATCCAACAACTGTTGCATCCGGGGATGAAAAACAAAACAGAGAGCAATGAGCTTTTGAGGTCAATCCCTTCCAAGCAGATCCAAGACTCCGGGGTAATCCACCAGATGGGGTGTGAGGGGAAGAGGGTCCAGACATCTAGGGTTTGACTAGGCAAAGTCCATCCCCTGAGAAGGGTCCTGCCCCTGTCCCTGGGGCACGGGTGAGCCTGCAGAGAGGTGACAAGTCAAAAAACATTTATAATAGATATAAAAAGCACCTTTTGATGCAAAGCTCAATAGAAAACACTCTTATTTTTAAATTTTCTTAGAATGTGTTTTATAGGAAGGTACAGTAAGACACATAGACGTGGAAATGGCTATCATGAAGGAAGAAGCTTTTGTTTTCTCAGATCACTAGGGTCAGAAAGCATAGCAAGCAGGGCCACAAGAGGAAGCACCAGGGTTGCTGGGAGCCAGAGGGAGTGAAGGGGAAGCAATGTTAAGAGCCTTTATTGCGATATCTGCAGGAAAGGTGAGGTGGGGCAGGGTAAGCAGGTTTAGGACTGGCTGGTTTCAATCATTTCAATGGGCTTTGAGGCATAGGAGCTGTTCCTCGTTGTCTGGTACATGGCCCTGCAGTGACTGAGGCAGGTGGCCAGCACTCCAGAGTGTAAGAGATCACAGAGGAGACAAGGGAGTGGGGAGCGGGCTCTCGACCTACTAGTCTGCATATGAAATGCACCTCATAGGCCAGTCACTCACTAGCTCTAGGAACTAGCATACCCAGGGAGGGGCAGTACCTCCCCCTGGTCAGTGAGGCCCCAGATACAAGCATCAAGAATACAGAAAATAAGAAAATAGAGTTCATACAACTCTACATCCGAAAGTGTGCATACAGACACATTTCACAGTTGTGTTGATGTTGACGGGCAACTGGAAATGAGTGAACCTTAGAGAGATGAAAAAATGTTTCAGGCAAAGCCACACAAAAGGGAAAAACAGGCCAGCAAGTAGAAATGGGACAAGGGGCCAGAGGAGAGGGATTAAAGCCCACCCCTCACCTCCCCTTTTCCTTTCTGCTTTCTGCTTAGGGGAGAGGGCAAAGTCACCCAGAATCTGTGATCTGTAAAGCATGCCCTGGAGGCCAAATGGCTTATCCAGTGAGGATGTGTGCCAGCTAAGGGTGCCACCAAGAAGAACTTCTCCCCACCATGAGCCAAGAGGTGTTCCAAGATCACAGACCCTAGTGTTAACCCAGCTGTCTACCAAGTCGGTGTAGCCGCTGGGAGTGGATCAGACAGCCACTGAACCTCCCCCAGCTGGACCCAGGATGGAGAGCTCTGTGGCTGCTGATGGGTGATGTTATCAGCAGGATCTCTGGAGCCTCCACCAACATCACTGCCGACAAACAACCCTCCACGAGTGATCCCTTTGACTTCCCTCTTCTAGAGATAATAAATGTGGCTGGCAGTGTTTTGTCAACGCCAACACCCTATGTCATTTTCAGAGCCAGCTTACTCATTTGACATTAAATTTGCTGAACACCTGCTAGATCTAGGCATTGTGCGAGGTGCTGGGGACACAGCAATGAACTTGAGGAACACCAGTCGTGCCCTTGTTTAGTAGAGGGAGAGAGATGATAAGTAAACAAAATAATTCGTTTAGTTAATGACACGTTGTGTAAATGCAGTGACAGAAATCAACAGGGATGTGTGGAGGAGAATAATGAGATAGGCCTGTTTGTAGAGATCAGGTTTGGCCTTTCTGAGGGGAGTCATTTAAGTCGAGGTTGGGAAGCTGAGAGGAAGCCAGCCCGTGCAAGGCAGAGGAAGTGCTCTGTGCACAGATGGGACTGAAGCACAAAGGCCCCAAAGAGGGAAGAATGTGACTTGTTCTAGGGACTGAACTCCAATGAATGTCAAGGAATTCGGATTTTATTCCAAGGGCAGTGGGAGGATTTGAAGCAGGGGCATGATGTGATTCAGTTCAAGTTTTTTTCAAAGATCACTTTGGCAGCTCTATGGAGACTGAATTTCAGGGAGGGAGATGGGGAGCAGAACAGTCAGCTGGGGGGCTGTTGAGTGGTGCAGCTGAGACAGAAGGCACCTGGGGCAGCAGATGGATTCAGGGTGGACTGCGGGTGCAGGAAACAAGAGTTGAATAGGATCATGGAGGAGGAGGGTGGGGAAGAAGAATCTAGGCTAACATGCAGGCTTCTGGCTTTGGACACAGGTTGCTGGTGCCATTTTTGAAATGGAGAAGACCCTTGGGAGTAAATTGCTGCTTTGATATTATCATTAGAATCATAATCATAATTATTGTTAATTATGCTCGGCCCCAACTCACTCTCAGAAAGAGTGCTGTTAGTATCAACACTCAATTTGGTCTGAATACATCACACTTTCCCTACCTGAGCATTAGTGTTCCCATCTTTGACTCAAGAGCTGAGTTTTTCTGTTTACAATAGCCAAGACATGGAAGCAACCTAAATGTCCATCAACAGATGACTGAATAAAGAAGTTGTGATATATTTATACAATGGAATACTACTCAGCCATAAAAAAGAATGAAGTAATGCTATTTGCAGCAGCATGGATGAACCTAGAGATGATCATACTAAGTAAAGTAAGTCAGACAAAGACAGATATCACATAATATCGCTTATATGTGGAATAAAAAAAATGACACAAATGAACTTATTTACAAAACAGAAACAGGCTCACAGACACAGAGAACAAACTTACAGTTGCCAAAGGGGAAAGGTGGGGGAGGGATAAATTAGGAATTTGGGATTAGCAGGTACAAACTACTATATATAAAAGAGATAAACAACAAGGTCCTATGGTATAGCACAGGCAACTGTATTTAATATCTTGTAATAACCAATAAAGAAAAAGAATTTGTATATATATGTACAACTGAATCACTATGCTATACACCAGAAATTAACACAGCATTGTAAATCAACTGTACTTCAATTTAAAAAAAAAGAGTAGAGTTTCTCCACTTCCACACTATTGACATTTGGGACTAGATAACTCTTTGTTTTGCGTGGGGCTGTCACATGCATTGCCGGCTGGTTAGCAGCATCCCTGGCCTTTGCCCTCTCCCCCACGTTATGACAATAATAAATGTCTCCAGATATTGTAAGTATTCCCTAAGGGACAAAACAGGTCCTGCTTGGGAGCCACTAGAAGGATGGGTCTGGAGCACAGGAACTGAGAAGATGGTGTAAAAACTTCATCTGGGAGGGACAGGCTACCAGCTAGCAGCATGGGGGGTTATCTGGTCTGCCTGTCTCTTGAATCAGGGCATGTCCTGCAGCTTGTGGGCAAACAACAGTCCGGGGCTGGGAGACAGCCTCACTCAGCTGCAAAAACACGCATCAAATAAACGCACAGCATCCGCGCCAGGTTTTCCCCCCTGATCTTCTCATCAAATCCCCAGGACCACCCATTCTACATCGAAGGAAGCTGAGACTTCTAGAGGCTTAAATTCATGTCTACAACGGTGAGGTCATTGTAAGCAGTGGAGTCAGAGTTTGAACTGAGGCTTTTGATGCCAGACTCTGCTCTTCCCTTGCATCACAGTTGCCTTCACTGGAGACCGTGGCACAAATCAGAAGAGCATCTCTGTCCAAGGATGCCCCAGCTTCAGAGGGAGAAAAGGCAGGAGCTGTGACCCCCTCCCATACCACCAATTACACTCTCCTGTGCTTCCAACTTGTCCCTCAGGCCCAGGCCAGTAGAAACTCACAATGAGGGTCCCACGATCCCCCTAGAAGACCTTACTGGAGACAGCCTTTGGCCACTGCCCCTCACTACCCAGCCACCACCTCACCACCACCACCAGGACCCCCACCAGCAAACGAGCCAGTCCTCTCAGCTGAGTCTTCCCCACAAAGCCCAAGTCTCCCCCTCGCTGAAAGATAGCAACCTTGCTGCTGAACAAGGCAGCTTAGTAAAGCTTTAAAATGCTTATGAAAGCCTGGGTCACTTTCCAGTAAGATCAAAAGCAGGCATAACCCCCATTCCCAAGGTGCCCTAACCTTGATGCAAGAGACACAAACACGCTCTCCTCCCCAGATACACCTTGTTGGGCATTTCAGGCCCACATCTCAGAGGTTCCGTGTGGAGGCTCCCAGGCTTAGTCCCCTAAGGGCATTGACTTCCTCCACTTCCTAATGGTGATTTTCAAGCAATCCATTCCAAGAGCCACGTCACAGTGACGAAGGGCTAGTCTGTAAGTTCCTTGAGAACTGCCTGATACCGTTTAGTATTACTTATGTTTGTTAGCAGTTCCTAAAAGATTCCCTTGCAGGCGTTCCATAAAATGTTTGCTAAATTGATGGATAGATGGAATGATGGAAGGATGGATGAATGCATGGGATGGTGAATGGATGGATGGGAAGGAAGAAAGGAAAGTAGGAAGGAAGGAGAGGAAAACTTTATGAAAAACTTAAAGATAAGACAGAATTACTGCCTTTTCGAGGGATTGTTCATTCAGAAGCAGGGTACCAGTCAAAAGGAGCCCAGGCGGCCACCACACCACAAATGAAATGCTGGTTCCGTCACGTGCTGAGGTTGGATCCCCAAAAAGTCTTTTAACCTCTAGGAGCCTGTTTCTTCATCCACCAAGTGGAGATAATAACGGATTCTCCTTCCATTGAATCGACGAGATAATATTTGTAAAGCTGTTGACACAAGTCTTGGCGCACAGCCACCACTCGACAAATAATGGCTGCTAGTAGTCTTCACTTTACCAAATGACTCCTTTAAACAGCAAACAGCCTTCATGAATCTTTTAAGAGGTTTTCATTTAAAAAAAAATTCAGAAGAACAGGAAGAAAATAAAAGTTGCCTCAAGTCCCACCATTTACAACAATTAAAGCATGAAGTGGAGATTGCAGCCTCTCCTGCAGTCCCACCCTCCGTTACTCAAACGCCTCGAGCAGAATCTTTTGCAACATTTTGCGACGCTTTATTGCATGTCTGTGTGCACGTACACACAGGTTTTACATGACAGTGAAATCCATATTTGTCTGGAACGTTTCATTGGGCGGTAGGTCATGGAGAATGTCCCTGGGGAGCTCATTCTGCTCTATCATGTTCTCGTTTTCATAGCCACGTGGTACTTCACAATATGAATATGCCTTCATTTATTTAGCCAGCCACCTGTTGATGGGCGTTGAGGTTGTAACCCTCATAGATCTCAAGTGTGATATGATGGGGAAAATCTTTTGCTTATACATTTTGTAAATACACGCCAAGCACCTATAATAAGGCATTTGGGAATGAGCTGTTGAATTGAAGATTGTTCAGAGGGTTTTGTTTAAATTTACATCACACCTGAAGCCAAACGATCAATAGGTTGTGGGGTATTCCTCCTATTTGTATGGACTGTAGTTGTTAACGTCATAATTAGCTCAATCCCCAGGTCCACCTGGACTCTACCCCATCACTCAAAGGAGAATATGTTTCATATTCATAGATTTGGGGCGATAGGGGACAGGAGACTCCATTTTCCATCTTGTCTGAGTAATTTTCAAGTCGTACCACCTTAGGAAGGGCATGGGAGGAGGTAAAACTGGCCACCTCCAGCTGGTAACTACTTTCCTTGGCAGTCAGGCTCCCACCACATGCTCACTTCCTTGAAATAAATATGTTGTGTTCCCTGGAGAAGGGAGCCAGAAAGCTCAGAGTCCCAGAGTTGAGGAAGACCCACATCCTACCCCCGGGAAAGTAAACAAGCCAAACAAGGAAACCGCCGTGTATAAGCACCAGGCTCAGGCTGTTTGTTGGAGGAATCAAAAGTCACCACTTTATGGCCATGTCTTTACTTTTCTCACACACTGTCAGCTGCCTCCTGCACCCCCATTACTCACCAAAAGAGCCAGCTCTTCAGAGCAGCACCCAAAGTCCTCAACCACCTGACCTCCTCCAACTGAGCCAGCTTCACCTCCTCCTGAATCTGGTCCAGCCATTCACTCCCCATCTTCTCAGCATGCCCTGTCCCTTCCTGCTCCCTCCGCCTTCCCATCTCCAGCCCTCAGGGCGTTCGGGACTTAATCCAGAGGCCACCACCCCAGGAAGCCTTGGCTATAACAACCGTGTCTGCTTTTTAAATTATCTTAATTTTCATGATGCCGCTCCAGTTCAGCCTTGCGCTGCTCCTCTTGGCATATAGTATATGGCTGATGCCCTGCATGAGATGGAGATGAGCGAGTCCTGGAGGACAGGGGTCGAGCCACACAAAGCATCTCGTACTGTCTGCTGTCCCCTGTGCATAATAGACACTTCATGCATCTTTTAAAACATCTAAGTTAAGACCATGACTGACAGTGACATTGTTAATTTTTCGAGGCGTATTTTCTGGTTTCCCCACATCAGAACCAGCTGACTGGCTTTCTGTCTCGTGCAGAGGAGGTAAGGGCTGGTAGGCTTCCTCAAATCACATCACTCAGTCTTCTCAGCCTCCAGGAAGTGGGGGCGCTGGTGTCGGTGTGGGAGAAAGAGGAAATATGGCTGTCCCTCAATTTATGAATTATAAAGCTCACCTCTAATTTTAATCACCTTGACCACATTATGATCACGATCTCAAAGACTCCTCAGTCTCTTCTGTTATGTTTGAGATGCCAAAAAGGCATGCCAGGTGCCCGCCTCTCTGCACAAATGGAAAAAAGTTAAGGGAGGTGGGGCAGGAGGGGGACCCGCCCCTGTGGTCCTCACAGCCAAATGTCATGCGGTTCAGCACCTCCGACGAGCCCTTCTCAGGGCATCGAAGAAGGGCCCCTCTGCTCTCTGTCTTCCCCGGTGTTTATTCACCTCTTTGGGGAGAGGGAATGGGTTCGAGGGCCTCTTCCTACAGCTTCTGCTGGTTTAAGAGGAAAACAGTACCCAAGTTCCAAGAGCTTAGTTCAGTGGACTGGATGCAGTGTGAGTGTGTGAAGGCTGGCTTTGCTCTGGAAAAGCCTCCATCCACATAATGGACCACCAAGTCCGCCCTCTTCCCTCTAGACCGTCAGTGTGTGCGGCAAGCACCCTCATCCCCGTTCCATTCAGTGTCTAAAACCTTTAAAGCTTTCAAAATCTCCTCGATATTAGTGCTTGGTTTATTCTTTTCCCCGAAAGCTTTGGGAAGCATAAAATTTTAAAGCTGGAAGGGACCTTGGAGAACAGATGCATTATTTAATTTATATTTTTAATTTTCCCAGTTCAACGGCCTGGGAGGAGATGAGTTTATGCCCTCAGTTCCTCTCTGCTCCCGGATCTTCCGCTCACGATCCACTCACTGCCCTTGCCACCCACCACCCGCCCCCGCCCCCGCCCCCGCCCCCAGGGCAGCTCTGGTCCCGAAGCCTGTTCTCTGTTGCCTCTCTCGTCCCTGCAACTCCATCCACACGGGAGCTGTGGATTCTCTCCTCCGTCCATGGTTCGAGTGCAGCTGAGCTACTGTCTGCTTCGGGAGCCTTAGCTGGGGTATGCAGGGACGGGCCGCACACAGACCAGCCCAGGTTTCATACGTCAGGGGTGGAATCTGCCAGGGGCATGCCCCGGGCGCAGCCTGCATGTGAAGGCTTGCGGGGAAGTGGGTTACTGTGCCTGAGTCTGTTGGTGCAGTGAGAACTCGGGAGGGCTGGAGGTCCATTTTCATCTGAAGACTCCCCTTAGGAGACAGGGAGCCTTGTTACCCCCAGGTTATTCCCAGAGGGAGGGATTACACAACAGTGTCTAGATTGGTCAGCACACAGGCCGGGCCACGCCTGATTCCCAAAAGAAGAAGCCAGAAGTCCATGGTTCCTTAAAGAAAAAGGGGCTACATGGTGCCAGGAGCTGCAGGCACAGACTGCCTGACACCGTCCCCCAGGCTCAGGTCTCCGGTGCAGGTCGGTGTCTTGGGAAGGGGTGGGGGCTTCTCTGGGCCCACCACAAAGGACCTCGCTTTTCTGCACAGGTCCACTAGGGCAGCCCCAGGATCCCACCCTGAGTTTTCTTGATTGTAGGCCCAAGAGTGCATCTGACTGTGGGGAGCCAACCCGCCTAGAATCGGGGGCTGAGGCTGGTCCACATTAATCAGGCCAGTATTTCCTTCCTTCCCAAACCCACCTGAGCGGGAAAGGCTGTCCCTGAAGAGGCCCCAACCAGCACCCTGTCTTAATTTAGACATCATGGCTTCTACCATTTTCTCTGAAGATAACTCTTTGGGCCCCAGTGCCCTAGGAGAGAAGGAGGCTGCTGGCACAAGCAGAATGAGCCCCCGAGGTCAGCAGGATGACGATCCCAAAGATGTCCTCATCCCAGTCCCCGGGGCCTGTGCGCGTGGAATTTACACTGCGGAGGGGATTTAGGATTGGAAGATTATCCTGGATTATCTGGGCGGGTTTAACGTAATCACAAGGGTCCTTACACAGGGAGGCAGGAGAGTTCATGTCAGAGAGGGAGAGAGATCGGAAGACGCCACACTGCTGGCTTGGAAGATGGAGGAAGGGGCCACCAGCCGAGACTGCAGGCAGCTTCTAGGGCAAGAGAACAGATTCTCCCCTAGAGCCTCAGAAGGAACCCAGCCCCATAACACCTTGATTTCAACCTGATAAGACCCATTTCAGACGTCTGCTTTTGTGGTCAGTTGTTACAGCAGCGGTAGGAAGCTAATAATCCCCTAAGAAAGAAGAAAACGGGAGATGTTGAGCCTGCGCTGCCGTCCTTGGGTCTGGCCCATCAACAGGCCTCACGGGAGGTTCCTCAGCCTCATCCTCCCGGGTCCCTCACTCCAGCGCCTGCCTCCCTCCTCCTCCCTCCTGACTGAACTGCATCATGAGAGAGTGGTTCCTTCTTCTTGGGGCTGCCGCCTGGCCTCACCCACAGACCTTCCAGCTCCAGCTTTCCTCATCCTGGGACGGTCAAGTTGCTATCTCTGACTGCTGGACCACCTCAGAGCAATTCTGTTTTCTGCTCACAGTTTCTCCATCTCCGATGGCAGATCATGAGCACACAGTATGAAGGAGGTCGGCGAGGGTCTCTAGGGGGAGCTCCTTACAGATCTCAGTCCCAGAGGCATACGCACAAAACTGCTGATGCTCCCCACCCTTCTCTTACCTAGGAAGAGTGTCCCCCTTACAGGGACTCAAAAGTCACCCCCACCCAGTTTGGATTCTTTTTCACAAGGATGATGGGACACACTCCTTAGGAACAGTCAGGATCCAGCCTTCCAGATGAGTCGCCCCCAAGATCAGGTGAAACAAGATTAAAATGAATAACAAGGCAGACACGAGGGAGACAGTGATTCGATTCAGTCAGCCCTGAAGTCACGACTCCACTCAGCATTTGAGGAATGTGGAGTGGAGGGGGAGAGGAGTTCTATTTGCCCTGACAAATGTGCAGTGGCGTCTCACGCCACTCTCTTCTGGATTCTGTACCTCTGAACTGGGTTCTTGAAGAAAGGGTGTGCATAGCTGGGGAGTGAACAAGGGACAGTGAGGTCCCTGGGGGCTGACAATAGTGGGGAGCTGTTGCAATCCCTGACTTCAAGGGGGCAAGGAGGGGAAGTGGGTTCCAGAACCCAGAGAAGGTCTGGAAAGGCCACGGACAGGAGCTGGAGGCAAACCACAGTGACCCATGTGGGCACGTGCTGGGGGAATACAGGCCCCAGCTAACTCCCCCATCCACTCACCCTCCAGTCTCCTGCTGGTGATGCCCACTGAGCAAGCCCAGCTGGAAATGAGAGGATCAGGGGATTTGGGGCGCACAGAGCGGAGACTCTGAGAGTCGACTGGAGCGCTCACAGGAGACACCAGCATGCTTGATCTGCTCTGATGCGCCGGCCTTCCTTCTGTTCTCCAGTATGCCAGGCTCCCTCTCACCGCCCATGCCGCGGCTCAAGTGTCATCTCCTCGGAGGAAGTTTTCACCGACCTCTGGCTCTAAAGTAACGGCAGTCAACCCTTGTGATACCCTCTGCAGCATCTCCCACAGTCTGTCACCAGCTTGTTGGCTGGTTGTTTACCCCTGTGCCGTGTGTCTCTAGACTGGGACTAGGGAATCTGTCTGATCCCCGGAAATGAAAGCCTGGTGAGGGACCTTGTTTCCTCTCTTAATCCCCAGCACTGGCACGAATTCTCTCTCAGTCACTTGTCGATTGGATCAAGAAATGAACATGTTGAATGAATGAATGAATGAACGAATGAGTGAGTGAAAGGAAATTGAAAGAATGAGGAGAAGCGGTCCAGAGGATGTGCCTCCCACACCAGACAGCTGCCAGGAAAAGCAGAGCGTGACCGGGTTCACCCCAAAGTCACGGGGCCCCACCTACCAGCCTGTCCCCTGGCTCTGTGAGGCCCTGTTCACTGCTGTGTGTAAACTGATACCACCTTAGGAGCTGGGTGCAGCACCCAGGGGACGACACACAGGGTTGCCAGGGAGAATTCCACATCTACACTGACATCACCCCAAGGAGACTACTACATCTGGGGCTATTCCCAACTGAGATCTCATTTAGAGGTAGTTGAAGGAAGGAATGAAGTATATTAAAAATATGGAGTACATGAAAAGATAAATGTAGCATTCAAGAATGAGAGATAAAAAATCATTTAAAAATATTGAGAGACATATGGAAAGATTAAATGGCATTTATTTTCAGTAAAATAGAAGAGGCCATACACTTTATAAAATAGGAGATGAAATAGGAGGTAATATAAGGTGATGGCCTGAAGGTGTTTTTAAAGGGATGGGAGGTTCAGGGAATAATACCAGGAAGAAAGTGATGGCACTGGAAATGCCAAGGAGCAAAACAGAGTCCATAAGAAACATCAACAGAGATCATGGAGGACGAGGGATATTCTCCAGAAGAGATGGAAGGGACCAGAGGGAAGACCTGGGAGTCTGAGCTCAGAGAGTAAAAACCAACACAGAGATATAGGGAGTTCTTAAAGGAGAAAAAGAGGGATTCATTTTTTAAAAAGGAGTCAAATCAATAGAGAGGATAAAATAGGACAGAGTTGAAGAAAGCTTTCCTGAATTTAGAAACACTTGAATGGGTAGCTGGAATAAACTCTTCACGGTACTGTGAATTGAAAGTAACTAACACACACATTGATGATTTTTCTTTTTAATTTCAAGGATAAAGAATTCAACAAATGTCCAAACAATGAATTAAAAAAGAAAAAAAGCTATCAACAAAGGAGCACAAGTTAGATTTGCTGCAGAGGTCTCTATAACATAGGGAGACGCAAGAAAGCAGATGGAAAGCAAAAAAAAAAAAAAAAAGATACTGAAAGAGAGAGAGAGACTGGCTGCTCAGGGGAGGGAAAGGTTTTGATCCAAAAACAAGAACACACCAGCCAACCAAGGTGTTGTTTACTTTTCCAGGCAATACAGAGGCTTTCTCAGAGATGTGAAACTTCCACAAATATGCTATGCAGAGTTTTATCCTAAAAAGAAAGTGTGCTAAGATGTGAACCGAACAGCCGGAAGCTGAGCCAAAGAGTTTACGAGAGAAGACCATGTTGCTACTGGTGACCATGGAGATCACCTAAATAGGCCTAAAAAATTGTTGGCAACACAGTTATAAAACAGCACAGATACCATGATTCCTGAAAGAAAAAAAAATATATGCAGCAGAACGTAAGGATAATCATTTATCAGTATTAAATAGGGCCCTAAATTGATAGCATAACAGGTAAATCTGGGAGGAAGAGAGAAAAAGAGGTAAATATGTGATATATTTTTCTACTATATATATATATATATATATATATATCATTAGGTACTGTTTCACTATTGATTTTGATGATATAAAAAAATACAGGTTTGACAATATTTATAAAATTGAAAGTAACAAGTAGGACTAAAAATAACATTATTAGGGGAAAAACCAAAATACAACGTTTCCATAAAGCTAATGGTATGAAATAAGCATCAATGAAACATAAAAAGCAAAAAACCAAAATAATAACAATAGTAAGGAGAAATAAGAACAAATGTGCAAAAAAAAAATCAATGTATTCAACTCCTATGTTAAATTGCAGACTTTCAGAATGTTTTGGGAAGTAAAGCTTAGTTTTGTGTTCCTTACAAGAAATATACCTGAAGCATAATGACTCCAAACATTTTAAAGTTAAGAGCTGGACAGGAAAATATAAGATGATGGGAAGAAAAACAGAAGTAAATAGATCTCAAGTGATAAATCATTTATAGGACATTCATTTTTTACTGATGAAGTAAATAATCCATAATGAAGATCTAACAGACCTATCTCTTCATGTACATAATAACATTACATCAAAATACATGAGGTCCAAACAGAATTGGAAATAAAAAACTGACAGAAATAATAACAAAGTGGAATGTTTCGAGAAATTCAGAATTCAAAAAATAAACAAGGCCATTGTTATCTGCATAAATATTCAGTAATTAAATATTTACATCACTAATCTATGAAGAAGTCAAAATATTTTCTTTTCTAGTGACCAAGGGACATTTACAAAATGTGAACACATATTGGGCTGTAAAGAAAAGGTCAGCGGATTTACTGAATAAAAATGAATGAAAACAAATGAATTACCTATTCATCTCAGAATATATAAAGATACAATTAAATAAATCCTTGGAAACTTGCAGGTCATAATTGATAAAGAAAAAAGCGGAAGTTAATAAATGACAAAGCAAAATTGATTAGTTGATCCAAGAATTGTGGCTTAAACAAAATACAAATAAAATACACAAAGAAAGTGTCCAGTAGTAAGAAAGAGCTAGAGAGAGAGATATGAAGACACAAACTAAGGACCAAGATAGGGTAAGAAACCAAAGAAACAGAAAATAGGGTTTTTTAATATTCACAAAAAGAACAATTTTCTAGGAAAATCCAAATTATGAAAATCGATCTTTCAAAAAGTTTAGAACCCTGAAGAGGTGAAAAATCATGGAAGAAATTGAACTGCCCCTTTGGCCCTTGAAAAGAAACTGAGCAGAGAGAAATTTGCAGGCAGTATCAGAGCCTTGCGCTACATAACATCACAGAGGTGAATCCATGATGATGTTACTTCTCCGATTAAAAAAAAAAAGTGTATTATTTTACTCCCACAGTATCAGCCTCCTCTTAAAAATTAGCATACCTCACTTGATTGAATATGCTCTTAATTTTTAAAAAGGGCAGACTTTTTCCTGATGTCCAATCAGTAAGTACAATTGATGTAATACAATTATCACCCACTCTCCATATTTAAAAAACAGAAATAGTTTTTTTATTACTAGGATAGGTTCGCAAGAAGGGAAAGATGACCTGGGGAGGAGACCAGCTTTCACAAAGAGGAAGAGGCAGGACTGGAGAAGCTGGGGCAGAAGAAGGCAAGGGGTTCAGAGCCTCCGCACATGGGGGCACTTAATACAGGTAGCGTTTTATTGCACTTTGCAGATATTGCATTTTTGACAAATTGAAGTTTTGTGGTCACCCTGCAAGTCTACCGGTGCCACTTTTCCAACAGCATTTACTCGCTTCCTGTCTGTGTCACATTTTGATAATCCTCACATTATTATTACATGTGTTGATAATCCTCACAATATTTCAAACTTTTCCATTATTATTAGATATGTTAGGGTGCTCTGTGATCAGTGATCTTCGATGTTACTATTGCAGAAAGACTGCAACTCACTGAAGGCTCAGATGACGGGTAGCGTTTTTTACCAAGAGTATTTTTAAATTAAGACACGTACATTGCATTTTAGACATAGTGCTATTGCACACTCATAGACTAAAGTAGAGTGTAAACGTAACTGTTACAGACACTGGGAAACCAAAATTTCGTGTGACTTTATGGCAGTGGCCTGGAACCCAACCCGCAATCTCGGAGGTCTGCCTGTACGCTTACTTAACACTTGGAAAATGGGGAGGGGCCTCTCTGCTGAGAAGCCAAGAGCAATCTGATGGGCAGTGACACTGGAGAAGGCTCTGTGTGTGCACGTGCACCGAGCACTCTCAGCATCCAGGCCCTGGGTGGGCAAAGCCCTCTCTCCTCAATTACCCCCAGTTGCTGCCTTTGCAGACCCCAAGGCACAGGCTTCCAGGAAGTACTAAGAGTCTACAGAAATGCTGGTGGCTGGGAGCGCTTGTGCACTGGGTGAGACATCCCTCTGTGAAGTGAGCAGAGGGAGTCGGCACATCATTATTAGAGTCATTGTAATAACGACCTGTGCGAACGAGGAGGTTCAAGCTGGCCCCATTCCGAAGGCAAGACCCAGAAGACAGGAAGAGGGAGAGAAGGGGGAGAGAGACAGAGAGGGGAGCTGCTTTGCTTCGCCAGCGCTTTTTAAAAAACACTCCTCCAAAACGACTCTGGCTCCGTGTTTCTCACTCAGGCTGGCTGTGCGAGGCGTTTGCATTCGGCCCCATCTCCCTCCCACCCTACCTTCCCAGCAAATTCCTTCCCAGTGCGGTTGATTTCTGTCTTGCGACCATTATGGAAATCTGGCTTCATTTCTCCTCCTAATTTATGATCTTGTTAACATGCCCGCATGCCAGATGGTCCTGTTCTTCAGGTTGGGAGATAATGAGATAAACAGAAACTGCTGTAAGAAGCAAACAGGGGGAGTGTTTTTTCCTTGAATGGGCTGCTCTTCATTCCTGCCTTCATTCTCTGCCGCCCCACACGTGATTCTAAGCAAGTGAAGGACGTGGTGGTCCTCGGGGGGGGGGGTCTCCCCGAGAGGTGCGTTGGTCCCTCCATGCGGCTCTCTGTGCCCTGGAATTCTGTCCCAGAGTGAGCCAGGGCGGACCCCCTCCCTGGTCTGAGACAGCGCTGGAACCTGCTGGTCCTGCCACACCGCGGCTTGTGTCCTGCTCTCACCGCACTGAGCACATAGGACTGTACTTAGTTATTTTTCTTTTTCCCTGCGACTCCATGAGCTCCCCAGGGCCGGGGACCATGTCTTTGCCCTCTGAACCCAAATGCCTCGCCCAAGGCCTGAAGTGTAGTTGGCAGATACTCAACAAATAATTATGAGACATCTCCACGAAGTACTGCCAAAGAGAACAAGGAGGTGAAAGAATGAAAATACACTACAAAGTGGCCCAACATGCAGAATCAGTAAGCTGGCAGCAGGGACCCCAGCTCCGGTGGGCACTATGCCCCGTTATCTCTGAGCACCCTTCCCGGGCCAGTGGAGACACCACCCAAGGTCGGACCATAAATAGGCACATGGAGACGTTCCCTAATTCTTTATCCACCTTGAACCCTGACATCTGGGCACTAGGAGGAATCTCAAAGGGCCATCTCGTCTACCCTGCTGGCCTTCCTCAGCCGCCCAGGAAGACAGCTATCCAACACCCACCACAGACGGCGTGCAGAGAAATAGGCAGACTGCCGTTACCGACTCCACACTAGGAAACCAAGTCTCTAGTGCAGTTGGTCGCTAGCCCAGGGGTCAGCCACCTAGGCCTGCATGCTACATCCAGGGCCATCTGCTTTCACAAAATAAAGGTTTACTAGAACAGAACCACGCCATTTGTAACCTATTGTCTACGGTTGCTTTCAAGCCACGATGGCCAAGTGGGAGAGATGTGACAGAGAACACACAACCTACACAGATGAAAATAGTGACTGTCCAGCTCTTCACAGAAAGTTTACTGACCCCTGATTTCAGGAAAACATAGGCAGCCCCGTTCTTGAGCAGGCCTGGGCTTGTGTGAGCACTGGTGGGTCACTACCACGCCTGCCATCTCAAGGCACCAAGAGCAACGGTAGTGAATGAATGAACAAGCGAATGAACGAATGAATGAAGCTCCCAGTTTCAGCCAAGTTCTCTCTTCCTCTCTTGGGCATTCAGAAGATATGACACTCACTGTGCCTGTGAATGCCTGAAAGTTAAGGCAGAGAGTAGATTTCTTTTGTTGTTTTTCACTGTTTGCAAAATCAACTTTCCTACTAGCTTATCGCTACTAACCATAAACAGTGTCCCCAGGGAATATTGGGGGATTTGGTTGGGAGGAGGATGGGGATGAAGGAAGGGCCAGCTGCAGTCTTGTCCTAATCCAGCCATGTACCCAAGAAATGTCATTAAAGCCTAGAGAACAGGAAGGAAAAGCAGCCCCTTGCTGTAATCCACCCCCGAGATTAGGATCCGGCCAGAAGCCCATGCTGACAGAGTTCCAGATAATAGGATTAGCCTCAGCCAGAGTGTCCTAATGCCCCTGACTCTAAGACTGGAAACATTTCAATTTAGCAATTTGCTAATGCCAGGACCCTTTTGTAAATATCCTCTCTGGTCTGCCTGTCTCTTTGAATTCCAGCTTGGAATGAAATTAGCTTGTACCGCCCCCTCCTGAGAACCTGGAGTCTAGTCTTAGGGATGTGACCCTTCTTGATAGCAAGTCACTTGTGACAACTCTCCTTCAGGCCAGCTGCCCCAAGGGCCATAAAGGGCCTCCCAGCAAAGATGATTAGAACCCCAACCAAACATTTGCTCAAGATGCTTTAAATGGCAAAAACTTGTTCAAATCTCATTCAGAGTAAAGGGCAAACAAAATCTTATCATCAGGTCAGTTTTTGTTTTGGTGGGAGGCACTGGGACTAAAGAACCTAGATTGTTGTAATACTGGAGGAGGAGGGTTAACATTCCTGGCTTACAGCTTTGTCCAAGGTCAGTCCTGTGAGCTCTCAGCTGTCTGGACAAATGGATAACTAGAAGCTGCACAGAATAACTAAACAGTGTCCAGTAACTGGCCCTGAGGAAGTTGTGGTACCCCCTGCTCATAGGCAGTGATTATTGGTAGTTGACTGGTCAGAATCATCACATTTACTAGTGGGAAAGATCCTTCATTTTACTGAAAAATGCCCGGGGTGCTGGAGTTCAGGCATGGCTGGATCCAGGTGTATAGAAGGTGCCATCGGTAACCTATATCTGTCTGTCTCTATGTTCTGCTTTGCTCTGTGTTGGCTTCCTCCTCGGGCGGGATCCTTTACATCCTTCCAGGTTAGCAACCTCAGCAGAAAGAGAGTGCGTCCTTTCCAGCAATGTACGCTGGTGCACATTGGCCTCAACCAGCCTTACTTGATGGTTTGCCCATCTGTAACCCTGTTGGTGCATTTTGGGAGATGTGATATGCATGGCCACTCCTGAAGCCACATGGACAGAGATAGGAAATGAGTGGTTCCCCAAAGAAAACTCAGGGCAGTGCTCCCGGAGGAAGGGATGGGAGATGCTGGGGAGCACAGTTAGCAGGTGTCCATGCTGCTCCCTTCTGGGTCTGCCTCTGAAGCTGCCTTACTTTCCACCTTGGAGGGGTGTGTCGGTCCTCCCACTCTGGATCCTTCTCATGCAGCCTCTCTTCCTTGCTCACTCTCCTTGGCTGGCTGTGAGGTCTCTAAATCCTCTCTGGGTCTTCCCCTCACCGCAGCATAACCACATGTTCCCTTCAACCCTGAGCTGCACATCCCTTCATTGATTCACCAAATCATTCTCTCTGTTTACTCCAGACTAACTGTTACCTCTTGACTGCTGTGCTTCTCAGGGTTTTTATGGAAATCTTTCTGTTCACATCTGCTCCCATGTTTTTCTCTTTCCCTCGCCCTGACTGCTGAGTCCCTTCCTCCCTTTAAACTATTTTCGCAAACCTCCCGATCTAATCAGACTGAGTTTCTGGAGGGCCCTTATCCATCATCACTTAAAATTAACTCTCCCTTGAGTATATAGACTTAGTTTTATTTGCATATAGTAATAACAGAGTGGAGTGCTTAAATATATTTTCTGTAATGTGATGTGGCTCTTTTTGGTTGTATCTCATTTGTTCTTCACATTAATCTGCAAAGTAGGCAGTGGCCCCATTTGTCAAATGAAAAAAAAACCAAAGAACAAAAAAACTAAATGACTCCGAGAGCTCCATTATGCTCAAGGGTAGATACAAGGAGGCAGGGTGGGAGCTGGGAAGTGGCAGATCCAGGACACAGACAGCAAGGCCACAGATGCCTAGATGAGAAGCCAGGCTTAGACAGCGGTTCACAAACCAGGACAGTTTTAATCCCTGAGGACTGCCAGATTTCGCATCTATCGAGGAAGAACCAGAGATGCTGCTAAATCTCCTGTAATGCACAGGACCACCCTCCCATCCCCAGACCCCTCTCCCCCCACAACACACACACACACACGACAAAGAATGATCTGGCTCCCAAATGTGAATATCGCCGAGGTTTAGAAACCCCAGCTTAGGAGTCTCCAAAGACAAGGGTTTCCATTCAGAGGTCCCAAGGGCTCTCCCTTCTGTTCTCAGCCACATGCAGACGAAATCAGGCATGGCTGTTACTTCCTTTTTATCAGAAGTGGGTGGGAAATACGCAGGCCTGGGTATAGGGAGCTGGGCTGAAGGACACCTCTTCCTGCCATCCGCCCTGGTTTTCACACAACCAGCGCGTCCTGAGGCTTTGTCCTGTGCTCTTAGTTACTGAGCAGAGAGGCTGAGTGGATGGCCATGGGGCACCCGAGAGAATGGAGGGAGGGAGAGGGAGGGGAAGGGTGGATGGTGAGTCATGGTCACCGTGGAGCAGACGCTGAGTGGGGAAGAGCCCGGGAAGGATGCCGGGGAAGCAGAGAGTGGGAAGGATGTCTGGATGCTTGGACTTGGGTGGAAGGAGACACCAGCATCCCAGGTCACGGAGGAGGGAGGAATGGGGCCTCCCTGCTGCCTCTGCCAGCTTCAGGGAGTGAGATTTTAATGTGAGTCTAATTAAGTCAGAAGCAGTTTCCATTATTCACGCTCCACTCCAGCAGTTTCTGAGCCCACACGCTCTACCACCCTCTGGAGAGGTTCAGCTGGTGATGGCTCTGGGTCCGGATCACTGCAGAGGGAGGCAGGGCTCCCAGGATCCCAGCCGTTGCGGGGGCCAGAGGCCTTCCTTGATGTTCCCTGTCTCGGTTCCTCCAGCGTGAGAGGTGGTGGTCGGGGAGCCCCAGAGGGGTGTCTGTTGATGAATTTGGGTGGGACGGAGAAGCCCAGGGAGACGTGACCGCCCACGGGAGCATTTCCAGCTCGATACTCCCATCTAGCCACCTTATGGCCTCGCCAGTGGCTTTGTGACCTTGTCTGGGCCTCCCCGGAGCAGTAGGATGAGCAAATATCTAGGGCTCAAACTCAGGTCTCACACCAGATCCCGGCCTTTCTGACCACAGATGGGGGATGGAGATCCTCCAGAAATGGGTTCCTTGGGAGGCTCTTGGGCCCAGGGCCACTGTCTCGTGAGGGAACAGCCTCCCCTGCATCAAGATTCTCCAGGAGAAGACTATGCGAGGGCCCAGGGTGGTGGGGCTAGGGCTGCTCTAGCTGAGTGACCCAGAGGGACAGACCACTGTCAGCAGAGTGAACCAGGAAAGCTGCCATGGAAACAATGGCCTTAAGTGGGAATTCTGCCAGGAGGAGCTGGGCCTGGTGAGGGAGGGGTCCCCTATGATGGGAGGGCGGGGGGAGTAACAGCAGGGGGCCCAGGAGCCCATCTGTGCAGGGACTTAAATGGCAACTTGAGAATTGCTGTCCAGTTCTGTGCAGTTGAAAGGAAACTACTGACAGTTTGGGGGAAGTGCAATGTGGTATGAGTAGAGGCCTGGATGGGAGATTTGGGGGCGGGGGTCCTGCCTGGATCTTCATGATCTTCTCGGAGCTTCCCAAGAACACCCCATCAAAGAGCCCTGAGAAAGCGCAGGGGCTAAACGTCCACAGAAGTTTGGGGTACCGGCTCCAAAATGTTTCGCTTACTGTTCAGCCTTGGTCCACCGGTACTGTCTCAAGTTCAATGGCCTGACACTGCCCATAACGACCACTGCTGCGCTGACCAGCCGTGGTGCTGTACAGAGAGGGGCCAAAGCAGGAGAGCCGCGTTAGGGTTCCAGATTCCCAGCCTCACCAGCCTCGGGGCCCCTGGTCTCCTGCCCCTGCCCGAGACAACTCAAGTACAGGAGCCCCTCCGAGACCCTGGCCTTGGGGCTCCTGCAAGCTAGGCAGCAATGAACAGGCAATGTTTCACTACACACAAAAAAAGTCACTTTAAAATGTTTTCTGTACTGAATTCTGGTCTCCCTTGTATTTTTTCTACTTGTTCTTTTTTTTTTTTTAATATACGAATTTCTCATTTGAGTCAAAAATCATTTCACCTGAGAGGTGGTGATTAAATCTGATAATTAGGAGAAATACCAATTAAGTCAGGCTGCAGACTTCGCTCACGTCTTTACTGGAGACTGGCGCTCAGCCAGGGGCTCCTGTCCCCTCCCCTTCACAGGATCACATCCATGTGCTGAACAAATGAGGGCTGCAGAGCAGGGGTAGGGGGCAGGAGCAAAAGCTTTCTCTCCCCACACCGCACCCCCCCCCCCCATTAGCTAGCTCCCTCGGCCCTCACTCTTCCTGTGTCATCAGAATCTGTGCCTGAAAGTCCCTGCCAGCCCAGACCCGCATCCCCTTCTCTGCCTTGCCCGTCTGTTACTCAGCACTCTTGCCTGGACCCCCGCCACCACGGCTCGCCAGACCTGCCCCTCAATCCCCTAAGTGACTAGTTACTTATCAGCTAGGGTGCACGTAGGCATAAATGCACCACCACTGCACCCACGCAGAACGTCCAGTTAACAGGGGGCTTCAGAAGGTGACGGTGAAAATGGAGTTTCTCCGAGTGTCTGAGGTCTATGGGACACTTGCATCAGGATTCCCTCGGGTAATTGCTTAAGATAACAGGGTGCTTAGCTAGAATAAAGTGAAAACCTCAGAGTGCTGATGAAAGGTAGGGCTAGAAAATTAGGTGGGAACCACGAGGGGGAAGCTCTTAGACGCCAGGCTGGAGAGTCAGGAAATGGGGACTTGTTGGAGAGTAACATCTGACACCCAATTCCCATTGCAGGTTTTTTCTCCACACCAAGCAATTCTCTGACACCAGTTGGGTGTCCTACAACTCAACTCAGTTCTGACACCATCTGTCCAGAGACAGTGGCTAGTGTCAGATCCCACATATTAAGGGCCCAGTCCCATAAGACTTGCCCCTCCCCTCCGCACTTCAGACCTACTCACAAGACCAGGTTGTCACATGTGCTACCGATTGGAGGTTCCTATGACCTCCTCCTTGAGTTCAATTAATTTGCTATAGGGGCTCAGAGTACTCAGAGAAACATTTCACTTACTGGATTATTAGTTTATTTATTATAAAAGGATATAACTCAGGAACAGCCGGATGGAAGAGATGCTCAGGGCGAGGTGTGTGGGAAGGAGGGCAGAGCTTCCACACTCTGTGAGTGTGTCACTTCCCTGGTACCTCCACATGTTCACAGAACATGCAGAACCCAGAAGCTCTCCAAATCCCAACCTTTTGGGTTTTTATAGTCTTCATCACGTAGACATGATTGATTAAATTTGGACCATTGGTGGCTGGTTCACCTTCTGGCCCTTTTCCCCAGCCTGGGGGTCAGGGAGTGGGACTGAAAGTTCCAACCCTCTAAGAACAGAGGTGGGTTCCCTGGTAACCAGCCCCCAGCTCTGGGTGGGTGGGGGGGATCATTAACCAGCTCATTAGCATAACAAAAGACATCCTGATTGCTCTCCTCACTTAGCAATTCCAAGGGGTTTTTTCCCCCAGAGATGAGGACAATGGTTAAATGTATATTTTTTATTACAAATCACAGCATCACAGAGGGACAGGCACAAAGCTGAGCAGATCATGGGTTAACCTGGCAACAGTCTCAGGCCAGATTCCTCAGGCTAAGCTGGTGGTTCTCAGCCACAGTTGTGCACTGGAATCACCTGGGGAGCTTTTAAAACTCTTGGTTCTCAGGCTGAAGTCTAGCCCAATTAAATCAGTGTCTGGAGTTGGGAGCCAGACATTAACATTGTTCAAAGCATCCAATCTGCAGCCAAATCGAGGACCACGGGGCTGAGGATGATCTACCTTCTGACTAGGGTAACCAACTATTCTGAGTTTTCCCAGGAATGAGGGGTTCCCTGGGCATGAGAAATTGAGGGCTAAAACCAGGAAAGTTCTGGACAAGCGGGACAGGTGGCTCACTCTGCCTGCAGCAACTTTGCAGAGCATATCCTGTGGGAAACCCAAACCCCAGGTGGAGGTGTCTGGGCTACTGTCGAGGCTGTTCCACGTGTTAAGCACACAGCGAGAGCCTTGGAGTTCCACCACTTATGAGCCTTGTGACCTTGGGGGGCTGACTTCTCTCCCAGCTTCCCTGCAGGTCAGAGATTGAGCTGCACTGGGTGGGCTGTGTTCTCCACACCTGGGGGGACACGTTCCAGAGGCCCAGAGAACTGGGGACTCCGGACAGGTTGGCAGAGCAGATTAGGGCTGGGGGAGGGGCAGGGAGCGGCAGAGGAACAGGGTGGCCTGGGTACCTGCCCAAACCCACATGCACTTCTTCAGGTCCTTCCCATGCTGGTCGGCAGAATTCAGCTAAGAGAAGTCCTGTGTCCAGGCTCTTCCCTCAGGGCTCCTCCTGGGGCAGTGGCTACTTCTCTGTGCCCTGGCTACACCCCTGGCCCGGCCATGCAGTATGAAGACTGCCAGACTGCAAGGACTCTGAGCTGTCCTTCGCTGTTCCTGGCGTGGGCATGGTCACCAACCATCCCTCCAAGAGTGAAGTGGGTATGTTGGCTCACTTATGTTTTGGGTTCACACTCTTTCAGTCTCTTTAGTTTTGAGCTATTGCGGGAGGGGGGTTGATTGATCTATGAAATGTGTAACAGTTGTGGTGTTTGGACTGCAGGCCAGGTTTTAAATCACA
Source organism: Camelus dromedarius (assembly GCF_036321535.1). Taxonomy (NCBI): domain Eukaryota; kingdom Metazoa; phylum Chordata; class Mammalia; order Artiodactyla; family Camelidae; genus Camelus; species Camelus dromedarius. The sequence goes on from NC_087451.1 coordinate 21,888,526, forward strand.
CAGTTAGAAACCGAGGGGAAGAAGTGTCAATTATTAAGGGAGGCTGCATATGGAGGATCCTCTGAGACCTCTCCCAGGGCACCGCTTTCATGTTTGGCCTGTGCCCCCACTCAACCAGGACAAGGCCTGAAGCTGAGACTGAAAATCCACCCATTCATTCATCTGTCCATCCATCTGTCTACCTCTGTCTGTTTACCCATCCATCCATCCTTCCATTCATCCACCCATCCATCCATGCATCCATCTGTCCATCTATCACTCTATCTGTCCATCCATTCATCTGTCCATCCATCCATCTATCTATCCACCCAGCCATCCATCCAGCCATTCATCCATCCATCCCACAACTATTTATTGATGACTACTATGCACCAGAAAGGATCTGGTGTCTGCTGTCCTGGTGCTCACAGTCTACTTGTAACAAAATTTAAGATTCCTCAGCGGTAATCTCTTGGGAACCCAGTAGGCCTCCCCACTTCCCAAACAAGAGTGTCCAATCCAGTGAGATTTCCTGGTCCACAGGAGGGTGCCCCTTCTCTTACCACTGTTTTCTGCTACCTGAAATTCCTTTAATACCCTTCAATCCATCACAGGGGAGACTTAAACCATGCTCTCCAAGAGTTACTATCTTGTTTTGGATTCCCTAGAGAGTAAAATTACCAAGGAATTGCCCTAGTCCAGGGGGCTGTAAACGCAAATGCCTACAAGAGCTAAGCATAGAATGAGATGCAGTGGGGTGGGGAACACAATACGGAATGGTGGGGATGGTGGCAAACTGGAAAGCATAGTCTTATTTAAAGGATCCAGCTAATTATTGAGCTTTCTCCAGTCATCTCCATGTGGGAATGCAGCTCCTGTGTGACTATATGCTCTCATTTTTCAAGAGCGCTCAGGAGTCAATATTTTGTATATAATTTCCTAATTTTTAAACAATGCAGACCAAATAAATACTTAAGGAGGCCAGATTCGGCTTGCACATCTCCTCCCATAAGTATGGACACTGAGACACACACTAACAGGGAGGAGTTCCAGGACCCCTGTCCTAGGCCAGGCCCCTTGAGATTCCTTCTTCAGGACCAACTCTGACAGACGATGCCCCGAGGCCTTGACCTGGGCACAGGAGAAGAGAAGTTCAGATGAAATGGATGAAGAGGGGGAAACCTGCCGTCATAGGAGACCAGCTGGCTCACATTGTGAGGTGCTCCTAGAAATTCTTGTGTCTCGACTGGCATTTTCCAGTGTCCTGCTTTTCATCAAGCCTGGATAGGCAGGAGGGACGTGATATGATTTATAGCTTGAAACAATCACCCTGGCTGCACCCTGTGAGGAGAGAGGAGGGCTGAGCCAGGGTCCAGGTGAGACAGGACGACTGCTGGATGGGCTACTGCAGGAGTCCAAGCACTAGCTGATAGCTGGGGCTAGTGTATCAGCCAAGGAGGCTGGGACCACGTGTGGACGGGGAAGGCTTCCCCAGGCTCGCCGGGCTGCTGGCCTTAAATACAGCAGCAGGTTTTGTCAAACCACCAGGAAAATGCCACTTCAGGAACGCATCACACCTTATCAAACGTTTGTCCTAAATCTCTCCCTTGACCCCAAAGCTGGCCACAAATTGTCACCAGTCTTGTTCTACATGACCTTGAACTCTCCAGCACATCAGACTTCTCATATCACTGAAGATCTTCCCAGTAGTCAACTTATTTTCTATTTCCTTCTTTCTGTAAGGCCCCCCTCAGCATCCCCCACCCCTGCTCGCACTTCTTCCCGTATCCACCCCTCAGAACGGGGCTCAGACACCTCCTGCCCTGTAGGTCCACGTAGCACACATCTGACTATTGTCAAACCCCATTCCTCTCTTGCTGACTTAGACCACAGTATAAGTGGTCTACTTCCAACCTGGACTCCGAGACCTTGGGAGCAGGTACTGGACTTTATTCCTGTATATATTCATCCCTCAGCTCCCAGTAATGTGCTTAATAAACAGTGCTTGTAGAAGGAAGAGAACGAGGGAGTGGGGCGAGGGGTGGGGGCCTCTAACTCATCCCAGCCCGGCGCCCCACTGCCCTCCTTCTCCTGCTTCTCTCCAACACGGTGGGATGTCTCCGCTAAAGCTGGGAGCTCCCCACTAGACAGGGCAGTGTCTTCCAGGATCATAGCTCAGCCCGAGGGGCGCATCTTCCCAGAGAGCCTTCCCTGATGGCTCTTCCTTCCCTGAGCCGGCCCCCCATCCCCTGTCCCCGACAGACCCCTGAGAGACCCACATCCCACCCTTTCTCATTCTCCACTAGAACCATCTGTGTGAGTGTCTGTCTCCCTGGGGGCAGGCTTGAGGGTGTCTTCCACCAGGGAGAGGAGAGAGGGCAGGAGCAATAAATAAGGGAAAGAAAAAGAAAAATAAGAAGGAGGAAGGGAGGTGGAGAAGGGAGGAGCCTGCATTGTGGGGCCAGACAGACTTGGGTTGGAATTCTAGCTTAACTGCGTAATAAAATATGTGAACTTGGAGGAGTTACTTGACCTCTCTGAGCCTGAACCCCTGCATTTGTAAAAGGTTGGCTTGAGGATTCGGTAAAGTGCTGGGTCTGAAGTGCTCAGCACACAGCCTGGCATCTGCACTCAATAAATGCTTGTTAGTTGCACTTCACTGTCATTAGCATTACTACTAAGAGCGGAAAGGGGGAGGAGGACGGAGGCTGCAGTCACACTATCCTGCCGTCACAAGCGTGTCCTGTAGGCCTCCGGGGGTTTGCCTGGCAACAGCTGCACCCCTTAGCAGCGACACATGGCTGGCTTCCTAAGGGTGTGTAATTAACATCCAGCCAACTAAGGCTTCTCTTCTGAAAAGAAGGGTAGGGATGCCAACCCCCGGGTCCACCCTGGAGCAGGAGGCTCACAGGGCCCAGAATTCATTGCATCACTGAACTGGGAGAGACGGCAGGACCCTAAGAGGAGGTGGTAGGGGCAGCACTGCTGTCCAAGGAGAGCTTCACCAGTCCCCGGGTGGAGCCAGCACCGGCAGAAAGGGGCTGCCCGGGAAGTGGGCGAGGAGTCCCCGCTCTCAGGACCTTTCGTCCCCTCTAACGCACTTCTGCCTATAGCCCCACAACCACACATACACACAAACACAAATTTCAGCTTCACTCCCTCACCACGTCCTGCCTAGGTCCACCCCCAACCTCCCAGATAGCTCTCTGCCTCAGCAAAACAGCTCTCAGCTGGTTAGCACTTTAGAATCGGTTCATTTATGCTGTGGTGTTAATATCTACCAAGACCGCATGTCCACCAGCAATGCCTTACATTAGTTCCTATTAAATAATGGCTACACACAGAAAAGAATAAAATAATGCCCTCTGCCATAACATGGATGGACCTGGGGATGATCACACTAAGTGAAGGAAGCCAGAAAGAGAAAGAAAAACACTATATGATATCACTGATATGTGGAATCTTAAAAAAAAAATGGACACAAATGAAATTATTTACAAATCAGACAAAATAGAGACACTCACAGACATAGAAAACAAACTTATGGTTACGGGGGCAGGGAGGGGATGGGGGGGATAAATTGGGAGTTTGAGATTGTAGATACAAACTACTGTATATAAAATAGATAAACAACCAGGTCCTACTGCATAGCACAGGGAACTATATTTGATACTTTATAATGTCTTATAATAAAAAAAGAATATGAAAAGGAATATATGTGTACATATATATATGTATAACTGAATCATCTGCTGTACACCGGAAATTAACACAACATTGTAAATTGGCTATACTTCAATATAAAGAAAAGAAAAAAAAATAGTGGCAACAAATATTTGCAACATGTCTGCAGACTCTGAGGCTGAGGCAGAGAGTTGGCCCAGGCAGTACTGACAGAGGGAATCTGACCAGGTGCCATATGCACGTACCCTTCCCCTCCATCCCCACCTGCCTCACAGACTGCATTCTGCAGTGGCCTGGAAACCCCTCCTGATGTGCAGGAGGTCTCAGAAAAGGAAGTTTAGAAAACCAGCCTTGTCAAGTCCCAGCATATTTAGGGATGGAAGCAAGACTGTGAGGCTGCACAACTCCAGGGGGCACCCTTTGCATTTGCATTGTTTCCCGTGTGAATGGCACTGCCTGTCTGCACTAGTGCTGTGCACAGCCCACGTGCTCATGTACGGCAGCCCTGGATGGAAGGGGTCTTGGAACATTGATCAACAACCCAACTTAATAGGTGAGGAAACTGAGGCACAAAGGTGAAATAACCTTCCCAAGGTTCCCTGGTAGTGTCAAGTGGGGACCCCCAGCCCAGGACACATTTTATACCACACTTTCCCTGGTTTACTCAAAAGACCAGCTAGCCCTTCCCTCATGCACAGCAAAGATACATCCACAGGTAGCCACTGGCCTAGATATGCCTATATATACATATATCCATTGGATGTGTCCAATATGGTAGCAACTAAATATACATGGCAATTTAAGTTTAAACTAATTCCAATGGAATACAATTAAAATTTCATTTTCTGAGTTGCACCAGCCACGTTTTAAGTGTTTGGTAGCTACATGTGGCTCGTGGCTACCATATTGGAATTTCCGTGATCTCAGAAAGTTCTAATGGGTGGACTATAGATTATACTGGGGTCTACAGGGAGACTGAGAGGCAAGGCAGAAAGAATTGTGGGTTTGTTTTTTTTTTAAGGTGTCTGGTGGGCCGAACACTGTGGTAAGCACTTGGGATGCCTGGCCTCGTTCAGTCTTCACAAGTGCTGTGATGGAGTTGCTCTCGGAAATCCCTTCTTACTCAACAAAAATAAGTAGCTTGCCTTGATCACACAGCTTGTAAATGATGAGCCACGACTCTGACTCAAGTCTCTTCGACTTCAGAGGCCAGGTACTTACTTACTAATCTCTACTGTTTCTAGAGGATAGAAAAGGAGAGAGACCAAAGGCCAGCAAACAGGTGCTACTTGCTAGATGGCAAAGACAGGAAAAGGGCTCAGCACCCACTGCAGGAATGAAGGAGCTCGGCTGGCCCTGGAAGAGAAGACCAAGGGGTGAGGCAATCCCGGTCTCCAGGAAGGGGAGGCGGCCATGCAGGCAGTAGCCCTCCGGGGTGCTAGAGGCTAGAGAAGAGAAAAGACATGGAGCAGAGGGAATTCAGGTGGTCACAAGGGGGTGCCTCCTCAGCACTGAGCCATGGAGAAACCAGAGGGACAATGACTGCCGACTAGAGACTCTCAGAGAACAGACCTCCAGTTTCACACCTTTCATTGTCTCCGCGGTGCCTTCAGACAGGGGTCGAGAACATAAGCGCTCTTGTTCCCTCTCCTAATGGTGGAAAAGGAGGGAAAAGAGAGGGAAAGACAACAGAAATGGTGGAGGAATTGCCCTGCCCCCGCTGTTGCTTTCCCAGGAAGTGGGCAATTCCTTGCTACCCAATCACTCTGTTTTTCCCTATATCCACTTTGGTGTTTCCGAGGTCCCTCAACCTGAGCCTCAGGGACAAAGGGAGAGGCTGAAATGTTTGGAACTCAAACTCTGCAGAAATTCAGTCCAAGCACTCCGACATGTGAAGTTGTAGAAGGCTGAGGTTAAAAGCATCTCCTATTTGCCGGGCACTGGGCTGGGGGATTGGGGTTTACAAAGCAAAGACTATGTCACCTCTACCTTTGAGGAGCATGCACTAGTTACTCCTAATCCTGAGAAGTCTGCCCTCAACTTCTTGGGATGGGTTTGGGCACAAAACGAGGTCTCAAGTTGTCTGCTAGCTGGCTTCGGGGTCTAGTCTCAGGGAGTGCCTGGGGTGTGGGTAGCCGGGTAGCCTGTAAGCTGGATCACCTTTGTTCCACCATTCCCTTTCTGTTTTATTTCTTCAGAAAACGGTGCTATTAAAACTCTCCTGAAATTCCCTCTATAAGAGCTGGAAGGGGTCTAGAGGTCATCTCGCCAGGACCCTCATATAGATGAAGAAACTGAGACTCAGAGAGGTTAAGTGACTTGTCCAGATCGCTCAGCTAGTTGGTTGCAGAGCCAGGGCGAGAAACCCAAAGCTGACAGATGGCGGTTTCGATATCAGTTTTTACCACGTAGAGCTGATGTCCTTTGGCTGGTTTCCAGCTGGAAACTTAGTCACCAAGTATCAGTCCAACAAAGCAGAAACAGGCTCCTGTGGGTCATTGTCAATGCCTGGACTTTTCCAGCAGGGCTGGAGAGTGGAGGTGGGGCTGGGACCGAGGGTCTAGACAGAGAAGGGCCTTTGGTCTTCTTGATGTCACCGAGGTTCTTGAAGAATGGGGCCCCATTGTCCCGGCTGACTTCCCCGCCTGCTCCCACTCCTCAGCCTGACAGTCCATTTTCCTCCCTTCATTGTCTCTGTGGTCACCCCCGGCTTCTTTCCTCCCCTCAGAGCCCGGCCCCTGAGATGATTCTGAAAAGCTCTCTGAGGTTCCGTAGACCTTTCGCCCTTGGAGATGTAGTAAGGCTTTGTATACTGTTGTCGTTGTCAACTGTAACACAAATGGCTGGATTTTAATTGATGATGTTTATCAGCTGACATCTGCTCTCTGTATCCCACACTCTGCTTTGTGTAGTGTACACCCGATGTAGCCAGCGTTTCAGTGGCTGGTGTCTGTACTCCTCGTGTATGTGTGTTCTTTGTCAGTCTTTCTGTACCCCTTCTCTATGTACAAGTATGTTCATGTGTACCCTCTCTGCAGCCTTCTGATGTCTGTCTCTGTGTGTATTTAACCTTGTAATAATGTTCACAATGTAATAAAAACAGAACCAAAAGAACACAACGCCTTCTGGCGATTTTTAAACCTAGGGGAGATGCTCACTTATCTGGGACGGATGCATGAGCTATTACCGAAAGGCAGTGGGGTGGATAAAACTTCTCATTGACCTTGGAAGGCTCCGTGAGCCTCTTAGCCCTCTGTCGAAGGTCGGCAGGTGAGGAGGAAGAGGGAAGGCTGACCTCACAAGCCTTGCAGGGGGATCACTCCAATTCAGAGGGCTCTGCATGAAATCTCAGAGTGCAGAGCAAGATGAGGCAGCTGTTAGTAGACTGAGGTTCCTGGTATCTGGGGAAGCTCCCTGGCCCCCAGTCTGGGGTAAAATTTTTAAACCACTCTGCAAAGTTTCACCTTGAGCAATGCCCTTTGGTTATGAGGGGGCTGCTCTTCCCCCCTCCCCTGCCCTCTTGGCACTGATCACAGAAGCCCCGGGAACTTGATCCATTTAGGAGACTTGTCCCAAGGTTTGGATGCGGTCCTATTGTTAAGGCATAAAGCCAGCATCCTTGGCTTTGGTCCACTGGGGTTGAGCCAGCCCCACTGGGCATCCCTATATGCACCCTGCCACTGTCCCTCAGTCACTTCCCCACAGGTGTGCTCACATATGGGTGTCACATTCGAGGTGGGAGCACAGCCGCTGGGGAGAGAGTTCCTCCCCTGCTTCCTCCTTGGCTGAGCGCTCTCATGGCTTCCTTTTTATTCCTCCAGCAAATATTTATTGAGTTCACCAGACACTTTTAGGTGCTAGTGATACAAGCACGAACAAGACGGAGACAGTCCCTTCCCTCAAAAGGCTTATCTTCCAGCAGGGGAGACAGCCAACGACCACGCACGTAAATAAGACAGTTGCAAGCCGTGATAAGGGTCACAGGGCAATAGGACACAGATGAGTGACATGGCACACGCTTTAGATGGGGGGAGGGGGCGGTCGGAGAAACTCCCCAGGGAAGACACACCCACGTTTAGAATGACAGGGAAGACTCAGCCTGGAGAACGCCGGGCAGAGGAACACCATGGACAAACGCTCTGAGGTCGGGATGAACTTGTGGGGCTTGAAGGACAAAAATGGGGCTTGTTGGGCTGGAGACCTGTTTGAAAGAGAATGGAAGGAGCCGGGTTCAGAAGGGAAACAGAGGCCCAGAGAGACGGGATGCTGTAAGCCGTGGCAGAGGACAGGTGCCGTTCTGAGCACAAGGTGAAGCCACTGAAGGATGCCGACCCTCCCCAAATGGGCCATGTTTTACACTTAGAGCCAACACTTTCTTTGAAAAACTGGATGTGAGGTGTGGAGGAAGGAGAAGAATCTAGGATGACTCCAGGGTTTTGATCTAGGCAACTGGATGAGAAGTGGAGGCTCTTAATCCACACTTCTTCCTCCCTAACTCAGAGCACTGCAGGCACCACGTGCCCCCTCCATCCTTCTGTCCCTTGCTGTCCTCTCCCCACCTCTCACACACCCCGAAGTGGGAGGGAAGGGAGGAAGGAAGGAGGGAGGGAGGGGGGAGAGGGAGAGGAAGGGGGCGGAGGGAGAAACTGTAGCCTTTCCCACAGGCCTTTCAAAGTATACCTCTCCTGCAGTCTGTCTGGCTCCGTGCCTCTCAGGAGGGAACTTCCTTCCCAGGTGATCATATTAAGTTTCAACCAGGCACTCATTTGTCTGGGTATTACATTAAAAGCGGCTAAATCAATCATCCTCATTTATAGGAATAATGAGCTTTGGGGACCAGCTTGTGTACCTGGATGGGATCATAACACCATCTTAAAATCCTCCCATGAAGATTTGCCTGCGTAAAGCACTGACTGACTCTCAGAGGATGGGCAGGCAGAGGGAGTTCAGACCCCATGCCTGCACAACCTTAGTCGCTCAGATAATCTAGATCGAAGTTGGGCATGGAAGCCCGATTCTCCAGCTGGAGGTTTGTACAGAGCCCGGCCATGGGCAGAACTTGCTCAGACATTATCATGAGATCCTGGCATGGGGAACTCTGCCCGAGGGGGTTCACTCTAAAAGCACACACCCAGTCAACCAAGCATGGCACACAGCCCGTACCTGCCAGGGCTTTACCAGCTGCTGAGCACTTTCAACCTCCGTCGTCATTTCATGGGAGGCTCCACAAACCCCAGGAGGGAGGCAGGCAGGCAGGAAAATGGAGCCTCAGAGGGTTGGTGGAAATGCCTGAGGGTCTCTCACTTCCTGGGGGTGTAGCCAAAACCAGTGCCTTCCGTGAACTGTGGCGAGCTGTTCACTGGCGAGCAGAGAGGTCCTCAATGTCACCCTCGGCAGCTGTGCCCGGTGTGGAAACCCCCTTCCCTTAAGGTCATCCAAACTCCAAGAGAGACCAGAGCAAGTGCACGAAAGCCTACAGTGAGGAGCACAAGGCCTGACTTTCCCCAGATGTCACCGGGTGAGTGGATCAGGGGAGTCCCACCCAGGGGGGGAGAAGAGAAAGGCTAAGGCGGCGGAGGACAGGCGGCAGGATGAAGTGAGGATGCACGGCTTCCTGACGCTCTTCACGGCGGGAGGGAAGCTCCGCGTGCGCTGCCCTGGGTGCAGGAAAGCGTGGGCTCTTACTGATCACTTACACCCTGGGGAGAGAAGCTTTAAAAGCAAGGGTCCGTGAAGGAAGTGACAGATTTGAGGTGGGAGATGGGGGGAGAGAAGGGGGACATGGGAGGAGCAAAAGACAGGGGAAACTGGGGAGGGAAGCACACCCTTCCTGCCGGCAGCTTTGCGCAGAGCTGAGCCCTCCGGGGACACCGGTGACTTGGCTTCATCCCAGCCTGGGGAGCCCTGTCCCTCAGTCACATCACTCACTGCCCCCTCCCCAAAGCTCACTCCTCTGATTTTTATATCACAGATTAGACGTCACCTTCTCCAAGAAGCCCTCCCTAATGCCTACCCACCTCCAAAGTGTCCCAGGTCCCCTACTGACACTGCAGAGCAGCCCATCCATCTGCTGGACTGAGTGCCTGGTGCCCAGTGCTCAGTGGGTGCCAGGTTAGAAGAGGAGCACAGAGGTTTCTATTCTTGCTTCAATTGAAGGCCTTCCCGGGTTGGACAACAATTTTCTCAAGCCTCGAAATGCAGGAACAGCCACCCAGTCGACCCTGCCTAGTGACGGGGTCGGCCCACAGGGAGGCAGGCATTCCCATACCTGTGGCTGTCTTAGCAGTGCTTGAGCCACAAATCCCGGGACCCATCCTCGAGGTGAGAAAATCCCTGTTCAGCCCGGTTCGTATGCAAAGGTTCAGAATGTGTCCTATGGGGGGCCTTTCTTTGCTGTGTGGGACATAGTAGAAAACTGCGCAGACATTTAACAGATGAGAGTTTCCATCCAAGTTTCACTGCTTGCCAGCTGTCTTGGATTGGGGTAAATAACTCAATCAGTCTCGGAAGCCAGTGCAGACAGCACCGTCTCACCAGCCGCACATTCGAATTAACCCAGCGCAGTGCCCGGCCGTGAACATGCCCCGCCAGATGACAGGCACTATCTTTCTTGTTATTGCTGGGGACTCTAGAATATTCTGCCTGGGTTCACGCCCCAGTTCTGTCATCTTCTAGATGTGTCGCCTCTGACAAGTTAATCTCCTGCTCGGTGCCTCAGTGTTCTCACCTGTCAGATGGGGGCAGGAAGAGCACCCCCCCCTCAGGGCTGTGACTGTGAAATGAGAGGACGTATGAACAGGGCTTAGAAGCACGCCTGGTGCTTGGCGAGAACTCAGGAAATGTTCTGTTTGTTCTGCCATGATTGTTATTACCAACCTCAACTGTCCAAGCAATGTAAAATGAGGTTAGAAAAAAGCAACATTATCATATTATAACTCTCTCATCTTGTGCACGATCCCCTCCTTGATTGCAAATCAGAAAGCCCGTCCCGGGGCCCTCTCTGTGCAGAGCCCTATGAAGGCTGGGCCAGAAGAGATTTCTGCCTGATTAGAGAAGGGTGGGTCAAGCACCATCAAACACTGACACGTGGCTGGTAACAGCCCATCCAGTCCTGAGAGCACAGAGGCAAGGGGGAGGGAGACTTTAGGATGCGGTCCAAAGAGTCCTGAGCTAGGAATCAAGAGAGATGAATTCTAGTCCCACTTCTGCTCATTAAGCAAATTATTGCACCACTCTGACCCTCAGTTTCTTCATCTGTAAAAGAGTTTGTTTCCCCAAGGTCACTCCCATTCAGTTTGAACACTCAGTGATTTCAAAGTACAATTTAATGCTACACTGTGTTTTAAAGAAAGTTCTACTCAAAAATCACCTTCTTGAATGAGGTTTTGATGGTCTACATAATAAAAGAAGCACTGTATCATCTGTGTCTTTCACACATAATACGTCCTGTCTCATCTTTGTACCTGGGGGATCATACACTTCAGGTGAATCTGTTTGCCTTCCCTCTCAGGCAAATAGAAACGGCCTTACCGTCTTGGTTCTTTTTTGCCCTTGCTACCAGGATGCTCATAGGTAAATGCAGCACCCAGTTGTGGGAATCAGCTCACCTCATACACCCAGTCTTGGCTCATTCTTCCACCTCCTGTGGTGAATGCTATTCTTTGTTAACATTGTATGTATAACTTTGTAACCATATGTTTACACCCTGTAAATTGAATCAAGTCCATTTGGAAACTGACAGAATTTAATTCACTTAAATTTTTTAAGTATAAGTAACTTTTTAATGATCACAACAATATAAGTAGATTGCAGACAAATTAGAAAATATGAATCAGTCAAAAAAGCAAATAAAGATGCCAGCAATCTTACCAAAGATAACCGTTTATTATCTGTCCTTCTAGACTGTTTACTTCACATGCAGCTAATTCTAATTCATATAATTAAAACAGAATCATAGTGCGTTACACTGTTTCCAATCTGCATTTCTTTCACTTCACATGTATAAATTTGTTAATTCTCTACATTATGGGTTGTAAAGGCTGAGTGGTATTCCATTGCTCGGAGTTGTATATTTTATTTAACAAATCTACTATTGTTAGATACTGAAGTTTGTTTCCACTTTTTTGCTGTCCTGAATAATTTTGCAGTGAACTGGCTCAATTATTTTCTTAGGATCTATTCTTATTAATGAAATGGCTGGGTGAAATGGTCTATATATTTTTAAGATTTTTGATGCATATCACTGGATTTATTTCCAGAAATTATAGAAGAGCACCTAATTCCTTTCCCTTTCCTAAGAAATATGTGTTATTGTATTTAGATTCCATTGTTTTTTAAATCTTTTTAATCTGAGAGGAGGGAAATGGTAGCTAGTTTCACAGGCATTTCTTTGATAACTGAGGCTGGCTATTTTACTAGATGTTCATTGATCTATTATAATTCGTTCATTCAATAGACATTTATTAAGCACCTTCTACATGCCAAGCACTTTCCTAGTATTTCTCTTGTGCATTCCCTGTTAAGGTAGATACAACTTTTAAGGGGGCAATTGCTTCTTAAATCTCTTCCTCTCCCACCTGTACCGTATCTCCGGGTACCACCCTGTTTAGGTAGATTCTCTGCCATCTTCCATGGAGATGATATGCCTGAGACCTCATCACTGAGCACCACACCACCCCCCGCCCCAGCCTGGCCTGCTTCTCTCCTGCCTTTTCAGTAAATAAGTACAGAAAGGGGAAGGAGAGGTTTCTGCGAGGAGGCTGGCTAGCGGGCCAGTAGGGCCCTCATGGTGTGGAGTCTACGTCAGTGAATTCCCTCCGCTGCAGGGCTGAGAGTCTATCTTCCACATCTAGGAGCTCCATCTCATTTGTGCCCCAGAGCTGACCCCCAGCAAGCTGACTCATTGCGACCAAACTCACGGGAGACCGGAGTGCATAAACGAGAGAGCTTGCTTCTTTATTTGTGATGAGAAATAGGACTGTCAGGCAGACTGGACAGCTGTGGGGTTCTCCGGGACAATTTCTCCCTTGGGCGGGCTCAGCAGCAGGTGCACAGCTCACAAGGCCACCTCCCGGGCAGTAAAGGAGATTCAGGAGAGTAGGTTACAGGATTTGCAAGTTGGCGAGCTTCAGGCTCTGATGTCCGCGTGTCCCACCTTCTCCCTGGACAGCGCCTGGGTGGGCACAACTGGTGTGGGCTCTGTGCTTTGGGCCTGACAGCACCCTGATGTCCCTGTGGCCAGCCCCGTCCTGCCTTAGCTGTGACCACAGCTTGGGCACAGCTTGCCGTCCCATCAGCACGTGTCTTTTTTAAACGATTCGACCCATGCTGAACGTCCTGCTTTCATTTCACATTTGGTTTTATTTCCTCTGCATTCATTACATGCCTATTGAGAATGTACTGTGTTTCAAGGCTCCAGGCATAAGACTTGGGCTTCTGATGGTGCCTGAGATACAGAGGAGTGAGGCGTGATGGTGTTCGTCTTCAGCTTTTTAAGGGAACATGAATAACCAGCTCTAATGCTGTCCTCCTTTTGGAAAGTGCTTTTAAGACATTTTGAAGTGATGGGATGGGCGGCTGCAGCAGACCTGTCTGCTACCTCGGCCCATCTCTGCCTTCAGCCTCAGCTGCAGGGGACAGTTCCAGGGGACCTCAGACTTCCTCACAAGGACAGCATCCCATCTTATGTGCATCTTTGTGCTTTGTACTCAAAAGCCTTGTCCAAGGCAGCAGAAGCCTGGAAACACAAGTGAGTTAACATGCCCGAGGCTAACTTTCAGCCAGTGTGGGATGGGAGACCCCACAACATGCTCCAGCTGCCTTCCCTGGGGGGAGGCAATGCCAGGAGGCAGATTTCTCAGGAGGCCCCTGCACGTAGCACATGTCTTACTGCACACAGCAGTGGCCTCAATCTCATGCCCTCTAATGTAAGGCTCGTTTTCCTTCCTTACCTCCATTCCAGAGGTCATCCTCCAAGTGGACAGCAATATCCTTGTCTCTGCCTGTGCTTTTAAGGGGGTATCATGGAGCCTGGGAGAGCTAGTCTTACCAGGAGCACAGGGAGCTGCAGATGTGGCACACAGAGCTCTGTGGACCTCCTTTAGAGACCACAGCAGGTGATGACATTCTGCCAGGAAGACCCAGAATTCCCTCCATCCTCCTACCAGTGCGTCATGGGGAGGGGGAGTGACATCGCTAGGAGAACCCTCAGAAGAGGCTCCAAATAACCATGAAGACTTTGTGTATGTCTTGGATGCCCAGAATAGGATTTCCCATCTCAGATTGGGTTCTTTAGATGATGAGCCTGGGCTGCGATTCTTGGGTAAGCATTTTATTGAGGGAATTCTCCCAGGAGAAGAGGGGTGAGGGAAGCAGGAGAGGGCAGGGGAAGAAAGTTAAGCACGGAGGTGGGCTCAGCTGGAACCTGGCCCCATGGAGAGCCCTGGAGCACGAAGCCCAAAGTGTGGATCACACCTTGAGGCAAAAGGACCGGCCCGTGGACTCTGTGGTTCAGACGCTGGCTGAAGGCTGCGCCCAGCCCAACACTTCCCTGGGACCTAGTACAGTGGCTCAGACTCTGACCTGGGAAATTCTCCCAGGAGTTGGGGGCAGAGGCACCAGCTCAACAGAGGGACATGAGTGGGATGTCAGCAGCATCCACCACATTTCCCTGAGTGAGGTGCCATCAAATTCTTCCTGATGCAGAGACCTGTGCTCCGGCCACGTGCTCTGAAACTTCCTTCGCCTAGAGCTCTCTGTTTAATCTTTAGGTCTCTCTCTCTCTCTCTCTGAAGTGCTGGCGATTCTCTTAAAATACAGATTTTTAAGTGCTATGACCTCATCCCAAGCTAATGTCATTAGCATGCAGACGCTCCCCAGTCTCCGGCATTCCCTCCAGGGCTGCACACGGATAGTTGGGAATTGTTTTGTAAGCCGAACACTAGAGCTCTTCCTCCAGTATCTCATTGCCTCAGAAGTGCCACCCCAACCTCTGCTGTAAGCATCTGTGACAGAAAACTCAGGCGGAACCCGCCCAGCCAGCCCGGGAGTTGGCAGCAGATGTCAAAACAACTCCTTGTGATGAAAGTTCAGGATCTAATTCCACACCATCTTCAGACATTCAGTTTAAGACACTAGGTTACATTTACAATTCTGCTGCTCACCTCCTCACCAGTGGGTTTATCAAAGTATTTCTTCCAACCCTGTGAAGTGTCCCCCAACGACTGCCTTCTCGTCAACCCCGCCGTCTGTTTCATGTGGTAGGAGGGGGCAGGGCTGCAGCTGCCTATTTTAGATCGCGCGCACAGGTGGTGTGCCGCCGTGGCCGAGGCCACAGACCCTCGGTCTCACTTCCTGGTCTGGGTCCTACCGTTATCACATGAACTACATGAATACTTTTGTCCTTTGGGCCTCATTTGCTTCTTTGTAAAATGGAGATGTGAGGACTGAAGGAATTAACAGATGCAAGATGCTAAGAGCTGCACTTGGCACATGGTGACATTAGCTGTTCCTATTATTAATAGAAATCAGTGATGAGGAATCAATGGACTCTTAAACATGTGTGGTTAAAAAGAAAAAGGGCTGATGACAGAGATTTGCTGGAGTTTTCACATGTTGAGCCAGGAAACACACACACACACACACACATGCACACATACATCTATACTCTGTAAATTTCACTTGAAATTTATGATTACAAATCTCAAATTAGGGTCCGACATTCCCAGCGATTCTATTATTTTTCTCTGAAACAGTCATTCTCAACCCATGGGACTCATGAGAACCATCGAGGGAGTTTCCACCATAACTAACTTTAAACTAAAGTATCATTTAAAACTATATCACTTTGACCTAAGCTGTAGTTAAAACTACAGATGCCCAGGATCGACCCAAGAGCAATTAAATCACGATCAGAATTGGGGAGAGGGTGCAGGGTGAGAATAATTGGAAAGCTCTGCAGGTGATTCTAAGGTGTAGCTGAGATGGAGAAACATTCCTTGAAGGCGATCATTTCATTCCTTCTCTCCTCTAAACTTCCCACCCTCCCTTCTCCTTTCAACTCGCAGCTGATAAACTTGCTTCCTACTTCATGGAGAATATTAAAACCATTTGCAGGAGACGTCCTTATCCCCCCATGGCCAAAGCTACCTGCCTGTGAAGCCAAGTCTTCGCCCTTCTCAACAGAGGAAGGGGTCCAGCTGCCCCTCGTGCTGTTACAGAGTCTGACCTCTTTCCCTCTTGCTCCTTCAGTCGTCTCCCTTTCAGCTCAGCATTTGCCTCTCCTTCTGCACAGAATCACTGCCAAAGACATATAACGTCCTCTGGCTTCTCTCGGCTTGGGGAAAAGCAACACACAATCAAAAACGAGCTCTCTCCTTGGCTCTGCAACTGCTCCAGCTCTCACCCCCGTGACTCCATCCAGAGAGCCGTCTGTGGGCGCCCACGTTCACAGAGCATGATTCACAGTAGCCAAAGGGTGGAAACAACTCAAGTGCCCATCGAGGGAAGGATGGATAAAGAAAATGTGCAATTTTGACACATGCTCGTTTGACATGGGTTACGACACGGATGAAACTTTGAGGGCATGATGCCAAGTGAAATGAGCCAGTCACAAGAGGCCAAATACTGTGTGAGTCCACGCCAACTCACAGCATCAGAAAGTAGAAAGATGATTGCCTGGGGCTGCGTGGAGGAAGGAATGGAGAGGAATGGTTTAATTGGTACAGGATTTCAGTTTGGGAAGATGAAAAGACTGCATGGATGGTGGTGATGGTTGCACAACACGGTGAATGTCCTCAATGCCACCAAACTGTACACTTAAAAGTGGTTCAGATGGCAAAATTTACATCGTGCGTATTTACCACAATTTAAAAAATAATAATCCCAGCTGTATGCACTGGCTGTCCTCATTCTAATCTCCCATTTGTTCTTCAACCCACAGCCGCTCTGGGTTCTGCTTCCCCACTCCACCAGTCCTGCTCTGGCCAAGGTCACCTTGACATGAATGTTCACAAATCCAGTAAACACCTTCCCTTCCTCCCTTCACTTAACCTCACTGAAGCACCCAGCTCTCTTCCTGAGATGCTCCGCTCTCCTGGTTTCCATGACACCACGCTCTCTCGTTTTCTCCTCCTAGCTGCCTACCCCCATCCCGCACCATTCTCTAAGCCCTGGGCTTAGGTTGTAGGATGAAGGGTTTCCTCAGTGCTCTCCTGGCCCTTCTCTCTGCAACCTGTTCTGGAGAACTTGTCTCCTCTCAACATTTTAAATATGTTTAAACACATTGGAGATTCTTGCAGTTATAGCTCCAGCCCCAGTTGTTTCTCTGAACTCCATACAGACTCATAAACTCCACTGTCTGCTTGACACACCATTTTGGTGTTTCATGGGTACCTTGAACTTAACATGTTCGAAATGGAACTTTTCACTCTACCTCCTTCCCTCAAACTGTGCAGCCGACGTTCTCTCCCATCTCAGCAAAGATCGAGCTCTTCACGTATGAGTGGCATCCCTCATTCCCTTCATCTCATCATCTCCCATGTCTAGTGCACTCACAACTCCTGGTGGTTCTGCATTCAGATGTCTGGGATCTGCCCACTTCTCCATGTGCCCACCGCCTCGTTAGCCCCAGTCACCCTCTCTTCTCGGCTGGACCATTGCAGTGGCTTCCTTTCTGGTCCAGAGTCCTGACTGATTCTCCTTCAACCACATCTCAGGCCTCTCTGCTCCTTGCCCTCAGCCACACCGGTGACTTCAGTTTCTCCACCATGCTTACGATCAACTCAGCTTAACTCTTTCCTACCCAGCGCCTTGCACACACTGCCTTCTCTTGCTCTCCTCCCTCATCCTCACCCCGTGTCCACTGGCATGGCAGGTCCTTCTCATCCTTAAGATCTCTGCACAGATGTCAGTTCCCCAGAGAAGCACGCCTTTCTTGGTCACGCTCACTCAGTAGGCACCACGTTGCATTACCAATCCATCCCTTATGTCTAGTTGTTACCTTCCTAGACTTTCTCACCATTAGCAATTGTGTATGTTTATTACCTGTCTCTGCCAATAAATCCTGGACTCTGTGAGCGCAGGCTCTGTGTCTGATGCCCCACTGTGTTTCTAGAGGCTGTCCGATAGCGTCCTTCTGGGACGCTCATGGTACATTTGGTAAATCCTTGTTCGACAGATTATGATACAGGGTCATCATGGCACACGATGCCTTATGTTTAAAGCTTGGGTTCAGATTAAGGTAGACTTTTCTGGTCATGTTCCAGAAATTTATAATCCTGCATTTTCCCCATTTATTTACCCACAAAACTTTAATGCTTTATGAAGACAGCTGATCTCAACCAGTGTTAATCAGTGGATTATATTACTTTTCAAAGCAAGTTTTTGAGGAGACTAATTAAATATGTTTCGCACTTAGAGCAAGATTTTTATTAAAAAATGAGTATTTATTTGGTATCCTTTTCAGAAATCCCTAATATCAACTCATCCTCATTCTTAGCTTCAGGCAAAACCCTCTTGGGACTTGAGGCTTCAGATCAGCCCGACTTCAATAACATTTGCAGCTCATTTGAGAGTTTCTGGCTACGAACTTTTAGAGGCTTTTTCATGCAAGGGCTGCCTTTCAAAAAGTAGTTATGCGGAAAACAGCTAGACCTTAGCTTTTCTCCCCCAGCTTCTCTCTTCTCTCTTTGACAAGACAGAAAAGGAAGAGCGAAGAGAGAAAACCCACTTAGACAGAGGTGTACTTTTTACATCCAGTGTTTAAAGTAAGCCCAAGGATCATAACCAAGATCTGTCTCATTAGCGAATGACACAGTTCACATTATTTGGGCTGTGTTTGTGTTCCCCACTCCCGCGAAGTATTTGCAACAAGGGCTGCTTTCCACTGAGTCTCATGCAATCATACTTTACACGTGGGCTTCCAGAAGCTTCTTTCCCTTATCAAGCTCCCAGACACGCCTTGAGATCACAGATTGCCTCAGATTCCCTGTTTCCGGAGCTGTTTTCCAAAACGTGTATCCTTTGCTTGAACAGAATTTTTCAAAGAATATTTTTACCAACGTTTCAACAGTCTCTCGGCAGATGTTTATACTGGTTCCATCTCAGATACTGGCGCTGAGCACTCCCTGAGTCTCTCTAAAAAAAACCAAACAACCCGACGGTAAGTTTTCTAGGAGCCACCACCAGCCAAGCGTGTAGGTGAACCAGCCCGACCGGATGGTGCGTGCGGTCACGTTCTAGAGCCGAGCAGAGAAGTCGGACGATTAAACAAGGCGAAGAAAGAAAGGATAGGAGAGCATCCTGTTTGCTCTGGCCGGACTTGCTGCCACTGCTTCAGGGCGGCTGCTTCACCCGGTTTCATTCCTGACAATTTATTCCTCCTGTTGTCTGTGGGAGGATTCGAGTCTGCAAACGGAGTCTGACAAAATGCCGAAAAGTGGAGCTGAATAAAAATGCTGAAAGATCACTGCAGAAGCAGGCAGATGTCTCTCTTGTGAGCCAGGGAGATAGATATGCCTGAAAGAGGAAAGAGGGCTTTTGCTCAATGCTTGACAAGACGTCACAGGTGTAACCTGGGGCTTGGCCACCGACTAAGCGCCAGGCTGACGCTAGCTAATTATGCCAACCGGATGGTCTACCGTGGTGTATGTGTCTGCTTTGAAAGTGGAAAGCTTTGATATTCACCTAGAATGTGCTTCTCCTTATTCTCCGTGCAGTTATTTACTGGGTGCAGAGCGGTAAAGAGCTACAATCTCGAAGTCTTTGAAAAGAATATGCATACGTTTCAGCTTGAACCATAAATGAAGTCACATTTGTGCCATCTGGTCACAGCGCCTCCAAACTCCTGAGAAAGTGATAGGACCCTACCTCCTGGGTTATGAAACGGCCACCATTAAAATCATCTGATAGCAACTTGTGGCAAAGTGGGGCAGAAAAATAAGTATTCTAGAAAAACAAATCATTTTTCCCCCTCTATAGATTAATCTGGTCCAGAATTATAAAGAAAGTGTCTTGGGGGACGCTGGCTGGACCCTGGATTAAAGATAATTCTCTGGGTAATGAGCTTATAGGTAGATTTTAGTTTAGCTGTTGTTCTATCATTTCTGACATTTTGCAATAACATCAATTACTGCTGTAATCTGAATTTTTTTTAATCTCCTTTTTTCAAAGAAGAGAGTTTAGAAATGGTTTGGCTCAATGGCTTTTAGGTCACCATCCTGAAAAGTAACTCCTACACATTCCAAAACCCCGGAACGGGGTCGGAGGATTCCCTCGTGTCTAACACAGGCAGGACCAAGCAGGGTTTGGTTGCTGCTGTTTTATTTGATTTTTATGGTTCATATCTTTCCCCTTGTCTCAGAAGGAATTAAAGGGGCCTTACCAAGGCAAAAGAGGGCTTTCAAAGGAGAGAAAGTAACACAAAGGTGGAGACAAAGTAAAGCAGGAATTAAGCTAAACTGTACAGTATAATCATTTACTCGCCTGCAGATTCGATACGGCCGTTCTAGCAGCCAGAGAAATGGACTCTTCTGGGGTGTACAATTCACAGTGTCCAGAAGAAGGAAACAGCTCATCTGCCACCAGATGTCTACGTCTAGGTACGAGGATCAGGCCTCTTTGTCTCAGTGGTTTTCTTGAAGGAGACACTGCGATGGAGCCAACCGGGTTATCCTGAATATGAGGTTTCTAAGGCTGGTCCACACACTGACCTTCAGTAGGCTTCAGAGTGAAAGTCAGTCAACAAAAATGGCGACAACATTAGGCTCCCTGCTCTTTGCTGATATGATTGGCCCAGATATGGTTCAAATATCAGGACGAGTCAGTGGCTCTATTTCCTTCCTACCATTCTCCCTGGCTGTTGTCTCTTTCAACCAAACTATTGATAAATATTGCATGGTCGAGCTGGAGACCGTGCTCCTGGCAGAGCAAATACTCTGCACTGTGCAATAGACAGTGAATCTGAGAGTGGTTCACATCTGCTTGTGAAAACCAAGAAGCCTGGCGAGAATGTCTGCCTCACTATCAGGAAGACCTGAGTCAAAGATGTGCCCAGACTACCCCCACGGACACCACTGTTTTCCACCTGCTCCACGTGGGTACAGGTGGGCGACCGGGGCATCACACCTGTAGCTCCCAGAGCAGGGACAAAATCATTTTGGCTTTTGGAGCATGTCTGGCCACATGCCCACCCCAGGCAAATAAAACTAACTGTCAACACAGACTTTCTAGTTTGAACACTGCCACATCATGGTACCTTCGAGGATAAACAACACGCAAAATGGATAAGGTAACTTGTGTGAGATTTTGTGCAAAATGGAAAAAAGTTAGGGACTACCTACCAAAAATAATAACTTCAGGTGTCTAGAAGGTGACCTATGCCAGGGTTGACATTTTTTTTTTTTTTTTTTTTTTTTTTTGTGAAGGGTCAGAGAGTAAATATTTTAGGCTTTACAGAATGTACGGGTCTCTCTCTTAACTACTCACACACCTGAAGGAGTCATAGACAATACGTAAATGAGCGGTGTAGCTGGGTTCCAATCCAACTTTTGTTTCCAATGTTGGTGGGAGTTCAGATTTGTTCCACAAACCACAGTTTGCCAACCTTGGATCTATGCCATTCTTTCTGGCAGTGATTACTCAGAAAGACCAATTTTCTCATCAGGTTATTCCTAATTTAATAATCTAATAAACAATGTCAAAAAAAATTCATTCAGTTTAAAAAGAATGACTATCCTTATCGTCTCAACATGAGTAAAAATGCCTGCGAACAAGTCATCCAACAGTAGACCCACAGCAGTAAGAAACACAACGGAATTGAAACCAATTTACTCAGCCAGAGAGTGCCACCAGCTCCTGCAGCAATATCACAGTGCGGTTTTTATATTTCCATCCAAACCAATGATCTATGTGGCCACCTGCTGAGTAACCCTTACCCGGTTCCTGCCCCTGTGCCCATCAAATCCATACGGAATCTCTTAATTTTCTGTGTAGAGTTCCTCAGAGAACCGGAAGACATGTAAAAACACAGATGGACATTTGCACTGCTAGATATTCATATATTTAAAGGTAAAGTTAAAATTTAAGGATCAGAACAGTGTGAGAGTGGTAGCAAAAAGACAGAATGGTATTTCATGGGTGATGAATTGTGGGTGCCACGGAAGAAGGACTGAGACACAGACATTTGGAGGAAATAAGTGCTCACTTAATAATAAAGAACATGCAGTAGGCATGAGGCCAGCTTCACCTCACGGTCTAGCTTAGTTGTCTGTTTTCTTTTATATTCAACTGCTGCTTAATATTTTATAACATAGATTCCTAGTCAAAATCTTGATTTCCCCTAGTTTCTCCTCTCCTATCAAAATATCCTCAAAGCTACTGAACCATTTCTGGATGGAAGCTCGCAGACAGTTCACCCTGCAGACCTCTCACTGGGCAACCCCCTCTTTCTGTCGTTACTCTGAACAGCCTGTGTGCTTAGCCGGACAAATACGCCCGCTTCCTCGATGGATAATTATTTGGTACAGGATTAAGATGGATTTGCATAACAGTGAGGAAAGGCTGCGTTGGACTCAATAGTTAACTACTTTAAAACAAATTAAATTCTTATCTCATGACATAACACAATGCATTCCATGTATACAGAAGATTAAAACACCAAAAGTGAAACCATAAAGAATAGGAAATCAATATTTGTGCCATCTGGGAGCAGGAATGATCTCTGAACATATCCCAACACCAGGCCCAGGGTCTGTGCTCCAGAATTGCCTTTCGAATTATAAATTAGCAGATTGCTAAAGAAGCAAAACATAAGGAAAATACAGATAAGTTTGACTGCATTTAAATTTAAGATATTTGTGAGTCAAAAAATCAAAAGACAAATGATTTTTAAAAATTGGGGGAAATGTAACGTGTAATAGGTGTGGAAGCAGTGTCCTATATATATGTAGAATTCTTTTAAAAAATTTTAGAAGCTAAAAAAGATCATCATGGGGAGAGGGTATAGCTCAAGCGGAAGAGCGCATACTTAGCATGCACGAAGTCCTGGGTTCAGTCCCCAGTACCTCCTCCAAATATAAATAAATAAAACTAATTACTTCCCCTTCATTAAAAAAAAAAAACATTAAAAAGATGATCACACCAATGGGGGAGAAATGAGCAAAAGAAACTATCAAACACGGTCAAATATATATCACAGATATTTTGCTGTCAAACATAGGAGAAATTTAAAAAATGACTGATCTCACTGGTAATCAATGAAATCCAAGTTTTCAACTTGGCAAAGACTACTCCGCCCTAAAAGGAAAAAGATAATACCCACGCAAGACAGACCGAGGGGGAAATGGACAGTCGAAAGACAGAGCCATCCGCGCAACATTTCTGACAAGAAATTAAACCAAAACCTTCAAAATGACATTCCCTCTACTCTAGAAATTCTGATTCTAGAGATCATTCCTAGGGAAAAACAATTAAGACTTGCACAGAACTGTGCAGAGGTTCTAAAATATTGTTTATAATGCCATTGGGATCGAAACAACTTCAATATCTAACAATAGGGCCCTGGTGAAAAACAGAAAGGCCCACCGCCACCGATTATGACCCTGGTCCACATGGCTCAATCCTGAGCAACTACTTACAGTCATGGTGGAATAGTTCATTACTGACTTTGAAAAATACCCACAGTATTTCATCACCGAAAAGTCCCATCACAAAACGGTTTGTTCAGCATTATCCCATGTTTTGGGTGGAGAGAAATAAGACATCTTTTTTTTCAAAAGTGTTACTCAGAATTTTCTACCTTATACACAGAAGAAGCACTTTAGGGCCTATACATAGGGTGCATTATTGTTTTTTAAAGAAACAATGACAAACACTTTACCTTGCAAACAGAATAAAAAAAAATTACTGATGTTGGAAACTGAAAACGTCCCAACCACTAAGCAGTTTGTCTACTATTTTTATATGATTACCAAAAGTGACCCAAATAGAGCCCTTTTATTGCCTCTCTTTTTGGTGATGTGAGCATACATGAGACAGGTTAACCCAGGGGATGCTGGCAGAGTGATGGGAACCACAGCTGGGACCAGACAGATGTCTTTTTTTCAGTTCATTTTTATTTTCTAGTTTTTCAACAAAGACACGTGTTAATTACATAGTTTTTTTTTTTTTTAATTAAAGCCAGTAACAGCTGGAGTTGTTTTCACAGGGGAGACAGAGACACTCTCCAGGTCTTCCAGGAGCTCAGGCAAGGGGCACAGAAGTGGGATGTTTCCTCTGAGTCCCTCGTACTGTATCACACGTGAAGGAAGGTCTCAGAACGCCATGGTATCAAGTTCTAGCGGCATCACTGGTGTGCCTGTTGTCAAGGCCAGTCGCTTATTTAAGATGTTCTCCCTTGCCGAAGGCTGTCCATACTCATAAGGGAAAGAAGCAGTGTGTGCGTTTCCCACAAACAAAGTGAGGAAATATTTCCTAGCGAGACAGTGAATGTTTGTTATCTTCCTGTAATATTCATAGGGCCAGGATTCCCAGGAGACCAGTAGAATCTTCTCAGTTGTCTTAGTAACTGGTCTGAGTAGGAAGCGCCCCTGACAAGACCGACTGTGCGGTATCAGAGAAAAAAGCAGCAGCTCAGGTCTGGTCAGCGAGGGTCAGGAGGGTGCCTCTGCAGCCCACTGGCTGGGTCACCAGCCGGTGCCCTCACCAATAGCCATGTGACCTGGGCGAGTTACTGCTCTGTGCCTCAGTTTTCTCATCTGCAAAATGGGGATAAGACTAGCTCCCACCTCCCAGGAGTTGGTGTAAAGATAGAATAGAGTAATACATGTACAGAACCTAGACAATGCCTACAGTTTACTGAGTCTTTTACATTCATAACATTGGCACCAATCAGTGGCTCCAGGCATCCGTGCCCTTCTCCGTCCGACCACGGCTTTTTTCTTTTTTCACTTTATTCCAGCCCCTGGAAGCTTCCCACCACACATATCCTAATTCTCAGCACAGAATGATTTCCAGGATCTCCCCTGAGTATCATCCAAGGGAGCTCCACATCCTTCTCCACTGGGCACACGGATAACTGAAAATGGGAATATTGTTGCGGGTGAAGGTACCCTTCCTGGTGGAGGTGGGGAACAGGACACAGCATCTTTCCACCTCTCCCCATCCTCACATTTTACTTAAAGCCTCAAACAGAGACTTCCTCGGGGATCTAAGAGACGCTGGTGTGGATAGCGGCTTGGGTTGTGAGCTCTGCCTGCCAGTCCGTCAGTGAGACAAGCACTGAAGCCAACAACCAGCAGGAACAAGTCCTCCAATGAAGAAATGCAATGGAGTATTTATCATCAGCCCCCTTTACACCTTCCACCTGCCCTTTGCTCATTAAGCATAAAGACCATACATCATAGAGACCTCTGTCTGGAAGTAATCTCAGGCTGATTCAGCGCCCATCACCTCTCGTCTGCATTTCTACAGTAGCCTCCTGTCTGAGTCCCTTCACTCTAACAAATTACCATTGATTGAGTGGCTTATAAACAGCAGAGATTGATTTCCCGCAGTTCTGGAAGCTGGGAGTCTGGCAGACAGGGTGACAGCATGATTGGGTTCCAGTGAGAGCCCTCTTGTGGGTTGCAGGCTGTCAACTTCTTGTGGTGCCCTCGTCAGGCAGAAAAAGTGCTGGAGAGCTCTGTGGGGTCTCTTTGATAAGGACACTAATCCCATCTATGAGGGCCCCCCCCTCGTGACCTAATTACCTTCCAAAGGCCCCACCTCCAAATGCTATCCCGTTGGGGGTTAGATTTTAACATGTGCATTTTGAGGGTGCAAACACTCAGCCCATAACACCTGCAAACTGATTTCCCTTCCCCATTCTAGTCATTCTCAGTGATCAGGCCTTTGTCATATCACCTTCATGTCTGGGAACAAACACTCTGACTCTGGTAAAGCCAGAGTCTCCATCTAGCTTTCTTCTACCACCTTTCTTGCTCCCTTCCCCAGCCCACACCTTCTAACCCTCTGTCCTGCAAGTTCCACCCTCACTCTTTATTCCTGGCTTTCCTTTACATGAAATAAGTGCCTTCCTCTGATTTCCCATCTCCCGGTCCAAAATCGAGTCTCTTTTGTAGCCTTGTTCAAGGTTGACCTTCTTTATGAAGCCTTCCTTAATTAGACTCTATAAAAATTTTCAAAATATTTTGTGGACCCTCTGCAATTATATATACATATATTTACTATTTCATTCAAAAATATCAAAATATCTACTGAACACCTACTGTGCGCAAGTAGGATTGTGTCAGATCCACCCCCATGTCTCCCCAAGTGCCCAGCATGAGGGACTCATCTGTTCATCCAATAGATGCTGCCTGAGTGAAAGCACCATGTTAAACAACCTGGGAGATAGTGAGTCCTCTATCATTCAACATCGAGACACTTACAACGCGACAGAAGACACAAGGTACACATACACGGAATTATAACACAAGTAGAAAGTGGCAAGTGCCCCCAGAAATGATAAAGCACAAGGGGGTTCACAGTGAGGAGACAGCACCCGCAGCTGAAGGGACTGGGGAACGCGGCGGGGGAAGAGGTAGTTTTTTTTTTGCTGACTTTGAAGGATGGATAACAATTGAGCCAAGGGGATAGAGACGTTCCAGGAATGCAGGAAATTGCTCCATCGCGTGTAGATGGAACTCGGTGGAGAGGCCAGCAAGATGCTGTGTGCTGGGACCATTCTAAGGGGGTCACTTGCAGGAAAGCAGGCATGGGAGGGCAGGGGACCCTCACCGTTCCAAAGCTCCGCATAATGGTCCCCAGAAGAAGAGCACTCACTGCCTGAATTCCTGGCCTCCTATGTCCCTGGCAGCCTGGCTGGCTTCTGCTAAGCTGCGTGCACTGATTGGATGATGCTTTGTAGGTGAAGGAACAGAAAGGCTGCAATGAGAAGCCAGAAGATTGTCGTCAATGAGGAGGTACAGGACGAGGAAGAGCTGCCTGCTCTGGGTTGAGTCGGGGGCAGCCTTCGTAGGGCTGGGTGGGGTGGGTGCTAGAACGGGTCATGTGGGTTAGAAATTATATGAGATGGTCTCCAAGTATCCGCCATTTATCACCAGTTTGCAAAGAAGAGAACCTAGATCCCCCTAGAAACTCAGTCCAGCTCTGTAGTTGAGTCTCTATTTGCACATTCTAGCAAAAGAGCAGCACACTGTGGAGTTCAAGGGCACTGTGACTGGATTCTTTTGATGTGAG
This sequence comes from Camelus dromedarius, assembly GCF_036321535.1. Taxonomy (NCBI): domain Eukaryota; kingdom Metazoa; phylum Chordata; class Mammalia; order Artiodactyla; family Camelidae; genus Camelus; species Camelus dromedarius. Next base: position 21,915,427 of record NC_087451.1, read on the forward strand.
TTTGAATCCAGGTTCAGCCACTTATATGCTATGTGATCTTGGGCAACTCAATGTCATCGATAAAATGTGAACGACCTCACAGAATTATTGTGAGGTTTCAGTGACATGATACTTGTAAGTCACTTAGCACAGTAAGTGCCTGACCCAACAAATGGTAACTAACAGGAAAAAAGGGGATTGTCTTTGTGCAAACACAGTAAAACTCCACGTATGCTGGGAATTGTAACAATGCTCGTGGTTTCTTGGGCCAGGCATGAGGCTTTGAATGACCTCCAGTTGGTATTGTAATGTGAAGAACACATGTGAAGATTAAAAATGGGCCCAGATCACAAAAAAATTTTTCACTTCTTAAAGGGAAATATAATGCTATGTCAGGCACACTCAGAGCTCATAGCAGTTATGGGATAAATGGAGATCCTCTGGTGACCCACTTTTTATTTGGGATATTTTGGGGTTTCCCCAAAGACTACATGCCCTCTAAATATTAATCATCGCTCTGTTCTAGTTATTTCAACTGGAGTCACCTTTTGTAATATTGAGCCACTTGGTGTCACCCAGTAGATGGGTTGAGCACCCAGATCAAGCTCAGGAAATTGTAGGATGGGGTGCCAATGGGTGGGGGCGAGAAGGGTCTGGAATTTGCCAGAGAGTCTCGCAACAATCCCACTTCTGAGGGGCCATCATAGGCCTTAAACCTCCTCAGGGAGCCCACCTGACATGCCAGCTTGGCCCCGTATCAGAGGCCAAGACCATGCCACCCTCCTGCCCTCTCCCAGAGCCCCCTCATCCCACACCTGGTACCCACACCCCATCCTGCTCCAAGTCATTCCAGGGCAGCCCAAGGTTGACTTTCCATGAGTGAGATTTAAATAGCTCTCCAGAATATGCTCAGATCTATACTGCCAGGGGGACGATTAGTCCCCTGGAGTGGAGGGGACAGTAAATACTCTTTTGTGGTGATGACAGTAACCGCTAGCAGAACAAACACCGCTCGAGGCCTCTGGGCCCAGAGGAGGCCGAGCACTCCTGGAGAATGAATCCTGGCAGGTGGCAGGCAGCTCTCCCAGGGAGACCTGAGTCTGTCTTTTGAAGCGAATCTGGCAGAAGCACATTGTTTTCCTGTATGGGCGTGACAACCCATGTGACGCTGGTATTTTTTTCAGGCAGCATTGGAAGTGAAAATCCTTGCCAGAAGTGGGGAAGTGGGGCAGGCCCACCGGGAAGGGGCTCACACAGAGCCAGGCTCTCAGGGGTGGGACCCAGAGGACCCTGAGTGGAAGCCTCTGAGGAGGAGACACCTGAGGCAGAGAAGGGAGAATGGCCAGGAGCACAGGGATGGATGACCTCACAATGTCACTGGCCACCAACCAGTCATCTTGGGAGAAATCCCACCTTCCGACACCATGATTCACAGGCCTGCCTCTCTGCGTCCACCTTTCCATGCCACCATGATGAAGAGGATTGTGCCGGACACATTAGAATGGCAATGAATCCTCAAGAAGTAGTGCGAGAGCGGTGGGGAAGGAGGGGTGCCTGACTGCTCCACACACGCATGTAAATATTACAACCCACAGACTTGGCTCTGGGCCCAGAAAACCTGCGTCTCTGAGCTGAAGAAGAGGGAGAAAACAAGAAGAAAGCAGGATAGGCAATCGGGTATCATCGCCATGGCCTCATGCCCATTCTCCATCATTTACTCATTCATTTATCATTCGAAAAATTGCACGAGGGCCTCAGGGAGCCTGCTCAGGGAGCAGTGTGTTAAAGTAAACACAAAAGAAGAAGAATGATCATTCACCACCTCCAGCCATGTTCAGTGTTTTCAGAGCTGGGGAGAAGTGCCTTACATACAGAAGTATTTAATCAAAGAGAGAATGACTGAGACAGAGAAGTAAACCAGTGAAATAATATACAATTAGGCACCAAAAGCAAATGGTGGCAGTAACGAAGGTTCTGGGTATCAGAAGGGCAAGGAACATCACTGTGCCCTGCAGGACCCGACGATGACTTTACGGAGATGCAACTGGAGTTCTGTCCTCAAAGACTGGAAGCGTTTGGAGGAAGTAAGGAGGGAAAGAGAGATCTAGGTGGAAGGTGCTTCTGAGCAAAGCACTGAGGCGGTGACGGGGGTTGGGAACAGCGGAGGGAAACCCAGTCAATGTAAGACACTGGTGTGTTGGGTGGGATGAAATGGGCCTCGACCACGGGCAGCTTGGAAAATGCAGTGACCTCTGCATCATTTCTCGAAGTTCGCTCCAGATTCCAGCTGCAGACGTAGGATGCTTTTAAAAACGCTAATTCCTGGGGCCAGTCTCGCATCCTCTAAATTATAATTCGTGGGATGGGGAAGGGCTCAGAATTTTTTAAAAAATTAGTTTCTCAGGAGATGCTTGGGTATAATAGTTCAAAAGTCTTTGGTGTTAGGCATTTAAGCTTTCACCTAGTGGTAGTTTGTAATAATTAAAGGCTAAAGGCCAGGATGAAATTAGCATTTAAGAAAGACTATTAATATACTACTCAGCCATAAAAAAGAATGAGATTTTGCCCTTTGCAGCAACAGGGATGGACTTGGACGGCATGATGCTCAGTGAGATAAGTCAGAGGAAGATAAATACTGCATGATATCGCCTATCTGTGGAATCTAAAAAATACAACCAACTAGTGTTGGTTGACATGAAAGAGGCAGACTCACAGATGCGGAGAACAAACTAGTGGTTACCAGTGGGGAAGGGGGGAGGGGCAATATAGGGGTGAGGGAGGGGGAGGTACAAACTACTGGGTTCAAGATAGGCTAAAAGGATGCATTGTACAACACGGGGAACATAGCCAATATTTTGTAATAATTGTAAATGGAAAGTAACCTTTAAAAACTGTATAAAATTTTTTTAAAAATTTAAAAGACAGACTATTCTAGCAAAGTGCACAAGGTGAACCCAAATGGGCAAAGACTGGAGGCAGAGTGGAAATCAAGAGGCTACTGTAGCATTAATTTCCAGGGTGTGGTGATGAGCCCTGAGACTTGAGAATCTATAAACCGTATGCACATTACATCTTTGTTTTGTACTCTCAAGATCCTGTGGATCTAGTCATTGTTTATGACTTTGGATATTATTTGCACCCTGCAACCTTCCTGTGAGTCACTAACTGGAAATTGCTTTTGCTACATCTATCACTGAGTTCACACCAGAAATGTTCAACACCAACCAAATCAGTCCTCTTCTCTTCCACCCACCACCCTTCAAATATGCACATAAGCGAACACACAGATGCAGCAACGGACGCATACACATGCAAGCACGCAGTTTATCTGCTCCACAGACAAAACTAGCCACTTCCCTTTGCTGTGGAACCAGACATCCGTGTGAGGAAACCCAGTGTCAGCTCCAGCAGCTTCCGCAGCTGCAGAGGTGGGGGAGGACACTCAGATTCTAAGAGACCTGTACACCGCTGATGGTCCACATGCTCTCGGCGGGCTGAGGGCCCCCCCTTTGCTTCTCTGCTTCCTTCAAGCAGCCTTGGAACTCCAATGGAAATTGTTTTGTCGCTTTATAGTCTTGTCAGCATATCGATCCCTGAGTCCTGAGCGCTAATTAATTGTTATGTTATCCAGCTCAATCCATCAGGAGGTGGACGGCCCTGACTGGGCACGGTGCCAAGGCCCCAGAGTCCCTGAAGGAGCAGGGGGAGGGGGAGACTGGTAATTGAGGGAGTGGAGATGCGATCCGTTGATAAGTCCAAGGAGAGACAGGATGCCAAATCCAACAGACTGTCTACACATCAGTCTAGAGAGGAGCTCCAGGCAAATTCGTGGAATCCTCATCCTCCCACTCTTTGCACATCTCAGATTCTGCTCTTGACTCTTCCACATCAACACCGAGCTGCCCACACACCCCAAAACTCCATCCCTCACCTAGATCACCATCTGCCCAAACGCCCCCAGACCATCTTCAGAATGTAGTAGGGTGGCGTTTATCAGAAGGAGTTGGTAAGTCTGTGCTGGACAGTTTGACCCTCTATGTTGACTCCTCACCCAACTCAGTCTCCTGGGGGCTGACCTTTATGGATTGCTTCAGTGGGATATTTTGTTCCAAGGATGTTAGTTGGGTTTGGTAAACGGGAAATCCTGGAAAGAGAGCAAAGGGATGGAGGAGAGAAGTTGGGATACTTATTTCCCAGGCTACCTTCTAGTACATTCATGGGGGACTGGCTCTGTCCCTCAACCAAAGGTCAGGGGGCCTCTCTACACAGCTCCCTCCCACCTTGTGCTGCAGAAGCCACTCCCTTTGTTCACACCAGTCAGGCCACGTTTGGATAAAGTCCCCCACTCTTACTAGATCCAGGGCTCTGTACTTTCCCCTCATGGGTTTCTTATGTCCTGCTTACACCTTTGAAAATGATTCCTTTACTAAAGTGTCTTTAAAATACCCAGTTGGATGTGGATCTGTCCTGTCTGCAGCCTGACTGTGAGGTGAAAAATAATCGTCAGAATGACTAACGCAGTGGGTTATTTATGGCTAGAGTTCTCGGAGCTTTTAACACGCATAGTGAATATCCAAGAGGAAGCATACAGTGTGTAGAATCCAAAGCTTATCTGACCCAGTACTGCTCTCCATTTTCCTCCCATCCCTAGAGTTCAGAGTAAGCACTTCAGGAAAGCCAGATGTACACTGACAGCCAAGTACATACATCTAGCAAAGAGGGGCAGCGCCACCAGAGAACACACAGCTCTTTGGGACCTCTGCTGGAGAACACAAGGGAGTCTCTGTAAACAGCACACAAGCTCTCAGACAATGAAGCACCATGAAAGAACGTAAGCTAAGACCTAGCCCTTTGTCTGCCACCAACCTTGCGATCTTGGGCAGGTCACTTGACTTGTCCTGGCCTCTTTTCTCATCTGTAAAACGAGACACTGAGCTTGATCAGCAGATTTTAAACTTGTGGACCCTGGAACTGTTTCTCCAGATGAAATCTTTGGTAGAAGCCCAATACAGAAGACAGATGGAAACTAAGCTGCTCTGGGTGAGGTTAGGGTCAGGGCGACACTGCTGAAACTTCACCCACCAGACCCTATCTCTCATACAGTAGCCCTGGAGGCTAGTCCAAGGAACCCATGAGATTTCTTGGAGCTAGTTTTGGAAACATTGTTCTAGAGGGGCCCCCCATATGTGCCTGCTTTGATTGGGCACCAGGTGGTTTTTACCGGAATTGGTGTTGCCTCCTCCCCTCCAGAAGAGATAAAGGGACCACTGAGCCTTGCACTTCTGGCAAAGCCCACAAAATGCCTCGTGTAGAATTTTTCTCTTTATTTCTGAAAATATGTCAGCTTTTAAGCAACAAGGAATCCCCTTTATCTCAGGGTAAAGGAATGTGGGAGCCTATTACACCCTTCTAGGAAGTGTCTTCAATACCAAATGACTTTCCCAGCCAATATTCTAACTATTAAAATGTGTGAATGAATCTGAAATCTGGACACGATCTCATTCTCCCGAGGTACAAAATGTTCAGCCCCAAATGTATTTGGGGTTTTATCAAAAGGTTTGAAGACACCGTTAAGCCCCCTTGAGCCAAAGCTCCCCTTTCTTCCCGACCTCCCTCCAGCATCTGTTTTGCTGAGCGCTGAGGTCTCCAGGCTACTAGGAAGACTCCATAAGCCTGGAAGAGAAACAGGGAGCAGGGGTGTGATCAGAGAAAGTATCGCAAAACCTGGATGAGGCTAGCCACAGCCCGGTGAGAAGGTGAGCAAATCCTCTCCCCATAAAACAACTACAAAGCTGAACAGAGTTGATACAAACAGCCATTTCAGTGCTCTGGAAATTGACCAAAAAGCATACAACACTCTGAGAAGGGTTTATGTGTGGAAAACTGCTGAGGAGTATGTGACATTGCTGCCCTGAACCCCTCCCAGCCTCCCCCCAGATCACTCATCACAGAGGGGTAGGCTATGAGCACCGGCAGCTGGGCTATGCTAGGTCAGCGGGGACTCACCACGTACAGAGGAGCAGCAACATGATTAATGCTGACTTCTCATCTGAAGTGATGGAGGCCAGAGGCACTTGGGAAGAACTATTTGAAGTCTTTCCAACTTAGGAGAGACCTAAAAGAAAAACTATCAACCAAGAATTCTATATTCAGCAAAATTAACCTTCAAAAGTGAAGGTGAAATGAAGACATTCTCAGATGAACAAAGACTGAGAAAGGTCTTTGATAGCAGACTTGACTTGCAAGAAATACTAAAGAAACTTCATGGGCTGAAAGTAAACAGGGAGTAATTCAAATTCACGGGAAGAAATGTAAAACATCAGAAATGATAAATATGTGGTTAATGTGAGAGACAACACAAACACTTTTCTCTTGTCTTCTCTCAACTTTTTGAAGACATACAATTTTATAAATAATTTTAATGCTGTGTCATTGGGTATAACATGTATACAGACATCAGAATAGAGGATACCAGTTGTACATCCATTTTTGTTCCCCTGGTTTCTGCTGCATGTGCAATAAATCCAGTTTGAAGTGTCAAAAAAAGAGAATAGATGATAAGCAGATAGGTAGGTAAGTAGATAGACAGATAATATATGACAATGATAGTAAAATATGGGCAGGTTCATTGGAGCAGTATTGGGGAAAGTTTCCATGTGCTACTGGAAATAAGTTAGTTCTAAAGATTAAAAAGATGCGTGGTTGTGTACTAAAGAGCGAAGATGCATACTATAATCCCTAGAGCAACTACTGAGAAAATAACTTTTAAAATACAGTAAAAATGTCAAAGGAATTAAAATGGTACAATATAAATAGAGACCTGTCATGCTCATGAGTTGAAAGATTCAACAGAGCAAACATGACAATTCTCTCCAAATAATATGCAGATTTAACACAATTCCTATCAACACCTTCACAAGATTGCTTTTTTAGATACAGACAATATTATTCTAAAATTTATATGGAAAGGCAAAAAAGCTAGAATAGTTAAAATAATTTTTAAAAGGAAAAACAAAGCGGAGGGGATCAGTGTACCCAATTTCAAGAAATATCAGGTAGTCACAATAATCAAGACTGGCTGGTATTGGCAGAGGAATAGACATGTAGATCAATGGAACAGAACAGAAAACCCAGAAACAGACCCACACAAATGTGTCCACCTGATTTTTTGACAAATGAACAAAAGCAATTAAGTGGAGGAAAGAGAGCCTTTTCAAAATATGATGCTGAAGCAATTGAATATCTGATCTGCAAGCCAAAAACAAACAACAACAACAAGAAACCCTCAATGTAAATCTTATACCTTATGTAGAAATTAACTCTAAATGGATCATGACTTCAATGTAAATATAAAACATCTAGGGGAAAAAGGAGAAAATCTTTGGGACCTAGGGCAAGGAAAAGAGTTTTTAGACCCAAAACCAAAGCACAATCTATAAAAGAAAAAACAAGATAAATTGGACTTCATTAAAATTTAAAGTTTTATTCTGCAAAAGACCCTGTTAAAAGGATGACATGATAAGCTATAGATTAGGAGAAAATATTTACAAACCATATATCCTTTGCAAATAACTATTATCTGGTATATAAAAAGAATCCCCCAAATTTAACAGGAAAATGCAAACAGTCTGATTCGAAAGTGAGCAAAAGCAATCAATATGTCACTGAAGAAGATATACAGATGAAAAATACGCATATGAAAACATCATTAGCCATTAGGGGAATGCAAATCAAAGCCACAATGAGATATCACCACATAGCTATCATGGCTGAAAATGGCTAAAATAAAAAAATGGCAACAACGCCAAATGCTGGCAAGGATGTGGAGAAACTGGATCACTCATTAATTGCTGGTGGGAATGTAAAATGGTCTAGCACTCTGGAAAACAGTCTGGCAGCTTCTTAAAAAACAAAACGTAGTTACTATACAGTCCAGCAACTGCACTCCTAAGCATCTATCCCAGATAAATAAGGATTTATTTGGACACATAAGCCTTCACATGAATGTTTATAGCAGCTTTATTCATAATATCACAAAACCGAAAACAAGCCAGATGTCCTTCAACAGATGAATAGTTAAATGGTGGTGCATCCATACCACAGAATATTTACTACTCTGAAATTAAAAAACAAAAGAATCAACTATTGATGAATTCCTGGATGAGTCTCCAGAGAACTATGCTTGATGAAGAAAAAATCCAATCCCAAAGGTTACATACTGTATGAGTCCATTCATATAATACTTCTGAAATGACAAAATTATAGAAATGATGGACAGGTTAAGGGTTGCCAGGGGTTAATGTGGGGGGAATGCCGAAAGGAAGTGGGTGTGGCTTTAAAAGGGCAATGTGAGGAATCGGCCTAGTGATGGAGATGTTCTGTACCTTGACTGTATCAATGTCAGTATTCCGGTTTTGATACAGTACTGTAGTTTTGCAAAATGTTACCACTCGGGAAACTGGCTATGGCTACAAGATACCTGTATGGTTTCTTATAGTTGCATGTGAGTCTACAATGATCTCAAACCAAAAATTTTTATTTTTGAAAACCATCCAATAATGGCAACATTTATTTTGCTTATAAATCTCCAATCTGGGCAAGGCTCAGTGGGTATAGCTTGTCTCCGATCCACCTGTGTTAACTTGGGCAGCTACAAGCCTGGGGGCTGGAATCATCTGAAGTCTTGCTCACTCACGTGTCTAGCAGTTGATGCTGGTGGTTTATGGTTACCTTAGCTGGAGCTGTCAGCCCTTAGACGCAGCCTTTGCATGTGGCCTGGGCTTCCTTATGGTATGGTGGCTGGGATTCAAGTTTGAGTGTGCTGAAAGAGAGAGAACCAGGTGAACCCCTTATGACCTTTGGCAACCTAGCTGTGGAAGGCACACAGTATTACTTCTGTGGCACGGTGCTCACTGAGGCAGTCACAAAGGCCCTCCAGTTTTAAGGAGAAGATATTCTATCTAATAGGGGAAATGGGAAGATTTGGGGAGAACATGTGGTAAGATATAATGTGCCACAGTCCCTAAAGACTGACCTTCTCTCTTACAAGTCTACAAGACTAGCCATGGCTACCTAGTTTACATGTCATGGGGCCAGCCATGCAGAGAGACCAAATCTCTCTCTTTTAATGGCTCCTAATTTCTGGAGAAGGAGCTCTAGTTGGCCCAGGTATTTGACCAGTGAGGTAGTCACACCTGGTCAAGCCAACCATGAGCTGGAATTTGAGCTGGGTAGAGGGGAGTGGGGTCATATCACATACACACAACTGTAACAGGGAGATAGGAGGACAGTTTCCTATACCGTAGGAGGCAGGACAGTCTTCTGAGCAGGAGGCAACTGTTAGCTATCAAGGCAACCCAGGATGTGCCGAATTACATAGGTAAATGTTCTTAAAATTGTTATGTTCTTGTCAAGAGACAAGCATAAAACAACATGGCACAGAAAGTTTAGATATAAAAGGATAGGTGAAGCTTATCAGGCAAATGCAAACAAAGAGAAAGCTGGGTTGGCAATATAAATATCAGATCAAGAGGACTTAAAGGCAAAAAAAAAAGGCATTAAATAAGACAGAAAGGGTTATTTGATGTTGATAAAGGATACAAGCCACAAAGAAAACATAAGCACCATGAGGTTTTTATGCTGAATAAGGTAACTATGAAATATATAAAACCAATTCTATAACAAATAGAAAGAGAAAATGACAGGAACCCAACAGTAGCGGGAGACCTGGATCCACCTCCCTCAGTCTCTGACAGATTAAGTAGGCAAAGAATGAATTAGGGTAGAGAGGAACTGAATAATGCATTTCATATGTCTAATTTAATAGATATATGCCAATGTCATACTCTACAAGAAGAAAATATACCTTTTCTCTACATACTCATGAAACATTCACAAAAATTGATCCTATGTTAGCCCACAAAGGAAATCTCAATAAATTCCAAAAAGCAGAAATTGTACAGGCCCTGTTCCCTGACCACAATACAATAAAACAGAAAATTAATGGCGAAAGTTCAAACCAACAAACCCAAACACTTTGAAATTTAACAACACTCTGCTAAAGAAATCTTGGGTCAGAGAGGAAATCAAGGCTGTAATTACAGATCATTTAGGACTTAACAGCAATAAGAATATTGCATATCACACTCGTGGGATAGCGCCAGAGACAAATGCAGAGCTTAAGACCTTATGTTATTGACAGAAAAGAGTAAAAAGAAGTGGACTAAAGATTCCAGCTCAAAAATCAGCAAACGATAACAAACCAAACCAGAGAAAACTAGGAGGCAGCATTTAGCAAATCCAAAAGCATAAAATAATGATTTGAAGGGGAAAAAAAGAACTGGTATGTAAAGAGAACCTTTTCCAAATATGATGCTGAAGCAATTGAACATCTGATCTGCAAACAAAAACCAAATAACAACAAACCCTCAACGCAAGCCTCACACCTTATGTAGAAAGGAACTCTAAATGGATCATGGACTTAAATGTAAATACAAAACATCTAGGGGAAAAGAGGTAGTTCTTTGAAAAAGAAAAATAATGTGAATAAATTGCTAATCCAGAAAATATTAACCCAGAACATTAAGAATGAGCAAAGGAATATAATTTCATATAGAGAGGGTTTTGTTTTTTTTTTAGGAAATGCTACAGTTTTAAGCTAATAAAGTTTTCAATGTTCAATGGATTTAAGAAAAATAGAAATTACGAACTGAATTTAGAATCAGAAAATGTGAATGAATCAGTATGCAAGGGAAATGCTGCCAAGCACAAGAGGCCGTGTACAGAACGGTTACGGATGTGGGTTCTAGTGCCAGCCTGCCTGGATTTGCATCCCAGCTTCCCCTGTTGGGCAAATTACTCAACCTCTTCAAACCTCAGTTTCCTTGACGCTAAACTGCTGAGGATAACAGCATCCATCTCCCCAAGCTGTTGTGCAGGCAGCGAAATAACGAGCCAAGCCTCTACCACAGCACAAACAGAAGGACTCCCCAAAAGATACCAGGCATTTTTATCATTGCCTTCCTTTAAACTTCCAAAGAACAGATATCTCAGGTGCTCTGTTAATAGTTTCAAGGCATCCAGAAAAGTGAACCCTAGGCACTTATACAACATCCTTATCTTGATACAAAATCCTGACATGTTAGCACACAAAAATGCAAATTTTCTTTCTGAATACATAGGAATCAAATAAAATGTATGCAAATGGAATCCAGTGTTGTAATGAAAGAATAAGACACAAAAATCAAATAAGATACTTCCTAGGGATAGATGAATAGTTCAGTATGAGGAAATCCATTAATCCAATTCATCACATCACCTGGCAACTGGCAGTGTACTGACCAAGAAACGCTGCTTTTAGTTATTTGCCTAAAGAAATAAGACATGGAGAAAAAGTTTGTTCAAGGTTGTTTGGTGTAAATTCATTGAATTTTTAAACAATCTAAATACACATTAATAGGTTAATAGGGGAATGTTTATATACATAAATAAACATTATGCTTAAACTATATTTGGAAGCATACAATAGACTATTCTATAGAAAGGACTCTGAAATCATATAAAAGACTATTTTAAAACATGAAAATATATTCAAGATGCATCATCCATTAAGTATAAAGGAAACAGATTAAAAGCAGTATATGCTTACTTACATATGTGGAAACTACACATATTTATCTGTGTGTATATGTGCATATATGTATGAAAATTTAGGTTGTTTCTCATGCATTTGTTATTTTGTGCAAGTGTGAGGATCAAATTACCATATTTTTCTCCATGTTAAGTATTGTACTCTGAGTCTCACTCGTGCAAAATGAGAAATACAAATGGTTATTCACTGCAATATCACATGTGCATGTGTGTGTGTGTATGTAAACATATACGTAGTAATTTATGGGGGAGGGAGACAAAGAAAATAGCAAAGTGTCACAATGGTTATTTTAGGACTTTTAATTTCCATTTCTCTACTTTACATTTTTTCCCTTAATGCCAATGTAGGAAAAAATCAAACGTTAGCAAAACATCTGAAGTGAGATTCAAACAAAAGGAAAAGCACTGCACTTGTAAACAAAATAACTAAATTCAAGACATTTATCCTGTTTGTAAAGTCACCTGGAAAAAAAAAAAAAAGAACTGCTTCAAATGAGATATTGAAGATTTTTTTTTTTACAGTCTCTGGAAACTGGTAGGCCAATAATATATATTATTCACATGAAAATCATTGTGAGGATTAGTTTAAAAAATGTATGTGAATGTGTTTAGCACAGAGCCTGGAGCACAACTGGTTACCAAGAATTATTAAGTGAACCGGAGTCATCTCCCTTTCCTGGTGACACCTAGATTCTGAAATGGAAGATGAGAAGTCTTTATCTCTAATTGCCACTCTCCACCATTTAACCTGGGTTCTCCCATTTCCTGCAACTGTTTATTTGACGCCGCCATATTGCTTAAAAACAAATAAACCAAAAAAATAACAAAAACAACCAAAAGCAATGAAACTGGTTTTCTCCTTGTCTCTGGAAGACAGGCAGAACAAATCTATCTTCCCTTTACCTCTCTTTCTGGATTCCCTCTTCTGGCTTAAATACAGTCTGGGGTTGAACTGATTCAGTGTTTGGCAAATGGTTTTTCCCTGGATATAACTTAATATTCTGTTTTGGGAAGGGAGAATATCTTCATGTGAGAAATGCTGGCTTACTACCCAAACCCACATCTCACTGGATAGTGTCCATGACTATTGAAAGACCCTGGTTTAAATCAAAAGAATGATATAATAATTCCATTGGTATGGGAAATTTTGTCTGGTTAGAGTGAGTACACGGGATGATTTGTCTTGGAAATGGCCTGAGACTCGAGCTAAGAGAAACCTGGACAAAAAGATATACTATGGGCCTAGATTTAGGGGATGGTCACAGGAACAGGATTTGGGGACTCACTGGATATGGAGGATGAAGGGAGGGAAATGGTGAGCCCACGGAACATTAGCACCATGGACAGCGCTTGAGCACTGGTGAATAAAATGATGAGCTCACTTTGGGACTTAATGGTTTGGACTAAGAGCAGGCATTTCACCGGGATATCCATAAGCAGTTTAAAGTCTAACCCTGCGGATGAGACGGACCTCATGCTAGGGGTATAGACTTGAGACTTATCAATTTGGGCAAGAAGGTAAGGCCCAAGTCTTTGTGAAGACACCTAAGCCTTATGGAGCAGTGGTATTCAGAGAATAGAATAGAAAAGGGGATCTAGTGAAGGAGCTCGAGAATGAGTAGCCAACATGTATAGTGCCAAGGGTAGGGAATGAAAGCAGATCTAGCCCTGAGAGGATGGCAGGGCTGTGACCCATGGTTTAGATAAGTTAAAGCTAAGACCTCTTGCCTCCTCTTTCCCTTGCTTTAGTTGAAATTAGATGCATGCACCAAAAAAAAAAACAACAAAAAAAAAACACGTTGAATTGAAGCAATAATACAATGTTGAACTGTGCTTTAGTGGTAAGCCAAATCTTCATTCAGTTTTAGAAGCCCTTAGAATGCCTTGAACTCCTGGCTTTAGCAAGTATGACTATTAATTTTGTGGCTTGTTCAATCTAGGTGGACTTTTTGCATTGTTAATTAAAACAAATGGTTTGGAAATATTGGGTTGTGTCACTTATAGGCAGGACAGAGCCTAGAACCCAGGACTCCAGATCCCAGGTAGTAGACAGTTCAAGACAGCTTGTCACATCGCAGGATGCACCCAGACACCTGTGTATAAAGACCCGGGACAAATCAGAGCTCCATAAGGTGTAAGCACCTTAAGTTAGAGCATCCTCTTCCTGGCTAACCCCCTTCCCCAACAAAAGATCTCATTCTTTTGCTCAATCCTCTACCCTACGTATGTATATTTGCCAAAGGCCCCCTACTCTCCATCCTTTTCTCCTCCACCCACCTCTACCCCCAAAAAGCCTCTACTGCTGGTCAGCCAGATCCACGGATGTGGGTGGGTCACCATGGTAATGGAGGAAGCTCTGATGCAGAAGGAGAGAGACACAAACAGCAGAGGAAGGGTCCTGCCCTTCATGTTTCTAGGGCATCCAAAGACCCAGGCATTTTAGAAGTGTTTCCTTTGCCTCGGAGAAGCACAGCAGAGGTCAAGAGAGGTGCTGCTGTGTTGGAGAGACCATGGAATTTCTGAACTCTTCTTTAAAAATTTCTTTTCTGTGATTTTCAGGTGATCATCAGTATAACCATCCGATTTTAAGCAGCGCCACCCAGACCCCTACACATGGTGAGAGATGACTGAGAGTGTTCTGCATTCCATCCTCATTCAAAGTGGCTCTACCCTAACTACTGATGCCTATCAGGGCATCAAACATCTGGGCACTGGCTCACTGAAGCAAAGGAGATGTAAGGAGCCAGGTGCCTCCCCACTCCAGGGCCACCATGCCTCACTCTCACTTGTAGACCATTGTCCCCTGAGTGTCTGTCTTTGATTACAGAGTGATCTTCCACCATGAAAGGGGAAGAGTAAGCCCCTTTCCTAACCCATTTCACCTGCAAGCTAGATCACTTCTTGCAGCCATAAATTCCATGTCCACAGCAAAGAGTGAACACTCTCCTTCTCCCAAGGCTACTTGCGGTACCATTTAGGAATGATATGAGATGTAGAAAACTGTATCAGTCTTCCCCAAACTAATTACGATGTGATAAAACTCAAAACCAAACTGAATAATTTGTGCGTTAGCCTCTAAGCAGGGGCAGAAACTGAAAGTTGCAGACGACAGTTATGTCAGAATAGTGCCAAAGTGTTACAAAACCACGATCTTCCCTTAGGTTTTTACAGCCTCCCCACCCCGATCGTAACTTAACATTTGGAACTGCAGTGGGAAAATATTTTTGGTACATGCTCAAAACGTGATAGCACATTAGACAGTCATGTAAATTGTGAACCATCAGTCATTCTTCTCTCTTTGCTGTGAAAGAGTGGAAACGTCATTAAAGTTTAGTGAGAGAGAAGCTCAAAACAAAGATAAATTCTGCAGTTCATCTGGCAGAGAGACCCACCACGCTCACATCAGATTACGCTCTGCTTCAGCATTATAATTCAGAGAAAAAAAGTGGACTATTTTGATGTTCCCCTCCAGTGCTAGGCTCCTGGTAGAAATATGAGATGAAGGCAACAGTTTAATAAGACATTTCAGGCTGAGAGGTCTAAGAAGAATTAGAACTGGGAGAAATCAGAGATGAGTTAAAAGAAACTGATAGAAGTGGTGATGCTGACAGTGAGCATAGAGAGAGGGGTTCAGATATGAACCATTTTGGAGAAAGAATTGGGAGGACTCAGTTACTAACTGAATATGGCTGATAAGAGTCGATTATGAGTAAGATGGAGAGCCATGATCCATTAGAAGAATGAAGGGTCTTATTAGCACACTCTAAGAAATCAGGAAAGCAGCCAGTGTCCTGGGGATGGAGCTGTTGATGGTGAGTTTGGATCTGGTCACCTAGAGTCACATATAACAAAAGGATTTGCAAGAAAAATCACTCAACAGGCAGTTAGAAATGCAGACATGAAGTCTGGAGGGAGATGGCAGCTGAAGATGTAAGTTATGCTTTGGGAGCAGTAACAGAAGCCCTGGGAGTAAGGGCAATCTGTGCAAGAAGGCTGAAAGAGAAAAGCAGAAGGCAGAAGCAGAGAGCCTGGGGGAAGCCCGTGGTGATGAAGCAGCAGCAGGAAGAGAAGCCAGAAAAGGCAAGCGAGGAGCACTGCGCTCACTCAGGAACATTCTGAAAGAACAACTATGAGCTGGTTTCCCCGGGAGAAGCCAACACAAGCACAGCCTCCTGAATACAAAAGGAGGAACCATTCTTCCCTCCTCCTCTTCCTATTTTCTTTTCCACCTGGTGTGGAGAGATGAGGGAAGCTGAGACTGGGTCCCTGCCCGTGAACAGCTCACAGCCTAGTGGAAGCAGGGTTTCCTCTGTATTCCTTCCTTGGATGTTTCACTTTTCCCAGGAGCTGGCAGAACGACTATCAAGAGAGGAGGTGGCCTGTGTCTACTTGATTAGCCAACGAACATTAATTGGATCCTTACTTGGGGTCAAGCACTATGAAGGCATCAGAAAAACTGGGAAGCAAGACTTGTGGTCTTAAGGAGATTGCCATCTTTGGAGATCAACAAGACCAGCTCCGGTCAAATGACGAGAGGCCACATAGACACTAAACGGGGTGGTACTGACTAGCAGAGCAACAGGGGCTTGAGGACCAGATAGCACTCCAGGCTGAAGAGATGTGACACTGTCACAGCAACGAGTCTTGAGGGAAAGGAGAATCTGGACAGAGGAAGAGTAAGAAAGGGCATTGCAATAGGAGAGAGAGCATGAGCAAGGGGGCAGGGGCAGATGTGGTGGAGACAGGAAGCCAGCCTTGGCTCAGTGGTATGTTTTGGAGAACAGTGAGAAGTAAGAACATCCAGAAATGTTGCCTTTGGAAGGGGGTGAGCTGAGTGCTGCCCTCAGTGGGAGTCTGATGCCAACAAGCAGAGGGACGTTCACTCTTCCCCAGCATGGCCCAAAGTGTGGAAACAAGAGCTACAGGGCTGCGGCTCTGACCCAGCTCTGGGTAGCAGTGCTCCCAACTTCCTGCCTACTTTACTTCCTGGCATCTGTCCCCATCCATGCCAGACAGGCTTTTCTGTACAGCATGTTCTGATGGCTCACGGAGGTAGAGTGTCCCCCACCCCCTCACATATGTACCGAGCTGGCATGAACACCAGCTCACTGGCTGGGCTCCCCTGGCTCCATCCCCAGTGGTGGTGGGGGACCAGTGAAGGCAGGAATGGATAGAGAAGCAAGGCATTCCCTGTATTGAGGTTGCCCTTGGACTAAGCCTAGGAGTGCTTCTCCTTGTCTCATAGTTCACAGCACTCTTTTGGCCAAGAGGCATGGGGAGCCACAGTCCTCTGATACATTTGTCTAAAGCTAGAGCCTGCCCTTTTTTGGGTGTCCCAAACTAAGAGGATGGAGGGACGATGGGAGAGCCACTCAGCTGCCCCATTTCTGGGAATGGTACCATTGTTTCCTCAGCAATATCTGTTGGCTTCTTGCTGTGCCTCAGGTCAGCCAAGCACCAAGGCATGCTTGTCTTCCTGCCGTGGATCTTCATTCCTTTATGTCCCCCATCATCACGGCCACTCCCTCACCCATACCTGCATCTCCTCTCCCTCAGCCCCAACTCCCTTCTTAATCTGGCCCCCAGAGCCCAGCCCAGCTCATTCACCTCATTAATCATTCACCTCGTCTCTCTTTGGTCTTTTCTTCCACGTCTTCCTTACTTCTTCTCCCCAGGTCTGGCGTTGAACAACTATCCTTTCTTTCTCTTCAGACTTTCTTATCTCAAGACTCTATCTCGAGGGATGGAGGGAGAAAAGGGGATGATGTGCTAGGCATTCTGCCTACATTCTTCCCTCCAGCAGCACAGAGATGGCTAAGGGGACTTCAGAGGAAGGAGTTGGAATAAGAGGAAATGACTTTGTAGCTCACAGTGGCTTGTCAGGTGCAGGGCTTGGAGAAGCCAAAGGTTGAAGGGGTGGTATGAGAGGTGAAATAACCTTACGGACAGTGTGGGTTGGAGTCTCAGTGTAGCTGGGTCTTGGACCCAATCCTATGGCTAGGTAGACAAGATTGGTTACTCCTCTCCTTCTAACTCAGATTTTTCTGAGCCTGAGAGCTAGTCTGCCTAAAGCAATTAGGGAAGGGATAGAACTTTCAACCTGAAATAGATGATTTTATGACCCTCCCTCAGCTCCATCAGGCTTTCATTTTCACCAGACAGCTCAGTGATGTACTGGAAGAAAGAGTTTGCCATCAAGGAAGGGTCTCATGGCCCATCATGGCCAGTGCAGCTAAATAGCACCTGCCCCCAGGCTTGCTGGCCAATGGAGCTGAGCATGAAAGAAACTGAGTCACCAGCACCACCTGTGTCCTAGCACAGGGGGCCAGGGAACAGGATGGGGACGAGAGCTGGAACTCGGATGCTTCTTCCCTCCCGCCTGCCCCAGTCTTTGTCCTCACTAACACGATGACCCCTCCCTTCTTTTGCAGAGAAGCCTCGGATGAACAACATCCTGACATCGGCCACTGAGCCCTATGACCTCTCCTTCTCCCGCTCCTTCCAGAACTTGGCCCACCTGCCCCCGTCCTACGAGTCTGCGGTGAAGGCCCACCCCAGCAAGTACTCATCTCTGAAGAGACTAAGTAAGTGGCGTTTCCCCTGGGGCTGGAGTCTGCCTGCATCTTCCTGTGTCTCACTCCCTTGCCCTGCATCTGAGTCCTGAGGACAGACAGCAAGGTGTAGCGTGGGAGAAGAGAGCAGACAAGCCTGTTGTTCCTGTTCTTTACAGCCTCAGTCCGTTCTTCCCCTCGGTAGAGTGGAGGCCATGGAATCCTCAGATCCACATCCCCACAGGAGGCACTGCTTCAATTCACGCACCAGTTTAACTGCAAGAGAAGGCCTTTCCCCAGCCTTGCCCCACACCTGCCTTCTTCAAACCCTGGGCCTTCCTCGCTCTCTTTCTGTGTTGGAGTAGAGGCTATCAATGCCACAGTTTTCTCTGACACTCTTCCCGGAGACCTGGCTGTGGAAGGGCCCATAATCCAGCTCCCTCCCTCACCTGTCAAAGCTGTCTTGAGAACCTGACTCCCCACTCCATGCACACACCCCATTTCATGAGTTGAGCCCAATCCATCCTATGATCCTAGCTCTGCCATTCAAGTCTGGGGAGGCTCTGGGGACTGATGAGTTTAAGACATTACAATGTCAAGAATGTACATAGCAGGAGAGGCTTTCCAACCCTTGGAGCTTTGGCCCCCATTTCCCGATGAGTCTGTTTTGATGACCCCCAAACTGCAGAGTGGAGCATGCACTTGCATCTACAGGGTGACCTACCGCAATAGAAGTTCAGCCCAAGTCCACATCAGCCACCTCCAAGGTGGGACAGTGAGTTTCTATGCTAAAGGTGGGAATCCCTGATGATCTGAGGAATCAGATGCATGCCTGGGATGAGGGGATGTGGCTCAGGAGTCAGAATCTACCCGTCAGTGACCCCCATGGGAAACCTGAGGAGCAGTCAGCATTCCCACATTCTGCAGAGATCTAGCAGGCTGTCTGCAGGGAAGCCTCATTCCTGAAATTTGGCACAAAGCAGGCTTGGGTGTGTCCTGGGTGAGTTCAAGGGTGCAGTGGGCCTCAAGGGTGAACTCGGAGGGCCTTATGGGTGGAGAAGAGGGTGGAGCATCTGAATGAGGTGCACATATGGGGCTGTCCTGGCCTGCTCGTGTCGTGGGCACAGATGAAGTGTGTGTAGACTTGATTCTGTGCTTGTGTGGGGGCTGGATGCCTGTGTGTTGGCTTCCTGTGCAGAAGCTGTTACTCCAGAGGTGTTACTAGGTTCCTACGTTACCAGTAGGCATGTTCACAAGTGCCTTCTGAATGAAGCATCTTACTTTATTCTAGCAAGAGTCTGGTTCTGCAACCCAGCTTCCTGGGAGAGAAGTTCTGAACTTTATCAGGAAGCCTCAGCTACACCTTGGGTGTTTCAGCAAGACCCAGGGAGCCATTCTGCTTCAGGACCATGGTGTGGTTCAGGGGCATAGACTTGCCATTGACTCTGCCATGAACTCCCTGGGGACCTTGAGGAAGTCCCTTAACCCCAGGATACTCATGGTGGTCCAAGGACCAGGGGCATCAGCATTGCCTGGGAGTTCATTAGAAATGTAGACTCTCAGACTCACCGCCAGACCCAGGTCACAATCAGAATCTACATTTAAAAAGACCCCTGGGACTGATTTGCACCAGAAGCACTGCCTCTACCGGTCTGGGCTGCAGGGTCCTAGTGCAGACTTGGTGTCGCCCCAGCTGACCTCTCTCTTCCTCTCTCACTCTTGGTCTCTCCTCCCCTGCAGCCGACAAGGAGGCTGATGAGTATTACATGAGGAGGCGGCACCTGCCTGACCTGGCTGCCCGTGGCACCCTCCCCCTCAACGTCATCCAGATGGCCCAACAGAAGCCCTTGCCACGAGAGCGACCCCGCCGGCCCCTCCGGGCCATGTCACAGGACAGGGTCCTGTCCCCGCGTCGGGGCCTGCCAGATGAGTTCGGCATGCCCTACGACCGCATCCTGTCAGATGAGCAGCTGCTCTCCACAGAACGCCTGCATTCCCAGGACCCACTGCTGTCCCCGGAGCGGACGGCCTTCCCTGAGCAGACCCTGTCGCGGGCCATCTCGCACACGGATGTCTTTGTGTCTACACCCGTGCTGGACCGCTACCGCATGACCAAGATGCACTCCCATCCCAGTGCCTCCAATAACTCCTACGCCACCCTGGGCAAGAGCCAGACGGCGGCCAAGCGCCAGGCCTTTGCCTCGCGCAGACACAACACAGTGGAACAGCTGCACTACATCCCTGGCCACCACACCTGCTACACAGCCAGCAAGACAGAAGTGACCGTGTGACCGGCAGGGCAGGCTGGGCCGCCGGGCAGGCAGGGCAGGGATCAGAAGGGGCCTGGAGCGGAGCTTCCAGCCCTGGTTGGCTCTCTTTCCCTTGTCCCCTCTGTAGGAGGTGGGGGTAGGCTGTGCCAGAAAGCCATACTCCTGGGACTCGGCCAGTGGCCTGGCACAGCACGCTCAGACCCAGATCCAGAGCGATCACCCTCACTCTTCCAGGAGAGTCAAAGGGGAGCAAGGAGAGGGGCTAGGCCCCAGACTCACCCTGCCACCATCACTGACTCCCTTTCAGTCCCATATCCCCTCTCTGCATCCCGGGGGCTCAGCCGCAGTTTCTGTCAGCCAGGAGACCCTGGCCTGACCCTGGCCTGAAGCTGCCTGGGCTGGAAGTGGCAAGTGGGTGCAGTCGATGGGCTGACTGAATAGGCTACTCGGTCTCATTCATTTACCCACAACCGCATCACAGAAATCTTCTAGTGCCTATAAACTGCCTGCTCGCTCTCTCAGAGCCAGGGAGCTGCTGTGTCCATAAGCACAATAATGATTCTCTTCTGCCTGCTGGAACTCTCTGGTCCCCACTGAGTGGCCCTTCCTCCGCTGACCCCCTCGGCCCCCAACCCTGGCCCTGTGTCCCTCCCCAGGCCCCGGGGTAGAGAGGGGTTCCCTTCCTTCAGCTGCCTCTCCACCGTTGGGACCGCCCCCTCCAGTCGGGGATGGCTGCCCCACCCACAAGACTTTGCCCCTCCCCCAGTCCTAGATTTCATCCCTGAGTTCTCTGGGGCTTTGCTCTAGCCCTCCCAGAAGAGAGTAGCAATGGGGTGCAGGGACGTTTGGGGTGCCCTCCCCAGCAACCTGATGATCTCCACACTTCCTCCAGGCCACTGCGTCTGACTCTGACCTGCCACTTGGGCCTGCCTTCCCCTGGTCTGCTCTTCTCCCAAGAGGCGTCTGCCAATGGCCAGAGAGCAGTGGGTGGGGAGGGCCACTGTGATGCCCTGGGTCTCAGGGGCTCGCCATTCCCATCGCCCAGGGCTCCACCTGTCTCCCACCACGCACATCAGGCAGGACTGAGGCACTGGCTTCTGGAGAGGGGCAGCTCAGCCCCCAATCAAGGAGGACCCGAGGCAGCTGTCCTGCACCTCGTGCACTCCTCTCTCCCAGTCACTGCCCCCCTGCTTGGCCCCTTCTCTGTTCAGAACTGGCTATCTCTGCCTGTTTCCCCTGCCCTCACCTCCCATCCTCCCGTAGTTCCATCCGTCTTTCCGGGCTGCTGTTTCTTCAGACCAGTGCCTCCTTTGGATCAAAGGGACAGAGACGCATTAGCAGATGCAAATAATGGTACTCCAGGCTACTGGTCTGGTGGGTAACTGGGAAGGTCCCCAGTTGCTCCCCTGCAGGGGGCACTGGGGCATCATGGAGATCCATGCCCTCAGCTCTATCGGGGGGCTGCCCCTGCCAGCCCATTTCAGCCTCTTCTCTGCCTCCAACCTAGGGGTTGAGCAGGGTGTGACAGCCTCCTGGAGAGTAGACAGTGAACTAAGCAGCATCCGCTCCCCCGAGACCAAAGCCTGGGGGGAGAACGGGGGCTCCCCTGTTCTCAGGGCCAGGGTACCTCCCTGGGCTGGACCTGGGGGAATCAGTTTCAGACCACTGGGTGAAGGTGTGGCACTAAAAATGTGACTGTCGCCAGTCAGGCTCCAAAAGCAATGACTTTAAACTGGGATTTTAGATTTAAAAGGTTGGGGGAGGCTGGGAGAACTCCCCAGTATCAGCCCTGGGAATTTTTAATCTAATCCACAGAGAAATCAATTGACTGATTCCTCTAACTTACTCAAGAATTCCAAAGCTCTTGTTCCCCCGCTCCTCCCCGCAAGGCTTACCGTCACACGAATCATGACAGGGTGATGAACAGAGCCCTCAGGCCCCCAGTGGTGGTGTTACTGGGACTGTGAGGCTGTGAGGACAGGGGTAATTCTCTGCTCTTTCTCCTTACAAACACATAAACCTTCTCAAGGGCTGGTCCCTAAGGGTTTATGAGAGTTTGATCCAGAAGGTGATGCTGAGAGGATTGAGCTGGAGGAAATCAACTACTCCTGGAAACAAGGGTGTGTCTCTCACAGCTGGTCCCTCCCACCCACTGCCCACTAATCCAGTCCCCGCCAATTCCTTCTAAGGCTGCCTGCTGGTGAGGAAAGAAAAGGATATGGGTGGGTGAGAATCCCCCCCTCACATGTCTACAGACACATACACCCAAACCAGAAACCTGATCTCATTCCGTGTCTGAAGCATCATCTCAGCACCAGGTCCCTCAGGACAACGCTTCTCCCCAGCCCTGTCTGTCTGTCTCAGGGGTTGTTTGATAGGCTCGATTCTAAAACATTTCTCACCCCACCGTTCCTGCTGTCCAGTTTAAAACTCCTTAACTGGGACACAGCAGTATCTCATCCATGTTTGCAGACTAAGCAAGGCCGCATTACCGGACAAGTTCTTGTAGCAGATAAGACAGTGCTCTGGGGCTGGAACCCAGATGTCCTGATTTCCAGCCCCACCAAGCTGGTGGCCACTATCACACTTGGAAGGGCCAGCCCTTCCCCCACGAAGGAAGTCCCCCTCCCCAAAGCCCAAAGTTTCCCTCTGCTTATTTGACTCTTAGTGTGAGTCTCCGTTGCTCTACTGGGAATGCACTGGGGTCCGCACAGGTTCTCAGCTGACCAACCTGGTTCTTGCCGGTTTGCTTGGCCTCAGATGCAGTGAGGTTCTCACAGTCTCTCACGCCCTCCCCCTTTCCCGTCTTGCTTCCTCCAGTTAACTCCTGGTTCCGTGAGTTCATAAACCACCAAGTCTTTCCCAAGATTTCCTTTAGCTCCCTAACCGGGCTTGTGCTCTCAGGGCTCCCCAGCGTCCTGGGTGATGGGTCTGCCTTCTAGAAAGTTTCAGCCCTTCCCTTAATTCAAATGTCTCCTCCCCTCTTTCCAATCTCACACCCTGAAATTGACCTCAATCTTCTTCCCTCTCATCTCCCTGGCCCTGCCCTTTCCTTCCATTTACCTCCCTCCATCCCTAATTTCTTTTCCCTGGTCCTGCTCTACTCTCTAGTTCTAAAACGTAGAGCCCTCAATGCAAACAATCCGAGAACGAGACATTCTCCGGTCTCTCCTGACCCTATGAGATAACAGGGGCATGGTGGGTCAAAGATCAGCTTTGGTTCCTGCAGCTGGCCCGTCCCTAAAGCCCCTGCCCCAGCCTGCCACCAGCCCAGAGGCTCCTGCTCTGGCCAAAGATTCATATCCTTGAGGGCTCTTGGCCACCTGTTCCACCTCCCTCACGCCTGTCCTGCTTGTGTGTGTCACAGATCCTCCCTTATCCCCAAAGACTAGAGAGCCTCAAGACCCTCCAAGCACGAAGAAGTATCCATTCCAATAACCCCACCACCAAACAATCCATTTTCTTCAGAGATTCCTTGCCTGCCACCTGCCTTCTGTCCTCAGATTCCATCCACAGGCAACTGTGGACTTGACCCAAGTTCATCTGCAAGGCCTGACAATGACCTGGCCCCTGGAAAGCATCTGCTCTGTTCCTCCCATGTACCTTCCTCCCCTACCCTCCCCAAACCTGGGAAACTTTGCTCTGGAGTATTTTCAAGGAAGCTCATTGTGTTTTAATGAAGTATTTTTCAGGGTTCCTATGTTATTATTATTATTTTTATAAATGCAGCATTTTAGTGACAGATTTGATATGAAAGCTATGTCTTCCTGGGCTCTATATTTGATTTCAGAAGGAAGCATACTACAGGAGGGGAAAAAAGCACAGGCCTGAGGCTCTTGGAGACGCGGCTTCGGCCCCGGCTATATCTCCGTCTTGCCATGTGACCGAGGACAAGCCACGTTCTCGCTCAGCACCTCCGTTTCCCACCTGTAACATGAAGGGCTTTGACCAGATCAGTTCTGAAGTTTCATTCAGCTCTTATACATAGGGCTTCCATTCCCCATTGGCACTCCCTCCTCTCTGTTCCTCCCCACCTCAACTGGGCTACACACATCCCATTTACATCTGCCCCATGGCGATATCCTCAGATGCTGTAGGCAGCCGCCAAACTCCTCCCCAGAGCCTAGGGGTGGACCCCATGGTCACGGCCACCCAGGGATGTTCTCCTGTTTGAAGGTGTAAGGGCCTACCCATTCAGTAAGGTGACCAACCATGTGTCATGGAAGCCCTCTCATAAAGACATCTAAATCATCTTGGGTGTCTGTATCATTGGGGAATTCTGACGTTTTCATCTTGATGTGGTCCTTAAAGCTGGAGGGAGGTGGTTCTGATTTCAGAGAGGGGACAGGCTGGAGGAGAAAGGTCCAGAGGTTGGCCCACAACAGCATGAAGTTTGTATTTTAGAGCAGCTTGGAGATGCATTCCAAGCCACAGAGAAGGCACGGTAGAGGCTCTGCGGGGCAACAGATGTTATATCCCCCTCCAGAACCTGTGTCTGGACACTGGCCTCCACCTGGAGGAGGGGCAGGCATCACCCCCTGGGCTGCTAAGAGGTGGGCTCCCACCCCATCCTAGTACCTTTCCAGCCCCTCCTTGTGACACTACCATCCTCCCGGTGAAAGCTTCTGAAGCCGGAATTGAGAGTCCAAGTCAGTATCATTGAACACATCTGATAAATCGGCAACCACACCCGCCATCCATCAGGCAGAGAAATGATGTCATATGTTCCCTTAGCACCCTTCCTCCTTTGGGAGAGGAAGACCCCTGCTCAACCTTGCTGCCCACTCCTGCTGTGACCCTTGAATGCCACTCCATGGGAGGACTCATTCACTTGCTTCGTAGTGGCAAATATTCCTCTAGTTCTATAACTCAACTAGACATTTTGTAGTAAAGAATTCTTGAAATTCTCTAATAAAAAAAAGCAATTCTTACTGTAAGATTTTTAGTTTGGGGACACAATTTCCTAAGGGGGGGATTAATGAACATTTTTATGCATTAGCCCAATTTATGGATTCCATGTTTATTATATATGGTAGTACTGATGAAAAGTACCTTTCTATTGGTTCCTTTGCACAGTTTCTTCATCTCTCATAAGTAAGCTTCGTGATGAGCAGCACCCCCGGAACTGCTGCTTCTGTACAAATCTCATTGTTCTACTTACCTGTCAAAGCACATTCTATATGTACTGTAAACCAATATCACTTTAGTAAGATTTAGTCTTAAGGATTTTTCCACTTTTGTCAGTAACAGATATTTATGGATTAAAAAAAAAATAAACCCGTTTCAACATAACCTATGTCTCTTAAAACAGCCACGTGCTTACTCCTACAAACACTACAGGCAAAAACTGAAGGTAATTAAAAATCACGATAAAGGGTGTAGTAGATCACTGGAGATGGGAGGAGAAACAGGGATGGACTGCAAATGGGAATGAGGGAAATTTTAGGGTGATGGAAGTGTTGCAAAACTGGATTATGGTGATGCCCACAACTGTACAAATTTACTAAAAGTCGTCAAAATGTATACTATAATGGGTGAATTGTATGATATGCAAATTAGACCTTAATAATGCTTTAAAAACGGTGAACAAAAGGAATGTAGGAAGGTAGGCTTAGAGCAAGTGCCAGCGGGTAAGATGGAGCAACTCAGCAGAATCACAAGTTACAACCTTGCATCCACACTCGTCTAATCGAGTACCATTACTCTTGGGCATTAGGACTCAGTCTGGTCTTAGAGTTAGCGCCTGCAGTTGCCGTGGGTGACTAGAGCACAGGTGGTTAATTTTAACCTGCCATTCTAACCAGGGAATCAGGTTGCACTGTGAAAACTGATTTAGATTTGGAGTCTTGCACAAGACCCTCTTTCTCTGGATTCATCTGTTATATGTTATTTTCTTTGGCTCGTATTCCCTTTTGTTGCTAAGGTCATCTGCTGTTCTGTGTTTCTGAGTTTTCACCACAACCTAGATACCGGTGGGCTCTGCTTCAGCGAACAAAGTGCAGCCAACAGGACCCGGTCTTCTGCTCACTTCTCACTGCCAGCGCTGACAGCACCCACAGGCAGTTACACTCTCTTACCAACTGACCAACTCTCTTGTGATTAAAGCCCTTCTCATTGGATGTGTTGAGCTTGTATTCAAAATCCTTTAATTATCACCTACCAAGAGTATTCTTAACCTAGGGCAAAGTTACAGACTTGTTTATTGTTCTAATACACAATGACACATAACCACGCGTAGTCTGAAATGTGTTCTGCTCACTACAACCACCATTACTACAGTGAGGTGCTTCTAAGTCATAGTGGTTCTAACCCATGATGACTCACAGCAAATACACACACATTATGAGTACAGCAAAGCTTTGTTAATCTATGTTCATCATTGGAAAAAAGCTCAAGGGAAGACAAAATTCTGAACTGGCAAATTTTTTTAAAAAGAAATGCAATTTAATTACAAGGCTTATACATATAATGGCTAAATTAGACTAGAAACATGTTCTTTAAAAGAAAAATCACAGGTGATCTTCCTTATTGATAGGAAAAAAAATCACATGTAATTAATATAAAAATGGTCAAGGGGCATGAGTCAGAGAGTTCTGAACATGCTTAAAATGATGTTTCAAGGATTCTTCTCTTAAATAGGCTAAACATCCACCTTTAAATATCATTAACTCTAACAATTTGTTCAGCTTTTTCCTCTTTGCTTCTCAAAGGTAAACCTCAGTTTAGCTCCTGTCACAGTTGTCACTAATTCCAAATTGCTGAGGTCTATAAAAATGAGGTCTTAGTATAGCATCATTGACAAGCCAAGGTTAGAGAAAACTCTTGTTGGAAGCATTGAGATACCAAGGGTCTCAGACAGCTTTTTCCCTTCAATGTCACTCTGGACGCTGATTTTTCTCCTCTCTGGCTGAGCATGAAGGAAGCAGAAAGCCTCTAGGGAAGAGTAAGAAAGATTTTTCTTCAAGAGTCTAAGAAGAAGACCAAGGACACTTAGTGTCTAGGCTGTAAATGAGTCAAGAGGGAAGATCAGAAAGAGCAGAGGTTGAAATGAATGCTTTGAAAGTTCCAGGATGAGTGAATCAGTAACTTTTATACAGGAATGTGTTGGCCAGTGTCACCTCTGGGTCTTGGTGTCCTCATCTGTGAAAGCTGGGATATTAGATGAAAAAACAAAACAAAACCCATGTCTGATATAGCTTATCACTGAATTATCACAACACAATACTCAAATCTTATTTGGGCTTCTAGGTAGCAGAATGAACTTGTGAATAACTCACCCTCGGCCTTGCCCATCTCAACTTCCCCATCCCATGAGACTAGGATGCAGTCAAAGAGTATTGGACTGGGTAACAGAAGATCTTGTTCATTGTACCGGCTCTGCCAGCATCTTGTTGGCAGATGACCTTGAAAGACATATTTCTCCTCTTCAAATCTCAGTGTTCTCATTTGAAACAAAAGAGTGGGCCAGGCCACTTTAAATCTCTAAAATGCTTCTCATCTTTTTTAGTCTCTGCTTCTGTGACTTTGTCAAGACCTTTGCAGGGAGTTGATAAGTTCAGCTAGTTCTGGTCCTGGCAGAATGGTAGAGTGGGAGGGTAGAGTGATGGGAGGACAGGGGAGACCCCTTGGCAGGAGGCCGTTGCTTATAAGGTAGCATTTTCCCAGTTATAAGCATGGCTACCCTGTGTCAACAAGATGGTTATAGAGGAAGAATGTGGTCCTTAGAAAACTGCCTGTTCTGTTTAACTTAAATTTTTGTGATTTCCCAAAATCAATAACTTGTCTGTTAAAAAAAAATTCCACAGAAGGCATTTTCACAGAAAGTTCTCAACAGTTCATTATTTCTCTGTGTTTGCCTGTAGATATAGAGCTCAAATGTGTGTTTCAGGACCAGGGTGCTCTCCACGAAGAGAAGAGATGTTGTTTTGCCTCCAGCTTCAATCTCAACTCTAAGTCCATGTGTCAAGTGTAGAATATTGGGACCATTGCTCTCATTCCCAATTATGTGTACCCTAATCATGCTTTCTTAGACCATTTATAAGAGCTACTTCTGGTGGTTCATCCTGGCAACCATGGAGAAGACCTGCCCTGCTACTCAAAGGATATTACTCTATACATTGGTCTTCACTTCAGACTTGGAGAAAACAAAATACTGTCGTCTAACCCAGTGTGCCCACAAAGCAGCAACATCAGTACCCGTGGCAGCTCACTGCAATGCATATTTCCAGTCCCTACCCTAGATTTAACTGAATCAGCGACTCTGGGGGTGGGACCCCAGAATTTGTCTTTTAACAAGATCCCTAGGTGACTCTATATACATTAAAGTTTGAAAAGCACATCATTCTGCATTTTACTTTCAGTTTTGAAAGCCTATAATCCTACGATAATAAAGATCTGCAATTCAGAGGATCAGAGGAGCCTTGATCTATGTAGCCAAACAAGTTTAGGCAACCAGCTTCAGTGAGGAGGTTAGAACAAAAATGAGTTTCACAAGGATTTACTGTATAGCACAGGGAACTGTATTCAGTATCTTATAATAACCTATGATGGAAAATAATCTGAAATATATATATATATATATATATATATATATATATATATAACTGAATCACTTTGCTGTATATCTGAAACTAACACAATATTGTACATTAACTATAATTAGATTTTTAAAAATTATTTTACAGAGAATTAAGTATTTAGGAAATGAGAAAGCTGAGGCAGGGTGTATAAACTATCTGTAGGAAAGTTTAATAGGAGAGAAAATATGTGATTATTAGAAGGCATCACAAGGTTGGATAAGAATTTTTAAATTTTAAAGCACAAACCTGAGTGTGTTAACATCTGAAGAGAAAGGAGAATCAGGCAAGGATGGGGACCCAGAACAAGATCCATTCCCTTGGGTGTGGGAGGAGCACAGGGGGACGAAGAGCCACCTCTCTGAAACTTCGAGGGAAAGCAAGATGGCGGCCATTGTGAAATAAGGAGAGGGGCTGCTCAGGGACGTTCCCCTGGAAGGTCTCAGTCTTCTTGGTAATGGGTGATGCAGAGTCACTGCGTCAGGCAGGATAGGCTGGATTCTGCTATGGTGATAAACAACTCTCCAATCTCCTTAAAGCGTCAAAGGATTATTTTTCACTCCCCTCTGTTGTGGATCAGTTGGGGCCTCTGTTGCACTTCCCATCCTTACCCAAGGGCTCAGAGACAGCTGAAGCCCCAAGATCTGTCACATTGACTCCCACCACGGCAGAGGAAAAAGACAACTCTAGAGGGTCTGGCCAGGACAATTTAGTAGCAGCTAGAGGTGACACATATCCCTTCTGCTCTCATCTTCTTGACCAGAGCTGGCTACACAGTCCCATCCCACCCGAGGGGAGCCAGGAAGTGTGATTCTATGATGTTCCACTTGGATGAGGAGCGGGAACCAACCAGGGAGTAGCACCGTGACCACCGCAGCTGTCATGCTGTGCTGAGGGCCACAGACTGGGAATTCACAGAGGCAAATGGCCCCTCCCCTCTCACTGTAGCAAAACCATCAAAATGTTCTCATTTAATAAAGCAGGTGAAACTTTTCTGCAGTCAGTTTATTCTCTACAGAGCCAGTGATGTCCATATCCATCTCAGATTGGTGAGTAGATGTCTTAATCAGAAGTCATATGGTAACAAGAAAGAAAAATGCGCTGAAATTAGTTGAGGCAAAAAATGAGAATACTATTAATAATAAAAATGATTATCATTAAATGAATAATTAAATATAATAATAGATATCATTATTACCATCATCATTATTTGACATAAAAGCATCACACAGGATCTAAGTCCTGAATGTATAACCGGGCCTCTCCAAAGTGAAGAAGCTGAAAGTCATCCAAAACCATGAAAATACTCTCTCCCTATCTCATTTCCTTCTCTCTACAAAGCTCTGTTCCTCTTGTGTGTGGTTCCTTTCACACATGGTTGAACCTGACTAAAATGACACCTTTAGCAATTGAGTCTGCATCATCTGCCAGGCCTAACCCCTATGGCTAGCTGACACGGTCTCTCTGTGCCTCAATTCCAAAATTCCTGGGAGGAAATTTGAAAATCTCTATAATGCTCCCCTTGCGTATCAGTTATCTATTTCTGCATGATAAATCACCCCAAATTTAATAGCACAAACAAGAACAATTATTTACTGCTGTAACCTCTCATGATTCTGAGGGTTGTCTGAGCTCATCCTTCTCACTCAGGGTCCCTCATGCGGTTGCAGCCAGATGGTGGCTGGGACCGGAGTCATCTCCAAGGTTTCCTCACTCACATGTCTGGCTGTTATGCTAGTTGTTGGCTGGGACCTCAACAGGGGCTATTGACTGGAACTCTTAGATGCATCCTCTCCATGTGGCTGGGCCTTCCTTACCACATGGCAGCTGGTATCTGGAGATAGGAAGAAAGGGAGTGGGCAAAGGGGAGAGGTTGAGAGAGTGAGCCAGGTAAAGCTGTATCATCTCACGTGAAGTAGCCTTAGAAGTCACACAGTCCACTCTCTGAGTCTTGAAGTTCTGTCCAGGTTCAAGAGGAGGGGCATGGACTCCACTGTCTGAAGCGAGTGTAGCAAGGTTTCATTGTAAGGAAAGCATGTTGATGGAAGATGCTGCTATGGCCATCTTTGCAATCCGCCGCTCTTTGGGTCAAGGGTCTATCCCTGGTCCCGCAGCTGCAGTCAGGTAACCTTGGACCACATATTCCAAATAGCTGCCATCTTCTATCCCTGGAGTTGTAGGCAATTTTCTGAGAATGAAGTGTAGGATGAGCCCATACATTGATCAGTGTCTTTACAGTGGGACATCCCTGAAGTACTGAGAAAGCATCCCATGAACAAAGCATCTGCTGTTTAGTTCCAACCTCAGGACTCCAGAGAAGACAGTGAACAGGACAGGATAACAGTGGATTCTGTGAAATTGCATTGAAGTATTTCCTGACCATAGAGTGATGATTTTAAACTGGTGGTTTTCTCCCCCTTTCCTTCGACCTCGACTCTTTCCCCCACCAGTCCGAACAACAGTAACCCTCCATCTCTCTGACCCTAGCAAACAATAGAGACCAGAGGAAGAAATCTTCGTTCCACTTTGACTTTCAAAATTCACTTCTGTCAGGCTCACAGTAGCAAAAATTGTCATGTCATTGCAAGAGCCACAGAGTGGAAAGAGAAAGTGTTTTCAAGGATATTGAAAGCTGACCTTTGACTATCAATGAGCCAAGCTTGATAAGAAACCAGAGTGGACTGCATATAGAAGGTGGTGGAAGAGTGCCTCCCTGCTATGCAGGACCGAGAGAAATACCCTCCTGTGCTGAGAGGAGAAATTCAGGGAGAATCAGAGAAGAAACAAGAGAGTAAGACATATGTATTTTTGAGAGAGTCCTGGCCCTGATCATCACCACAGATTGGGCTCGAAATGATGGAGAAGGAGAGGAGGAGGACAACAGAACCCCCCAGATAGATTAGAGGACCTGAGGGCAGAATGGACTTCTGCTCAGCTTCCTGCCTAGGACTCTAAGAGGGAAATTCCTGATGAATGTTCCATGCCAACATATGGCAGGTACAGCAGCATGGAAATGGTAACGAGACAGATCTCCGCAGGGCAAGCCCTTCCCCGACCTTGACCGCCAGGCTCCCAGCCCCTAAGAGATACTCAGGTGACAATGAGTGCCCTGGCTAGGAATCTGACGGATATCTCTGAAGATTGGAAATCTCAGGGCTCAGAACCATAGAGGACCACCATTACAGAGAAAGGAAGACAAGCGATATCTGCGTATTTGTGTTACAACCGTAAATTTTATGGCTGGTGCACCCGTATCTGAGACCCAACGTCTTTTAAGAGCGGTTCCAAGCTTTTTAGTCCTAGTACGTCTTCACACTCTTAAAAACTACTGAGGACCCGAAAGAGCTTTTGCTTGGGTGGGACATCTGTATACATTTACTATACTATACATAAAAACGGAGACCATTAATAGTTTATGTACCAAACCATTTTAAAATAAAAAACAATAAGCCCATGATGTGTCAACACGAAGAACATATTTTTATGAGAAATAAGACTTCTTTCCCAAAAATATTGTAAGAAGAGTGGAATTATTTCACTCTTGTGCAAATTTCTTTCGTGTCTGGCTAATTGGAAGATGACTAGACTTTGATACGTGCTTCTACGGTTAGTCTGTTGCAGTGTCACACTTTGTCCACCTCCCCCTCAGGGTGGGGAGAGGAGCAGCAGCTACAGAGGAATCGGGGAAAAGCCCCCCTTTTCCACCTCCGCTGGTCAGCCTTCCCTTATCACAGGGACACTGACAAACCCCAGAAAACCTGAGCTTAGGCCAGGAAGAAGTTTAGCTTCACAGCAATTTGGAATTGTTAATATTATAACGAACTGGGCATGTCAATTATTAAGCTGAGATATTACCAAATGACTTTCTTATTTTCTAAGAATAACCTGGAAAGCAGGGGATGGGAGGAAGGGATAAAGCTGTTTACTGATGACACGGTAGGACTTACCTGCTTGACATTATATAGACTATAGAGTGATTATATAGATAAGCACATCTTGTGTGGGACCTTTGCACAATGCCAAGATTAATGAAAAGGAAATATTCCTGCTAAAGATTCAAAAGAGAATCACAAAATCGTAGTAATGAGAAAATGACATCCTTCATAGGCGACAAGAAGACAAGACTTTAATATATCAGAAGCAGAAAATCCTCAGGAGAGAGAGGATGGAAAGGGGGAAAGCTGATGATGCTTGGACCTCTGAATCTTTGTCCTACATCATCCTGGCCACCATGCCTACATCCCACGCACCTCTGGGTAACAGACTCCACCCTGCGCCAGCCACCATGTAGGCACATGACACAGGCCAGACCAATGAAAGTCTGTTTCTTGAATTTCTAAACTGAGACCTAAAGAGAGGAAATTCTCTCTTTCTCAAGGGATGGACCTTAATGATATGAATCTGGGGCTTGTCCCAGTAGCCTTGACCCCACACAATCTGGGGAAAGAAGGCAGGCAGTAGAAAAGAATAAAACTGACAGCTGCCGTTAACTCAAGGCTTACGGTGCACCAGGCACTGTTCTAAAGCACTTTGCAGGCATTAACTCATTGGAGTCTCACACTCTCTCTCCCAGAGCAGGGACTACTGAGCCCCATTGTTAAGAAGTTTGGCCTTATCCCAATAAAGAGAAGGCAGTGAGGGCGCTTAGGAAGCCCAGCGGCAAGATCAAGGTTAAACTTCCCTAGAACTCTACTGCGTGGAATGGATTGGTGAAATTCATGTTGAAAGTGGGCAGACCATGAGAAGACGGGTGATACTGGGCCCGAAGATCTACCAAATCAGAACTTTTGCCCCATCCTTAAAATCCCAATTGCATAGAGCAACATAGTAGTCACTTGAGGGCTCTGAGTTATTTTATGGTTATTAAAAAACCATATTGAATAATCCACATCATTAATGTTTTTTAAAAAGTGTGTAGACTAATAAACAACTTGGCAGTAGACAGTATTTGTCACAAGTCCCCCTTTCTCTTTCTCTTACACCTAGCACTGGGATAATTCTGCTTACACTATGCTTTAAAAAATCTGAATCGTGTATAAAGTGTGTAGACAAAATAGTAAGCAAACGATAGCAACAAATCAATTATGTTATCGCTAAGTGGTGGGACTCTCTTTGATTTATGGTTATTTCTTTACATTTCTTTAAATTTTTGATAATTTCTAATTTTCTATAAAGAACATATATTACTTTTATATTCAGAACATAATCAGCATAGGCAATGTTATAAGTATCATAAGATCACTTTATATATAAATATATATGTTGTGTGTTTAGTGAGTGTGTATGTGACAAAATGACTGGAAGAAAGTTACCCCAAATTATTAACAGTGGTAGTGAATCTAGGTACCCTTTAAATTTCTTTTTACTTTTATGCATTTTCCCAATTTTCTAGAACAAGCATGCATTCCTTTTTTAATGGAAAAAATAAAATTTATTCTTTTAATTTTTAAAAGAAGTGGGGCTGGAGGACTCTGTTCCAACAAGGATGCCACACATTCCTGAAAACAAAGCAGCAGATGCAACCATCCTCCAGCAGAACCCCCTCCATAAAGGAGCCTCATTATTCATTCAGAGGTTGACTTAACTGTGGTGGATTCCAGTACAAATGGGAGGATTTCTAACCATCACCTGCTCTGACCTTTACCCTCTTTTTCCTTCTCTTCCTGGACAGTGCTTTAATGGCTCTCTAATAGGCAAAGAGGGCATTAGTCCCACTGGTAATCGGGGAATTGGTAAATTGGGGGTTGCATTGGGAGCTGGGGGGATGAAGTGAGTAGCATTGGTCCTCCTTGGAAAGGGCACACTCTCTCGGGTCTTCCCAGTCCCCCTCACCCCCTGTTATATCCCTTACAAGACAATTAACACTGCCTTTGAGGAGACGCAATCTCTAGGCTATCTTCAATGGTGCGTAGTATAGATGCATTTGTTCCATGAGGAGGCAGTGAGGAGTATCAAACCTGAGAGCATAAGCCCCATCAAAAGGGGACTACACCTCTCGCCTCCAGCTGGCCATTGCCATATGGAAATGCCAGCCCAGAATGGCCCAGTTTAACATGTGAAAGGATGAAACTACACTGACTTCTAAGTATGGCAATTCATTTAACATGAAAACACTCTCTGGGCTAATGAGTTCTGGCTAAACACAATATGTCTGTGAGCCATGGTTTGGATGGTCAACT
The DNA here is from genome assembly GCF_036321535.1 of Camelus dromedarius. Lineage (NCBI taxonomy): Eukaryota > Metazoa > Chordata > Mammalia > Artiodactyla > Camelidae > Camelus > Camelus dromedarius. Next base: position 21,950,631 of record NC_087451.1, read on the forward strand.
GCAAATACATAAACTCCAGGTCAAATAGTCAGAGCTGTGATTCCTTACTCTCCTCCATCCACAGCAGCTCTTAACCACTGATACTGAGTATTAAGGATGGAACCTGAATTCTGAAAGATTGTCTTGGCACCAGTAAACAAGCAATGCCTTGGACCAGGGCATTTCAAGAACCCACGGGATCATGGACAGGAACTCCTGGATATAAACATCTCTCGAGGAAATTGAAAACTGGGGATGGAATCTCTCTTCCTGGTAGGTCATGGGATGTAGGTTTTTATAGTAAGAGGTGTTGGCTACATAAGGGCTTACTGAACAATACGAAAAATTTATATAAACATCTGACAAAGCTGACTTCCCAGAGCTGGCCTTGAAACATCATTTTGCTTATTTCCATAATGCTATTCTCAGATGCCAGTAAAGCTTCCACAGATTCTAAGCTAGACTTGGTCTTTGTTCTCACAGTGTAGCTCTGAGCCCCCTGGGAACCCATATCACCAAGAGAAAGTCAGTGTAGCAGTAAATTGAAATCATGTCAAAATTCAGCAGAAAGAGAAAGACGAAATACCAAATCCCAAGCATCTAAATCTCTCCCTCAAACTGTCACTTCTCACTACAAAATCTTAGAAATATATGCAATGAGAAGAGAGCAAAGAAGCATTTATGCTTGTCCAGGGCCATGCAGAATCTTAGTGGACTCAGCTGGAACTGATGGAAGACTCTCTTGTCTCTAGTTAAGAGTTGCAGGAAGAATAAGAGAGGGAGAGAGTCCCTGGGGTTCACTCTGGACTCGGACCAAATGGGAATCTGGTCAGTCCAGACCAGAAGTCCTCCTCTTTGGATGTGGGGTGGGCATGGAGGAAGAGAGGTAGTCTAGAGGGTTGCTGTGAGTGTCCGCTCCCCTGGAGACCATTCTCCTGCCTTCCTGTTAACTTCGGGGCTCAGCTCAAGCCTTTGGTCTTGTTGTGGGCACTGCTGCCCTTTCCTTGGGAGGAGAGAAATCAGGTCTGTCTACACCTTCATGGGCTGCCTTGCCAGGCCTATCAGATGGCTTCCGATCCCCATGAGGACCAGTGAGGTGAGCAGTTCACCCCTTACAACCATTTGTGATTGTCTTTGATTTTTCTTTTAGAATCTGATTAAAAGAGGTCAAGCCCACAGAGTGAAAATTAGGTTTCCCTACCACACCAGGCCAACCATCATTCTCTCTTCTGCTTCTCCACAGACGGTAAGCTGAGCTCTAACTCTCAATAAGCATCTCAGACAGGGCTGCACCGTACGCACCAGAAAACAGTCTAACCCAAATAAAGAAGCGCCTGCAATTCAAAATCCTCAGATGTGTTGCCGCCCCATGAGGTTTCACATGATGAACTTTGGTCCCACCGAAAAAGACAAAATCTTCCTGTTTTCATATTTGCCAGGGTACCAGTCAACACATACAGGTTATCAATGTTATCTATCCTTGTGAACACAGAACTCACTGGGGAGACATGTCCCCACAAAGGACAAGAGGCAGCACAGGAGGGTGATAAGGACTTTGGCTCTGGAGCCATCACTACCATCTAGACACCTTAGCACTTCAGACATCCTCAGATACTGCTTCCCCACATACTACCCTGGGGTGGATGTTGGTAGTTTTAAATATCCCAGTGACTATAATGTAACCACTGGCATAGCGAGCACCACAGATACACTCATCTCTGACCTCTTAGAAAAGTCCTCTTGGTGGACTCTGTCCATTAGGTCCTAGAAGTGATTTAGTCTTTCTCGTTCTGGGTCTCCTGTTAGGAAGGGGTTGTTATTTAGAGAAGAGTAAGAGAATGAAAAGGAACTGAGATCTTCCTTTTTCCTGGAGGCAAACAAGATAAACCAGGAAAGTTATCTTTGAATATGAGAGAAACATAACAATTAGAGAATCATGGATCTTTTCTCCTCAATTCCAGGTACCGTGAAGAACAGTGTTCATTTTTTTAATCACAACTCTTTCCCAGCCTCTTCCTTGTCCTACACGCACCCACATGACCAGCTCAGCGGTGAACACCATTTTTCAGATGTTTGATAATACATGTACTGCTTCATTCAATCATGCAGTCACGACTGAATCTCTGTTTGGAAATTTTGTAGCCCAGCCCCACGAGAAGGGTCAGCACCCTAGATGTGCGATTTTCCTCCAAATCTGAGAATTAAAGTGAATGCCAAGCACCAAGAATTCCCAAATCACCAAAAGAAAGCTGAGAAGGTGTGTTTTCTGCAGCTTTCCTTGTTCTGCCCACCCATATCCTAGGGTGGAAAATGTACAGTTACGGTCCATAGATTATTATAATTAAGTGGTGTGTGGAATTCGTTTTTTCAAAAATAGCTTCATCAACTCTTCACAGCGTGTGCTGTAAGACAAGTATATGTGAAAAGCAAGTGAGGATGGCAATTGTTTAGCACGTTTAATTAAGCAAGTATTTCTTTCACCCTTCCGGGAATTAAACATCGAATGGTGACTAAACACAGGGAAGTGTGCCCATGTAACTTCCAGTCCGCTGCCTTAATTCAAATGCAGGGTGAAAATCAAGGGCTAAGTCTGTGATCTGGAGTAGTTCTGTGACAAACGAAGCAACTGAAGGTTCACCCTTCACATGTCCTACAGACATTGTTGAAGGAAGTATCCCTGTTGCGTTTTCTCTCCTGGAGTGTCTCCTTGATGGATTTCTTCTCCCTCACCAACATACATCTCCATCTTGCCTCTTTCTTGAAGAAACGTTTCCTTCCCTGCCAGTTGCATCCGTTATGACTCATATTTAAGAGGGACAGAAAACACAACTCAAACTGGCTTCCTGGGAGGGGAAGCCTTTGCTCACATCAATGAAGAGCCCAGTGTGTCATCAGGAACTGCGTTCTCTTCTCCATTTCTAGCTCTATTTCCGTCATTTTGGCTTCATTTTCAGATGCCCTTCCCCTCATGGTGGCCCCATTAGTCCTGCCCTACATCCTCCTAGGTTCAAGCCAAGAGAAAATAGGAAGTCCTTATTTACCCCAATAGTCTAACCAAAACCTTGGGTCTGACTCTACTGTTCTGATGGAATCGCATGCCCATTGCCACACTGATGACTGCACATGGGACGTGGAATCATCCGTTTAGCTTAGGCTACGTCGCACACTTCAGTCCTAGAGCCAAGAACTGAGCCCTACCAGAGGTACCTGGACTGAGGGTAGCAGGGTAGAAGGTGGCTCAGGGCGTGGGAGGAGTTCCCTGAAGGAAAAGGACTGACCGATTCCTAGAAGGGTGAATGGAAACCGGGGTAAAAACACAAACAAATAAACAAACAAAACCAACGTCCATTAAACAACCTTTCTGCCGCAGGAGGTGCTGTTGTTTTTTAAAATCTAAGTTAAAATTGCCTCAAGATGTCTTACTCCGATTCATCTGTTACCAATGTGGCACCACCCTCCTTTACAAGGCAGGAAACTGCATTTGTCAGAATCTGCTTTACTATCCACGTTTCTTTGTTCGAGTTTGCTTTGGAATGGAATTCACATGAGATTTGGAAGAAGGAGATGAAAGGGATGCTGCTGTGCGTGGGTAGAGTTGCCGGAATTCACAAATAAAAACACGAGACACCCAGTTAAATCTGAACTTCAGATAAATAATTTCTTGGTATAAGTACGTCCCATTTCCCCATGCAGTCTTATATGAGGTCTTTGGGTACTTACACTAACAGCTTATTCATGATCTATCTGAAGTTCAAATTTAACCGGCATCCTGTATTTTGTCTAGCAATCTCATTTATCCTGGAGGACATGGTGGTCAGGCTTGGTGCCTCAGCAGACCCTCCAAGAACTTCCCTTTCGTGGTTCTGCAGACAGATACCTTTGAAGATCTCTCCACTGGCCCCTGCTTTGCAGTTCTGACGCCTGGGTGCTACAGTTTCGCACACTTCCGTGAACTCAGGCTACTCCACTCACTCCAGTGCTGCACGCTGCTGATGACAGTTTCTCTGACCCTCCAGCTACAGCCTTCCGCACAGCTCTTCCCCCAGTCACGGAAGCTCTAATTTCTATATTCAACCCCTTATTTCCACAATAGTTAAGTGGCTCTGACCAAGTCCAGATTGATCCACCCCTATATTCAGTCAGCAAAAGAAAACATGTCTTGCCATTTCAAGGCAATCACTTCTGATGTCTGTGTTTAGGTTTCAGGTTTCTTTCCTTTCACTGGTCTCTGGAGGGTTGTAAGTTCCTGGGGGTCTATGTATCTTACAGCCATCAGGAAAGGGTCTACATCTGTCCTTTGTCCTCACTGAGATGGAAACCATCTTGTATAGTCCCTGTAACCACACACAGTCATCCACCAAGGCCTCTACAGGATACAGGACACTATTTTGTTTTCTTCCTCCACCTGACCCCACGCTGGTCCTCTAAGCACTTCTGTTCTCCTCCTCCCAACCTTTCTACAAAGATCTTGGAATCTGTCAGTCCTTATCACTGAACAATGTTGGGTCAAGGCATTGAAAGGCTGCCTTCTGGTTCCTCTCCTGAAATCCTGCCTTTTCCCACTGCTGCTCCAACTCTGGGCACCAGATAAAATAAAGGCTTCTCCAGATGTCTGCAGTCTCCCATGTGTCTCAAGTGTCCTCTTCTCCTGGATGCCCCAGAATGTCACGTCTGTAGTAGCTGTCATGTCATCCTATTCCCTGAACTCTCCTCAAAGGGTCAAGAATTCTACAATCATATCCAAGTTGTCCTCTGCTTTGCCTCCCCAGCCTCTTCTTCCCCATCCTAGGAAGACTTCTTGTCCATCCTTTTAAGGAAATCTGCTCGTCAAACTGCCATGCACTCCGATCTGTCTACAGCTCAGCATTTACATGCTAACCTCTCAGTCTTTCAGGCTGTGCCCTGTATATTTAAAGCCAAGCTGCTGGAATTAAATCAAACAAGGAACACAGCACAAACCCTTTTTTCCCTCCAAAGTGCTTGGCTTTCACAGGAAAAGAAAAGAACTAGCATGGATTTCACAGCTATTGTCTCTGGTATGTGTTTAAAAACTATTGAGAAATTCAATCAACTGTTTTAGGCGATATCTGCAATCTCCGAGGCATTAAATGCCACTGACCCACTGAGTAAAGAGCCACAGGACAACATCCAAACATAAAGGAATAGAAAACTTCAATTAGTATTTCAAAATGCATCCCCTGCTTGTAACTGTCAGCGTGCTCTATCCGTTTACATTACCAGAAAACCAGACTGGAGAGCACAAATGGAGAATAAATAATAGTCAAAGATTCCAGAGAACAATCTGTCCTTCTGTGAAGAAACACATCATTATGAGAACCAAATGGGCCCTCGTAATTTCAGGCAAAAATCAATTCAATGGGATGTTACCTATATCCCAAAACAGTTTTTCTTAATCACGAAACTACAAAGGGAGTGAAAAATTCCGTAAACAATCATGTAGTTTCAAAGTGTTACCTACAAAGGAACAAAAATCAAGCTGGCTTCAGACTTCTCTTCAACACAGAGTTTCAGAAAGCAGTGGAACAATTTCTATGGAGATTTAAGAAAAAAATAGGCATTACCCTAAAATGTGATACCTCCCTAGTTCTGGGCTGGAATTGTGGATTTGGGAGCCATTAGCATAAAGGGAAAAATTGTTGCCTTGGATGAGTAAATTCACACAAGGATAGATTTTAAAGTGAGAGGACCAGAAGCTCTGAGAGATGCCTGAGCAACACCTATATTGAAGGGAAAGGCAAAAATACAGGAGTCAGACAATGAGAGGACGTGGCCAAGAGGAGGATGCTTGTCATGAAAATTAAGAAACTAGTGAATCTGGAATCTCTTGGGTTGAAAAAGCCAAGAAGTAAGACAAAGGCTGAGGAGAAAGAAGTCACCAGTAATAGATCTAATTATAAAATGTGTAAAATTGATCAATTAACATTTAAAAAATATTTGATGTGTAGTTTTATAAATCTCATGAATTATTAGCATTTATTCCCAGTAAGTGAAATGAACTGCCCCACAACATTCAGCGTATAAGAAAGGGCACATCCTTTTTTGTGTTTTTGAATTGTGAAGTATTTCATACATACAAAGAAGTCCAGAATATACTGGTACAGTTTAAGAAGAATGAGAAAATGAAAACGTGTAAGTCAGGTTGAGAAATAAAACAATACCAGGAACAGAAAAGCTCCAGTGTGCACCTCACCATCCCGTGTCTCTCTGTCTCCAACAAAATGGGATCAAAATCTGAATTTTGTGATAATCATCCCCTTCATTTTCTTTAGATGATTACATATGTATATCTGTCTGATAAAATATTGTAAATTTTGTTTGGTTTGAAACTTCTAATAATGGATCTGTTAGCTGCCTTTTTTGTTCAACATCATGCTTCTGAAATCCATCCGGTTGAAGCATGCAGCCAAGGTCCATTCATTTTCACTGCTGTACAGTATTTTATTGTACGAAGAGCTTACACCACAACTTATTTATCCGTTCTATCCCTGATGAACACTTGGTTTGTTTCCCATGATTTTGCTATTATGCACAATGCCACAATTAATATTCTTACACATCTCCCCAAGTAGCCTAGATTCTCCTTCTGTACATGTATCTAATACATCTGCCTGTGAGTGTCTGATGTCTTCACTTAGTGGCTGGGAGGAGACTATTCTAATAGGCATGCGTGTCCTTTGAATTAAAACTTCATCATTATTTTCATGTATTTGATACGAGAAAGTTGATTTAGATTCAATATCCATTAGCAGCATCACAAGAAATTGCAACACAACATTTACCAAAGCAGAAAAGGAAGAGCTGTTAGATTCTGTAAATACAATGTCAACTGTTTTTGAATGATTGTAAAAGGCTTTAAATTTTGCATTACTTGCTTCTGTGAACAAATTTGTTGTCAATGATGACTATCCAGAATTTAAAGACACCATTATTAAAAAGTGTTGAACAGCAGTTGTGCCTAGCCATTTCAAGCAAAAAATCTGATATGTAAAACATCATGCCCATGGAAGCAAGTTCAAATTTCTAATTTAAAAAAAGGCAATTATTTCATCTGAACAATTACACAAATTCAACATCTTCCTTAGCACCTTTTGTAGTAGCCAGCCTCTCAGATAGCACCCAGAGATTCTTGTTTCCTGGTATGTACTTCCTGGTGTAGTTCTTTTTCACACTGAATAGGGTGAACCTCTGTAATTAATGGGATTAGTGCAAAAATTACAGTGTGACTTCCAAGGCTAGGTCATAAGAGACATTGGGGCTTTTGTCTTGCTCTCAGAAGACAGCCACGGTGTCATGAAGACATTCAAGCACCCAACAGAGAGCTGAGAGACTGAAGCACTGACTCCCAACCCATGTGAATGCGCCATCTTGGAAGTGGTTCCTCCAGCCTCAGTCAAGCCTTCACAAGATGTAGCTTGTCTGAAACATTATGAGAGATCCTGAGCCAGAACTTGGTAAACTGCTCCCATATTCCTGACCCACTATAAACTATGTGAGCTAATAAGTGTCTATTGCTATTTTAAGCTGCTATGTTTTGGGGTAATTTGTTACACAGCAATGGATTACTAATACACTCGTAACTTTTATTTTTCATACCATAATTATACAATACAAAGACAATGGCAATTGTTTTCAGTAAGCCCCATATAGATGCCCCCCACCAAAATCTCTTTTTAAAATGGAGAATAAGGTGTGGTGTTGGAGAAAAACGAGCAAAAGTTGATATTGCCAGTGTTCTGGACACTTCAAGACACCTCATTCTCAGACACCTTCAAGTCATCTCTACAGTCTCCTGTCTTTCTTTCTTTCTTTCTCCCTTCCTTCCTGCCTTTCTTTCTTTCTTTCTTTCTTTCTTTCTTTCTTTCTTTCTTTCTTTTTTGTATATTGGGGCCAAGGGACAAAGAGGATATAAGAGCAAAATAGGTCATAGTAGGGGTGGCAGAAAATTTATTTGAAGCATTTACAGTCACTGAATGGCCCTGAATTCACTCTCTGTATAAAACAGGAGCAGGATTGACACATCTGGAGTCCCCAAGCACGAAAACAATAATGATACCTTTCTATTTGCAAAATAAAAACTCTACAAAACTATGATATGGGTAAAGAAGCCCCCGACGTTTCTATTTTTCCCTGATGCTTCTTTTGAAACGTCAATTGTCAAATCCATCTTCAAAATTGTTTTAGTGTCTCTGCTTTGTCCCTTTACTCACAGTTGGTCTGCCCACTGTTTAATCCAGCGATGATAAAACACTCTCTAAACAGAGATTCATGTTCTAAGATGAACATACTTCATCACAGCACCCCTCTGTGCCCCAGTTATTATTAAATCATTTTGCCTTCCAGAGACTGGCTTTTCCTGAAGGTCTCTTGTTAGCCAAGCTGCCTTTAATAAGTGCTTATTCTTAATATTCCTTTGAAACCCACTATAAATGTTCTTGTTACCCAGAAACGCTGCAGTCTCTGATGGGTCACTAAAATCAGGGTGGGAAGGCAGAAATGAGCTCATTTTAGATCTGCAGGCCTCATGCCGTCCAGGTTGTCCTTTTGCTTGTCCCATTCTCACTTTACATGCATGCAAAGGGCCAGGCTATTTATATTCTGATCAAGGAGAAGGACTCAGCAGGTGACAAATGCTAATTTGTGAGGTCAGGAAAGGTGCTTCACATTTTCCCTTTGTGAAGACAAGATCAAGACGTAGGGCAGGATGGGGAGGCTCTGAATATCCTGTATATTTTGCTACATTTAAGAAGTGACTGTGACCATACTCATGGAAATCAAAGTGGTCTCAGAGTTTGAGTCCCCATTTATCAGAATAACCACACTTAAGGCAGGGACAAAGCAGGACTATTTTATTTTATATAATTGATATTGAAATTCTGAAGCTAAGCTGTGTAATATGACTGCTACTAGCCACAAGTGACTATTTAATTATAAATTAATTAAAACTAAATAAAATGAAAAATCCAGGGCCCCAGTCACACAAGCACATTCTAAATGCTCAGTAGACACGTGAGCACCGTTACAAAATATTTGATATCATGAAAAAGAAATAAAAACTTGACTGAATTCCCTTACATCTATTTTATTATCTGACATTGTTTCTAACTTTGAATTACACATTTGGGGAGTAGGTGGGAGAACCATGATACTTTCAGTGTCTGGCGACCTCTAAAGAATTTAATCTGACCTTCGCCAGCAGGCTCCTTAACAGCATTTATAGCCCTGACCTCCCCTCCACGCACCTCATCAATAAGTCATTGCCCTGGACAGTCACCCACGAGCACCTTCAATCCGTGAGATTAGACAGGAAACTCGAGCCTCACCCGGTTTCCTAGCAACAGCGACGCGACCCCGCCCCTTCCCAGGCCGGGCTGCTCCTACCTTATTGGACTAGAGGGGGCGGGACCCGGAATCCAGTGTCCAATAGGAGAGGAACGGAGGAGGGAGTCCTGGCCGCGTCCCCGTCGCCCGGGAAACCGCTGCCGCCGAGTTTGCGCGCGATGCCGAGCGCTGAGGAGCCAGCAGCGCGGGCTGAGGAGAACGCGGACCCGGAGCCCGGCGGCGACCAGCGGCTGCGACTCCTGGGGGCCTACGTGGCTCGGAGCCTGCGGCCGGCTGCGGGCGCCTGGGAGCGCTGCGCGGGCTCGGCCGAGGCGAGGCAGCTGCTTCATGCCTTCCTGGGCCGTGGGGCCGCGGAGGGGCCGCGGCCGCTGCTGGTGGTGCGGCCCGGGCCCGGGGGCCTGGCGGTGCGCCCGGGGCTGGACGCGGGACCCGAGGCCGGCCCGCCTCGCGCTAAGGGGCTGTTTTTCCTGCGCACCCAGCCCGAGCCTCCGGGGCCTGACAGCCTCCGCGGAGCAGTACTCTGCGGGGACCTGCCAGCCGCGCCGCTGGAGCACCTGGCCGCGCTCTTCTCCGAGGTGAGGGTGGGTCGTTCGGTGGCCCCGCGCCGGCTGCTGCTGGGGTGGGGGTGGGGAGGAGGCGGGGCCAGAGGGAGGGCGGGGCCAGGGAGAGGAGAATGGAGCTGAGTCTGAGGAGTTGCGATTAATGTGCGAAGGCGGCACCGCGAGGTTAGAGGGGCGGAGCTGGCAGGAAACTGGGATCCCGGGCTGACCGCTGAGACTCGGTGGCGAGCTGTGAAATGAGAGCTGGGGGAAATCTGAGTAGGGGTCGGGTCAGAGCCAGGTCGTTATGGGGCTAGGACTTGCTTCAGTCCTGGGTTAGTTTCATGCCAAGTCAGGGAGAGGCTGGTCTGAAGAGGGCCTGGGTCTTGACCTTTTTTCGAGGCTGTGTCTGAATCCCTCCTGTCCACTGGCACTGCAAAGGACAGGGAGCGGTGGCCCAAGGGGCGTTTCCAGTGGGTCAGTGAGGTGAACGAAGGAGGTGAAAGGCTCTAAACAGTGTTTACTGATGGAGAAGAGTTAAAAAGAAGTGGTTTGATTTTGATTTTTATCTCATTCTTGAACGAGAGGTCAACCTTGTGCCCAGATCAGAAGTTGGGGCATCCAGTTGGAAATGTCCAACAAGTGTTTGGAGGGGTTTGCCTGGAGCACAGGGAGGAAGACCTCCCGGGATGTGCATTATGGAGTGTTTTGGTGGCACCACAGCAGAAGCCTCCAGAGTGCAGGTGGGCTCAGGAGAGATGCTTGGGACATTTAGACCTTTCTGGCAGTCTCCTCCCTGTAACCTGCGTGTGTGTGCTTCTGGAAGCCTGATGCCCTGGATTCTGAAGGTTGTGGAATAAGTATTTATTGGGTACTGGCTTTATGATGTTTCGTGTGATAGGTGCTGTGGGGAGCCACCAAAGAAATAAAGACAAGATCCCACCCATGGAATTCATCACGTATATACTTAAAACTATATGTGACTGCAGTGGGGACAGAGCTTACCTAACGCTGGCCCCGTGCTGGAACTGGGGCCTGGAGGCTCCCTGCTATGTCAGGTGTTAGGCCTTTGGTTGCTTTCTTAGGAAGGTATGGGGAGGGGGGATTCTGGAGAAGGTCTGGGGTGACAGAGGACTTATTGTACTCAGCAGAATGTCCTCAAGACAGTTCATTCTCAAGGTAACACATGACAGATTTTTTCCTTTTTAAGGCTAAATAGTATTCCATGGTATGTATAGACCACATTTTCTTTATCCCATTCACTCGTGGATGGACATTTAGGTTTCTTTTATTCCTTGGTTATTATGGATAATGCTGCAATTTAAGATAATTTTTAAAAGGTGTAGTATGTATAGTATACTACTATGTCTGCTATAAAGAAGGAGGAAGGGAGGGAGGGAAGGATGAAGGAATGAAGGAAGGACATTCATGAACAGAGTAATCCACAGGCCAAAGGAACTGGGTGACTGAGGGAGGTAAAGGGGTAGGTAGAAGACTTACTTTCTCCTGTAAAGCTTTTGTACTTTAAAATTTTGCACCACATAAATGTGTTATCTATTTAAAAAATCTAAATAAAATTACCTAAAAAATACCTCCAGGCCTTCATTTGCATTTCTTAAAACCTCTAACAGCAGTCCTTGGGCCACATAAGCACTCCTCTCCCATCCGCTTCTTTTGCACACCCTGAAGCTGATCCAGGGCCACTTCAGGACCCGATCACCTCCCTGAATCGCTGCCTCCCTTGTGTCCTGCCCACTCTCATCTCCACTTGTGGATCAGTCCCTGGCTTAGTGCTCCCCTCTCTACAGAGCAGCGCTAAAGCCAAAAATCCCACCTGGCTGAGAGAACTCTTCCTTGTGGGGAGGTGAGTGGTGTTAATGAGGGGGTGAAGCTATAGATCTTTGTTTTTATCCCATTGCACTAGTACAAGGTGAAAAACAGATGCACGCAGGAAAATGTTTCCAAGGAAGAATTGATAGAATTTAGGAATCAGTCCTTCTGCTCCCTTTCTTCCTCCTCCCAGTCCCTTTATTCATTGCGCCAGGTTACTTTTCCTAGAGCGCTGGAACTTGAATGCTGTTCTGAAGTTGTTTTGGAGTGAGACTGTCACCTTTCCTGCCAGGTGGACCCCCAGCTGGGTCCTTCCTTTGCCCAGTGCCGCTGGTGCCAACTGAACAAAGACAGGTTCAGCAAAGCAGCACAGAAACTTTACTTTTTTGATGAGGGAATGGAGAAGGGAGAACTCATGCTGTAAAAACACCACCTTCTCCCCGGGCAGCCAGAGCGGAGCCTTACACCGGGCGCGGTGACGTCAAGGGCAGGGGCGGGGCCAAGAAGTACGCTTGCGCAGAGCCCTCCGCGTGGCCCACGCCTCTGGGCGCGGCCTTTGGGTTCGTGCGAGATTCCGTGTAGCCACTTTGGAACTTTCTGGTTCCTGCTGGTTCTGCTAGTTTTGCTTCCTGGCCGTTTCTTCAGCTTTCTGCCTTAGTTCCTGCTGAGCAAGTAGAGCTGTGGGTGTAAGCATGGGTTGTTGAGGGGAGGAAAAGGGAGGGTGTAGGTTGGTTTTCTGTAAAGGCGTAGGTCCGTTTTCCAGTGCCAGGAGCGTGGGCTTTGGAGTCTGGCGGAGCCGCCTTCCAGTCGGTTCTGTCAAGTTCATCAGTGTGGTGGGAGCAGGCTAGTTCACCTCTGTCAGGATGGAAGCACCTGGCAGGCTTGTCATGAAAATTTAAAATAACTTATCAGAACACCTAATACGTACAGAGTTTGTTAGTGTTACGGAGTCCAAGCTCCTACTACACCCTCCCACCCCCACCCCACACCACAGGCCAGTGAATGGAGAGAGGATGTTGGGGCCAGTAGTAGCCGCTTCATTCCGAAAGCCAAGGGGAGCGGGTGTGGCTGGTTGTTGCAAACTTCTTGTTGCCAGAATCCCTCGTTCCTACTGCTGTTTACGGAGGTCTGGTCCCACTGTTCCTATAATCCTGTAACAAGATAATTGTTATTTTCTGTTTGTATTTTTTAGTTGAGGTTATAATGTGTCCATTTCTGCTATACAGCATAATGTCTCAGTCATGCATATACATACCTATATTTGTTTTCATATTCTTTTTCATTAAAGGTTGTTATAAGATATTGAACGTAATTCTCTGTGCTATATAGCAGAAACTTTTTAAAAATCTATTTTTATATATAGTGGCTAACATTTGTAAATCTCAGACTCCCAGATTTATCCATTCCCACCTCCTTTCCCTGGTAACCATAAGATTGTTTACTATGTCTGTGAGTCTGTTTCTCTTTTGTAGATGAGTTCATAGTGTTCTTTTTTTTTTTTCTTTTTAGATTCCACATGTGAATGATATCATATGGTATTTTTCTTTATCTTTCTGGCTTACTTTGCTTAGAATGACGATTTCTGAGTCCATCCATGTTGCTGAAAATGGCATTATTTTATTCTTTTTTATGGCTTAGTAGTATTCCATTGATACATATACCAAACTTCTTTACCCAGTCATCTGTCAGTGGATATTTGGGTTGCTTCCATGTCTTGGCTTTTGTATATAGTGCAATTTTTTATTATACCCTTAAAGGTCAAGCTTGGGAGGCAGAACCTGGAGAAGGGGGTGTCATGTGTATTTGAGGCTTCAGGCAACCTTCTTTTACAAAGGCTTAGAGCCAGCTTGACTGAGACAGGCAATGAAGCACAAAGGTTAGAGCCAAAGGAATAGATCCAATATGGAGTCAGGTTTGTTCTTCTGTTACATTAGTTGTAGGTATTTCCTAAAGGACAAGGATTATTGTCACTCTGCATCCCACTTAAAGGCTTCCTCACTTCTCTGACCCATCCTTGTCACTTTGCTCTAACCCCAACCCACTTCTCCCCAAAGACTCAGCTGTCTCCCTACAGCCCTTCTACCTCTGAGCTTGGAAGTGGGACAGGTATCCTTGCTGCTTGCTGCTTCTAGATTCATGCTGAAAAACATCCAGTTTGAATCTCATGCCATTAGACAAAGCCACCTCTCTCCTCATTGCACTGCCCTCATTTCCCCATGATTGGGCTCCTGCTCACTGTGACTCTCTCCAACATTGTCTTAGCAAGTGGCTGTTTCAAGAGACAAATAAATGATCCTTCCATTAACCCAGCCTCTGGGCTCCTTGAACCTTCCTCCTCTGGTGATCTTGTCCCCCTTCCTGTCTTAACCACCCCTTCCTGCCCTCATGAAGCTGAATGAGGCTAGAGAAAGACCAACTGGCTCCACATTCATGACCCCGAACCTCTAATTTTATTATCAGGCCTTTTATTGCTTCCCAGCTGGCATCCCATACATCCTATTCCAGTGATTCCCTTACTCTTTGAGGTCACTGTTGCACACTTTCTTTTTTTTTCCCCTCAAATGTCCAAAATCTTTTCGATCAACCTCAATCTGCAGTGCTTTTGCTTCTTACTTGATTTAAAAAAAAGGAAATAATAGAATAAAATTTCTGCAAATGCTTATACTACCCCTTCTGCCAAAAGCTGTAAGCTTTTGACAGGCAGAGGTTCCCCATCAGAGGCACGAATTACGACTTTTAAAGTGGCTTGTAGTAGAAACCTCAATGTAAATCAGCTCAGAAAGTTCAAGAGCAGCTTGGTTCAGGAGCTCAAATGATGTTATAGGACTTGGTTTTTCTCCATCTATGAACTCTCCTTTCTGCATGTCAACTCAATTCTAAGGCTCCAGATGGTAGTACAGGGGCCACCAGTTGTTCTGACTCAAAGGCAGAGAAAGCTCCTCTTCCTCATAAAGTCCAGATAAGAGACTTTGGTCTGACTCACTGGCTCCAGTTTGTTCACGTGTTCACACCTAGGTCTGGAGATGAGTACTAAGAAAAGAGGGACTATGTTGGGTGGCCAACACCAACTAAGGTCCACCCCACAGAAAGATTCAAGACCCTCAGCTAGACTTATTTCTGTAAAATGCCCCCTCATACCACCTGTATACAGAGGGCCATGCTTACCTGCATGTGTCCTGTTTTTTCCCTCTTGGCCTTTGCGACAGTTTTGATCACCTTCTGTTCACCCTGTTGATGAGGGAAGGATTCCTGTCCTAGGGTTCTGGACATGGCTGTACACACGACACGGGACAGATGAGACTGACAGCAGATTGTTGGCACATACACTCACAGCCCAGAGGAGAACACTGTGCCAGGCAGGACCACACGGGAGCTGTGCTTGGAAACAGTGAACCAGCAGGGGCTGTGGGAGGCAAGCTTTGTAGTATCGAGAGGCTGTGGTGCCCACTGGTTCCTGCAGAAGGATGGGATTGACTTGTTTGAATATTCCACTGGCTGGCAAGGAACTGAAGCCCACTACTCAGGGTTAAGCAGCAGCTGTGCCTGGTTCCCTTGTTAAGACGGCTGTTTGACTAGGGACTTTATCTGCAGGAGCAGAGTGGGTGGGAACCCTGTGGGTAGGCTACTCATGGCCCTACCAGTTGTCGAGGCAGTACATAATGTTGGTGATTAATAATTAGGCCTCACAGAACAGGGACCTGCAAAAGGTTGTGTATATAGCTTTCTGCTCCTTTCTTCGCAGAATAGTCTTTCCTTAAGGACTCAGAAGTAGAATGCCCACTTCTCTTTTCTGTGCACATCTGTTCCAGGTTGTCATCCCAGTCTTGGCCAATGAGAAGAATCACCTCAACTGGCCTCACGTGGTATGTCAGGATGTCCGGCGACACGCCCACAGCCTCCAGTGTGACCTCCTAGTTATCCTTGAGCAAGCAAAGGGGAAAACTTTGCTGCCTCTTCCAGTAGACTCAGAAAAAGTGGAGTTTGTGGATTCTGAAAGTGAGACCATGTAAGTACCGCCAGCCTGGCCATATGGGCCTCTGAGATATGAGAGATGCTTGTTTATCTGAATGTTTTCCTTATGACTTTTCTGTTCCTGACTCTGCACATCTCCTTGTTCTGCACACAAGCCCACTGTCTGCTCTGTTTGCCAACATCCTCGGACTGTTATGTTTTGTGCTGATTACTACCCTTGCCCCAGTTCCTCTGCCTGAAGTCTTTTAAGGCTATCATGGCAACATGGCCTTTTTTTCTGCTTAGAATTATTTTAGGGCTGAGAGCAGCCACACTGATTTCAGTATTTTGCTTATCAGGACAGTGTCTCATCATTGGCAAAGACCCAGGTCCAGTCTGGGAGACAGCACGCCTCTTCCCAGCATTTACCCAGCACATAATGTCACAGTTCCAGACCCTCCTCCCCTGGCAGCTGGAGACTTTTTTCAGGTCCTGGGGTTTTTTTTTTTCCAAATAGAAACAAATCTGGCTTTGTTGAGGCTTGCGGTCTATGCCTCCTGTGCCTGGGTAGGCATTAAAGCCCCAGCCTCTTCTTGTATGAACGATACCTGCCATCAGCTTCCACTTACCATTCCAGTGATGAGCCATCTTTGTTTCTGTCCTGTGGGGATATTTTTCTTTTTCTTTCAAGCCAGGCTGTGTATCTAAATGATACTTTTCAGTCGTCTTCTATCCAGCATTTCTTTATGTTTGTGGCAATAGGCCATCTTCCTACATGAGCTCAGTCTGCCATATTGCTGGGAGTTTCTGAATGTATTCTGTGCATATCCAGGGCCCCTGGTTTGATCTGAAGAATAAGTAATGCATGGGCTAGCAGTGTGCTTTATAGTGAGGTTTTGCTATTGAAAGTAATTTGCTACATATATAATTTGAAGCAATTTTCCAGGTAACTAGAAAACTCACCGTGGTTTAATAAAAATACACAATTTTCAAAATAAATAAATTCTAATTGCCTTTTCCCACTGCTTTTTTTGACATAATAACATTCAGTGTGTGTGTATATATAATCATTGCTGAATTTGTCTGCCTTTGTTCAAATTTGATAATTTCCCAAAAGGTTGGATCATATTTCAGGGAGGTGAGTATCTTCTCCCTTTAATACAGTCCATAATCACTTGTGCCGTATCATTGCTCAGCAAATATGAATTTAATTAAATGATGTGAAGGTGGGTTTCTGGCTCAAAAGTGCAAATGATAGATTCTCTTTCTTTGTCACTTGTGTCCTGGGTTCTTGGCATGAACAACTGTCAGTTCAGACTTTATGAAAAGGCAACCAAAATGTATTTCTGATTTTTAATCCCCTCCAAACTTCCCTAGATAGTTATTTAGTTAATTTGAAAGGTGTATGAGGGGAAATGTGTGGGGATTCCATTCTTCACTGGAAACGTGAGGACAAAGCATAGTGATGTGCGGGTGTCTGATAGCTGGCCTTGTGGAGGAGGGAGTTACCTAGTCCCTCTTGCTGCAGAGGTCAGAACAGAGAGCAAGTCAGGGAATGGCAGGGAGGCAGACGGGGTTCAGTGTAGAGACAAACTCCTGGGGAGAGCTGACGTGAGGAGTGTGCTACCTGGTCAAGTAGGGAGCCAGCTGGCATCAGTGGGACTCAAGCAGGAGCTGGATGGTCATCTGGCTGTTTTCTGTCCAGTGTGTTCCTGCACTGACAGAAAGACTTGATAGGATTCAGAGTTCTTAATCTAGCCTTCACAGTATTGGGGGGGGGTGCGAATTTTGAGTAACTGTGCATATGCACGTGCATAAGAGCTTGTCTGGGGTGAGGATCTGTACTTCTCATTGACTACTTGTCAGAGTCTGTTATCCAGCCAAGTTAAGAATGCCTGGACTAAATTGAATATCTCACCTATTTTTAAAAGATTTGGGATTCTATCTGAGGGGACACCCAGTGTTAAGCTCTTTCCAGTGTCCCAGGAGATTTGTGTCTTTTGCAGCTTGGAGTCTACAGATAAGTCGGTCATCTATGCCATTGAGTCAGCAGTAATCCAGTGGAGCCGCCAAGTCCAGGTGGTGCTCAAGAGAGAGTCTTCCCAGCCACTCCAACAGGGGGAGAATCCCACCCCTGAGGTGGAGCTGGAGTTCTGGAAGAACAGGTGTGCACGTGCTTGAGCTGTGGGGATCAGATGTCTCACTGAGGATGCTGGCCTGGGGGGGGGGAGGCGCCCATTGCGTCTGGTCCCACCTCCTGGTGTTTCTCACCACCCCTAGCGCAAACAGCTCAGTGTCATTTCAGGCAACGTGATTTTTCTGTGCCCTGGGAGATGACACTTTCCCTAAGGTTCAGTAGTCATGCCTCATTTCTTGGGCTTCAGTCAGTGTGTCTTCTGACATTTCTTCAAAGGCTCTTTCAACTACATGAAAAATTACTGAACTCTGTTTCATATTTTCTTCTGCTAGTCTATTCCCTTCTCCTTGGACAGTCAGTGTGCACACAGTTTGGGTAAGGATCTTGAGAAGGAGAGGGGGGTTGGCAGTTCACTGCTGAACAGCCTCTCCTAGGTTCCAGGTGTTCATTGATAGGGCTGAAAGTCCATCACCCACTGTGTCCCAGCCACACGGTTTCCAGAAAGACCTAATTATACCTCCTGTCATCCCCCTCATCCTCTCCGTTAACTTGCTCCTATTTATCATGGTGCTGATTAATCTTTTCCTCAGAAGGAGACAGACATGTTTGAGCCAAATGTCCCTGTCCTCACATGTCACATGACCAGGTATGCCTGTAGGGCTCCTGCCGCATGTGCGCCCCACGCTGAGATGCCCCATCCTCTTACCATACCGCTCTGACCTGCTCTGGGGCCCTTCTCTAGCAGCCTTGCTCTGACAGCACCTCTCTCACCCTGACCCCAGACCTCACTGCAAGAGCTAGTGACCTCCAGCTGCCAAGATTTTGAGCCACCAGATGGTCACAGCAGTGGTCCCTACTGTTACCTCCTGGAGCTGCCCCTTTGAACCTGTGTTCCAGGCTCAGACTTTTGCCCTCACTGTTTTGGGAACAGATGCCCCTGCTCTTTCGGCTGGAGCGTGGCCTCTGCGGACGCCATCCTGAGGCAGGCCTTCTCTCTGTGTCCATCTGAGGGTGGGTCGTCACGGTGTGACCTGTGTTTCCCAGTGTTCACCTGGACTCGCTCTTCTCCACTGTGTTGCAGGTCTGAGGATCTGGAATACATTTATAATCAACTGAGAACGATAAAGGTCAAGGGCATAGCTGGGCTTCTAGACAAGCTTCAGAGCAGCTACTTCCCAGCTTTCCAAGCCATGTTCAGAGATGTTGTAGCAGGTGAGGACCCGCAAGTATTTCCATAAATACATTTGATTCAGATTTCTTATTTAGTGCTGAATTATCGTTTCTCT
This sequence comes from Camelus dromedarius, assembly GCF_036321535.1. Lineage (NCBI taxonomy): Eukaryota > Metazoa > Chordata > Mammalia > Artiodactyla > Camelidae > Camelus > Camelus dromedarius. The sequence continues at coordinate 21,969,713 of NC_087451.1, forward strand.
TTGATTTCAGCGGCGTCCAGTCCTTATAACCTTCCAACCTGACACAGTCTAGCACGGTGGCAAGAATACCAAATTTAGAAGCAGGAAAGCAGCTGTCCCATGCTCTGTTTGCATTTCCAGTACTTTGTGACTTTGGCAAAGTCACCTAACCTCTCTGAGCTTTAGTGTGTACCGTGGTTATAGTGCACACACTTCCCGTCTACTTCCCTGGGCTGTTGTGAGGTGGCGTAGGTGGAAGTACCTTACTGACTGTCCCACACTGTGCCAATGCATGCTGTAGTCTCTTACCTCTGGAATTCAGGTCCTCATGCCCCTGGCTCCTTGAGAAGTCTCTCTTCCATTTGTAGCTCCACTCTGCTTTTTCTCTTCCTACTGTCAGATGGGACTGCAGTTTCTTGGCCATCTGAGCACCAGACAAGATTGGCCCTTGTCAAAATTGCTAATCCAGCAGAATCTATGATTAGAAGTAGGTAAATATTTTCAGGGATCCCCCTCCTTTCATCAGTGCACTTTGTTTCTTTCCTTTTTCCTGTCAAACGTCCCTCCTCACAGCTCTTCAGTATTGTAGGTCACCATGTGCTTTTAAACGTGTTTGCAGTTTCATATGATTTAAGCTTAATCCAAGCAGTGATTTTCGAACAGTTTTTCTCTATCAGAACTCTTTCTTTAAATTCATCTCTTTTTTTAAATTCAATCTCCTTTGCAAGTCCAAAATTTTAAATTTACTGAGGTATATTTGTTCTGCTAAAGAGGGATCATCCTGTGTCCAGATGTCCAGAGCCCATCGGTGGATTCCTTGTCCCACCTTCTCCTCGTGGAATGGGATTTGGAAACCACTCAGCTAAAGGAAAAAAGTTCCAGTGCTGGAGTTTCTGGCATGTGCTGTATAACAGAGAAGAATTGTGCTTAAGTAGCCAGTCTTTGAGGCCCTTCTGGGCCCTAAAATCTCATCCCAGAGGCTACTCTGCCAGCACTGACAGCTGGCTTGGAATGGGGTCCCTGTTGTGGCCCCAGTTTATTATTGATTCTCTGATAGATTTTTGTGAATCTGAGGAATCAACTGTTGTTTCCAATTTATACTCCAATTCAAATGAGACAGAGTCACCAAAAGTGATATGTGTACCACTGTGTGTGTGAGAGAGGATTGTGGGAGATGTGTGGACAGGTATATCTTAAAAGGTGCTAAAGCGTAGCTTTTTTGGGGGCAAGTGATTACAAGTTTTCCATTTATGGTAATGATACACAGTTTTCATTTTATATGGTTTTATTGAGGTTAAAATGAGAGTCAATTTAGAGAAAAGAATGAAGTAATGCTACAGCTTACAGGCAGTCATGACCGATACCATAAAGGAGGTATGCAAACAACTGAAATTTGAGGCTCTGAAATAAAACATGCAGTGAAAGTACATTGATGAATTGGTTATATATTTGGAGCCTCAAATACATCTTTCACATTAATAGATTAATAGACTGCAGTCATTCACATTGATTAATAGTTATACAAGATTTGGTTCCCCAGACCAGCTTCTAAAAGTCCTTCGCAGTAGAGTATTTTGGCAATGAAAAGAAGTTAGAAAAAGCAATATCACTGTAACAGTCCCAGATAAACACCACTGTAAAAATAGAAATCCTTGAAATATATACCTCAGTCTGATGGAAGAAAAGAAATTTTGAGTAGAGTTAATAGGTACAGACTTGGTCAGAAATGTTGGCGGGCTCTTCAGAGAATAAAAATATTTTAGAGGCTGTCAACTTGTTTTCTCATTTCTCACATAATTTCAGAGCATCTGTCTTTATCCTGTACAGATGTACTACGTGCACTGTTCTTACTGGTCATGATCAGGGTAATTCTTTGGCTCACAGATGGGCTGAAGAGAGGGAGAGGAAAAGAAACAGTCCGGGGTTAGTGGGCACAAACTGGAAAACAGTGAGAAGAAGGCGGTGAAAAGGATGTAGGAAAAATGTGCGGAAACAAGCGTTGTCTGAAATGGAATCTGTTGGGCAGTAAAGAACCTTGGAAACGCAGTAACGTACCCTGGAGGGGAAAGACCAAGGCAGTGAATTCTAAGTAGGGAGTTCTCATCTCTCACCAGTAGGGGGCAGGGTTGGCACAGTGCTGCCGGGTTGCCAGTCCAGGGTATTTGTAGGTGGATGTGTGTGGAAGAGAAGTAAAGTCCAGGGGTGCACTGGAGCCAGCTTGGACTGGCCTGCAGTTTCTCACTAAAGCCCACTGTATGCAACTCTTTTCAAAGCCCCCTCCCCAACACTCAGTGAAGTCCCGTTGTAGCTTGAAATCGGGCACGGTGGGAAGATGGGGAGTATTTACACCACAGAAACTGGCCAATGCCAAAGGCTTTTGGGATGAAGACTTTTGTCCCAGAAGGGCCTGTTGTTAACGATTTGCTGGAAAAACAGATATCCCTGTGCAACCGGAGTTTATATTTGCATTTAAAAAAAAAAAAAGTGTGAGCCTAACTTGTCCATCTCTTTTTTCATTTGCCTTGTGAGCCAAGGTGATTGTACCCTGCACTGGGTGAGCCAATGCTGAGCTCTTCAAAATCAGGGGAGTGCTTGTTTGTATGATTAAAGGAGATTTGGCTTATTAAAAAAAAAGGTAACATAAAAAGAAATCTCCTTTGGCGTGATGGCCTCAGTTTCTCTTACCTTGTGGCACATCTGAAAGCTGGAGCCCATGCTCATTGGACTGGCTGTTGGATTCTATACCCTACCCCATAAGGGTTTTGATAATCCCTTGAGCTCCCCCGTTCAAGAATCACTGCTCTAATCAATTTACCATGACATCTGACTTTCAAAAATTGGATTCATGTGGTATGCCCCACAACTCCATTTGGGATATAAAGTACAGATGTACACACCCCAAACTCCTGTGTGCAGTGAGCCCCACACCACCAAGCTAGGGGTTCGACTAATAAACTGGGGGTACTCTTGCTTTTGCTCAGCTGGGCAGGGCTGGCTGATTCGATTCACAGGAAGACTCCAAGCCAGTTATTTAGGTCTTGATTTCTTTACTTATAGAGCTACCTCACAGAGGTAGTTTTGCATTCCCTCTAAGTGACTCCACAGAGTTAGTTTCCAGAGCTACTGGTTTTCCCACTTTCCCCTCTCAGTCACCACAGGAGGGCTGGTGGAAGGCACTCTTTCTTTGGCTGTATTCAAAGGAATTGGTAGATTTTCCTGGCTTTGAAAACCAGCAGAACCTTGCCATTATCAGTCTGTGCTCTTTCTCTATTCCCTGTTATTTCTCCTCCAGAAGAGCTCTGAGATTCTTTATTAGCAAATATTTATCAGGGACATTACCATTTATGGAATGCCTGCTTGGATATAAAGATTCTGTGTGCTACCTTCAGCCCTTCACAAGAACTCTTTAGTTACTGTTCAGCCCGTTATTGAGGTCTGGAGAGGTTCCACATGTCCAAGGTCATACATTTGATGTACCAGCCTTTGAAGGCAGATCTTTCTGACTCTGACGCCTGTCCTCTGTCATCTGTTTTGTATTGCCTCGGAGATACCAGCAACAAAGAGAGCAGCAGACAGCCACTGAGCATCTTGTACACACAGAGCACCAGGCTGGGGCTGACGGGCCAGGAGGAAGTCCAGATACAGGAATTTTGTGAGAGAGACTCCTCAGACCACTATCCCAGTGATCCAGGGTTCTGATTTCAGTGTTTCCTCATAAGAGCTAGAAAGTTTTCAGGGACCAGCCTTTTCCACTCCCTCAGCTAAGGAAGAGATTGTAGCCATTGCTTTGCAGACCCTTCACTTCCAGGCCCCAGGGCTCTGCTTGGCGGGTGTGAACCCCAAGCCAGGAAGGTGACCGTCTCCAATTCCTTCCAGCTCTGACAGAGGCACAGGACATCCATGCACACCTGGTGCCGCTGCAGCGCCACCTGGAAACCCTCGAGAGCCTGGAGTTTCCCGAGGTGAAGCCACGACTGCAGCCTCTGCTCCATGTGGTCTGCCTGATCTGGGCCACGTGCGAGTCCTACCGCTGCCCTGGGCGGCTCACGGTGCTGCTGCAGGAGATCTGCAACCTTCTGGTCCAGCAGGTTGGTGCCCGGATTCCCCACAACCTCTCCCTGGGGGCTGGATGGCACCAAGTCACAAGGAAGAGGAAGAGTGCATTTTTTTCAGGGCAGGGATGTAATTTGGGTCCAAAAAGTTCTCACACTTGAATTTTTTTTATTATCACAGCTGGTAACTCACAAAGGTCTTCTCAGTCCTGCTGGGATACTTGGCGAGACCAGTCTCCTTTCCCCTCTGCCCAAGGCCCAGCTCGAGCAGAGGGTAGGAGTGGTGAATTCTAACCTCCTTAATGAGCTTAACGGCCTGGTATTAGGTCAGCAGCAAAGCCCAGCAGTTAAGAATGCTGCCTGTGGAGTCAGGTGTCCCTCTGCCACAGCCGCATCACTGCTTGTTAGCTGTGTGTGCCTGGGCACGTCACTCACCTGCCCTGGGCCTCCCTTTCCCTCCACGCAGTCGTGGAAAGAAGAGGACCTACCTTGGAGAGTTGCTGGGTGGTTGTGAGGCCCCAACACAGTCCTGAACAGCAAGGCTCCCATCGTGCCTCCCTGTGCTGAGAAGTCCGCCTGTGCCTCCAGGCACCCAGAAGCAGCTTCTTGGATCCCACAGTCTGTCTCTCCTTCCTTAGGGACCCCCAGTGTAAACCTCACGGAGTGCGTCTGTAAACAGAGGCCTTACAACGTTTGGGTGATCCACCCCTCAAACTCACTTCTTTTACCTCCAGGGAGCACGACTTTGAGAAAACAGTGAGCGTGTTTAGAGAGTAACAAAATCACTCACATCTGTGGCGCACGTTGCAGGCTGCAAAGTGCTGTGACATTCATGATCTTGGTCATTCTCAGGTGAACCTTGCTAAGTGGGCAGGCAGAGCCTTATTAATTTACTATTATTATTTAAAGATGTGGGCTTATGCTCAGGGAGGTTAACTGAGTCACCAAAGGTCACCCAACCCAGGACCAGAAGCTAATTATTTGACTCCTAGGCCAGCATTGTTCCATCACTGCATGTTTGTCAGCCAGGACTCCTATGACTGGAAGTGTAAGAAAACCCAACCAGAACTAGCATCAACAGAAAGATAACTTATTGGCTCATGTACTTCAAAAGTCCACAGTAAGGCCTTGGTAAGGTCGCCAGGATCCAGTTATTTCAGCCCTTCCCTGTGTGGTAAAGATGGCTGTCCAGTGGCTTCAGACACACAGCTTTCCAGGTTCCAGTCTCTCATAGACAGGGAAATAGTTCTGGATGAAGAATTCTTGCACTCAAATAATTTTACTGTAGAAAGCCGATAAGTCACAAAAAATACCTCGGGAGAATACCTGCCCAGCCAGCCCCAGCTGCGCCAACAAAAGTCTCGCTGTGTTTCCTTATCTCTGGCTGGTCACTTGTCATCTCTTGTTGGTATCTTGTCATCCTTGAGCCAATCACTGACAGTTTGGCTTGAACCTGGGTCCCAGCCCACCTGTGGAACTGAGGATGGGGTCTGATGTTTCCTATATTATGCTTCTGAAAAATGTTGCTTGGGCAGTTACTCACTTCAGAGTCATGGGGCGTCCTGCACCTGCGGCCAGGCTTGGTGACACTAACCTGTTTGCATTCCAGGCCTCTCGTTATCTCAGCCCAGAAGACCTCTTGAGAAGCGAAGTAGAAGAAAGTCAGAGAAAACTGCAGGTGGTTGTGGACACCTTGAAATTCTTCAAGCAGGTGTTTCAGGACAGAAGGGAGAATCTCCAGTCTTACTTCAAAGAGAACCAGGAAGTCCGGGAGTGGGATTTCCAGTCCTCTTTGGTCTTCATGCGATTGGATGGCTTCCTGGGGCGACTGCACATGGTGCAGGTGAGTGTTCTTACTCACATCAGGGCCCTGGCTCTGCGCAGAAGTGAGAAATCCAGGGATCCAGACAGAATAAGAAAAGGCCTGAGGCAACATGGTGGCCAGCCCTCCACTGATTGGAAGAACACATAATTGTCAATAAATAATTTGGATTGGTCATCATGTAATGATAGTTCTAGAAGTTTAGGTAATTCTGATCATGGATTCATTTCGGAAGAATGCCCAAGGAATCAGTCCACAAATTCAGTTGGTAAAAATTACCCATAATCTTCAAACTTTGTTTCAAATAAACTTGTTGCTGAATGCAGGTTTGTGTGCCCCACACACAGTGAGGGCAAAAAAATACCAAAATGTCAGAGTTTGGAGCAAAGAAATGTTTATTGTTGGGCTGAGCAAGGAGAACCGGTGGCTGATGCCCAAAAAACACCCCTAAACTCACCAAAGGGTTTCAGCTGAGGATTTTTAAAGGCCAGCTGAGGGAGGGGTGCCCCAGGGGATGTGATCAGCTGAGGACAGTCCTTTGGCTGGTTGATGGTGAGCAATCCTTAGGGGCCAGAAGTTCTGGGGGCTCCTGCTCGTGATCATCAAGTAGTTAATTTTTTCCATTTGGAGGTGGTTTTTAGCATCTGAAAAACTCTGGAAATCTGCATGAGATTTTATTATCTGGGTGCTTCAGAGAGGAGCTACAGCAGAGGATATGGGGGAGGGGTCTGTCCTGGGAAGACCCCAGAGGTTCCTGCTGGGTTACAATTCCCCCCTTTTCTTTGATCTCCTCAATCTTGAGGAGAACAGGTATTGGACAAAAAGTAGAATAATATTTTGGATAGAGGTTAATTACAACCTCAGCAGGGAACTCAGTTTCAGTCTCCAATCCTGTTTCATCTCTCCCCACATCTTTCAGTGAATGGGGCTTCAACTGCTCTGGACACTTCCTGCTGAAATGGGGCATAGTCCTACCTTGATTTAAGGAATGGACACTGAGTTGGAAATATTTCCAAGTTCTAAGTCCTGGCTTCAAGTCTTGTATTATTAAGGTCTCATTCTCTGATGAATTCAGGAGAGTAAGTCTGAAAACCAGTCTGGACCTGGCACTTTGGGGGAGACTTGTAGCCAGGTAGCCAGTTGTTTACTGTCATCTGAGTAGGTTTTAACTTTTGACGTGGGATTAACATACATAAGTCACAAGAGCTATTAGCCACTACACGTCTCCTTTTCTTTGCTAACATCTGATCTAAAAGTTTTACTGTCTAAAAATTTAAATTACACGAGGAGACCTTGAGCTCATAAGGTTGCAGCTGCCATCTGCCAGCAGACACTGCTTTGAGAATGGCTGGTGGCATTCTGAGTATGACACAGCTCTGAAAATTCAAGCTCCCAATAATACAGGAATGTGTTTGAAATCAGGTCCACAGTGGCCACCTAGTTTTACCTTGAATGTCTGAACTACAGCTACTCCATTTAGACTTTCACACGCATTCCCCCTCCTCAAGGCCAAAGTAGATGCACAATGTGTATCCAAAAGGCCATGAAACAGGCTGCTTTGGTCAGTAAAGTTTAAGTCAAACCATGCGTAAGCCAGAACGACTTCCCTATACCTCAGTTGATGTAGGTTTTCCCCATCATTTCCACCTTTGATTACAAATCTTTCAGCAGGAAGAACTGATGATCAAATTGTCTGTCCCTTGATGCTGGGTGGTAGCTCCTGCCCCAGTGTAGGTGATATTCCTCAGTGCTAGGCCTTCTTTATATTTACCTAGTTATTCATGTTGGGGAAAAACTAATCAGATGTGAACATGCTCAATGGTATGTAAAATGGGAAGACAGTTTACAGGCTAGACAGTTTATCACTTATACCCAGTTGTTAAACAAGCATTGTATGTGTGCTTTAAGCATTAGACTTAAAGCAAGCATTGTTACACATCATGAATGGTTATCCTCTGTGACAACTCCATTAGAGAATTCTCTTTCTATCCTAAACATTGGGGGCGATATTGATAATGAGACAAACATTTGGTAAATGGTTCAATTAGAAAACATAGATTAAAAGTCAGCAATACTACAATACTTTAGACAAAAAAAATTAAAACCATATTCATCAGTTCATTCAGCCCTATGCAATCAGTCCCTTTTACTAACAGTGTTACGAAATCAAAATTTTCATTAGACCTTTTTAGTGTCTTACGCATCTCAGCAGTCTGATTTAAAAGAAACCTGTACTTGTCAGAAAGTTCCCTTTATGCATTTTCTTGAAGATGAAGCAGTTCTATAAAGCATCAGCGTGACTGTCTATGAATGACAGAAGACCCAAAAAGGCAAACTAGAAGACTGGATTACAGTGTGTTTGACAAAGAAGCTTAATCAAGTTGCTGTGCCATACAACATTTTAAGAAAACAATGAGAATTATGAGTAATAGCATTATACCAGGACATTATCTAAATTTCAGAAATCTTACAGAATTTCTAGGATGTCCATATTAGCAACATTTACCCATACCCTATAATCTGAGAAGGCTTAGCACTCATTTGACATTGGTTCCTACGCAATTCAACAAACCAACCAGTCCTAATATTTTTCTCTGAGATACCTCAGAGGCACTCTGAAACATCCCAAAGTTAGCGGAAGTCAGAAGAACTCTAATTATAATTTGATAGGAAGTTTGTTAAAAATATCAAAAAGTTCCACGCAGTTTGTTACCAGAAGCATTCTAAGTAAACTTGTTCTCTTAACAGAGAGGAACCAGATCTAGTCTTGCACCAGCATACTTTTAATAAAATCCACTTGCCTAGTTAACTTTACTCTAATCTTAGCCCAATCATGTACGTAATTCTTTTTAGGGCTCCCTTTCTACACACATTCCACAACTTTCTGTATCCATATTAGTTTGTCCCTTATTTTTTTCCCCATCTAGAAACAACTGGCTCTAGGACCAAGTCACTTTCTTCTCCCTTAACAAACTGCAATTTCATTTCTCATATATATTTTTTTAACTCAAAATATACATCCTACTTTTCTACTGTATAGTGAAATGTTTCCCCTATTATTTTTAGTAGTTTCAATTACATAATTAAATTAGAACCCTCAATTTTTAAAAATCTTAATTTCTAGTGAATGTTTCTGTATCTTATTTTGTTTGGGAATGCCATAACTGTTCAATAAACTTCCATCATTTAACTTAATTTAGCACAACTCTAAAATTTCAAGTTACCAGTATCTGGAGAGGTCATTTTAAAGTAGATAGTCCTAAAACATAGTTATTTCTAAAGAGTTCACCCAAAAGCTCTTCTTTCGTCTGCATTTAATTCACTTACAAGAATTTCATCATACCAAGTTAATTTTTTTCTTTCTGCTGACGAACTCTGCAACAGAAACATGAACTTTCTGATCTTCAGTAACCCTAGGTGCAGTAGAACACCTGTCTGTTTTGATTATACCAGCAAGCTTAAGCTAGATTTAATATCAGATAGCAATTCAGTATTGAATATTTCCTAGTGCATATGAACCTGAAATCTGTTCTGTCTAGCTTCTTTTATACTTAGAAGTATTTAATTTATAAGCACTTACTTTTAAGTCAATTAAATGGAGCTCATTTACAAGTTAACTTTTTACTAAAGACAAAACCAGAGATCTCACAGTTTTTCAGATTGAGTTTTTAAAAAAACAGAACTTTTTTTTATTTCCTTGCAAGCCCAGGTAGATCATTGAAATCTCAAAGGTACAGGAAGACGAATAAAAATTCCTCCTCTAACTGCTTTTACAAAACCCAACCATCTTGACCATTTTCAGGGATTTTTTTTTCCAGCTCCCAAATATCCACTTCAGTTTAGAGAAATAACAGTAATAGACTATAATATATCATTCACTCACATACCTCACTTTTGGCAAAACAAGGAAGAAAGAACAGGATTTGGACTCAGGTACTGAGACTCATACACCCGCCTCCCCCAAGATAAAAGCTGAAGCAATTGCAGAAGGCCTCCTTTGATGTAATAACAGAGCCATTAGGGGCCATTGTTCTCCAGATCTCAGGGAGTGCTGAGCCCACACAGTGTTGCAGTAAAAAATACCAATTCTTTCATTTATGAGAGCATAGCTGAAGATCTTTGAGTTTTGCAAAAATAGGGGGACTATAAGATGGAACAGAACTCTGATCATCCATACTTAATTATTCACAGCCAGTGTTATCAGATATCAAGCAAACAACAATTCAGAAGTTCTCTCAGGGTGACAGTTCCCTAGTCCCAAAAAGGGTGACACCCAGTCAATGCTCCATCAGTCCAAAAGGCGAGAACCCCAACCAGTGCCCTGTCAGAGATAAAAATGAATGAATGTCCAAGGCCAGTGCAAGTACTGATACTGACACACACGCGCACACACGCACGCAGTTGAGGTGTAGCCCCAAAATTCCACTTCTACTCCCAGACGGAGGTTCCCGTAGTGACCTGGCTCCGGAAAGACAATGGACCAAGAGTGGCTTCCAGTCAGCCTAGAATGAATGGGCTTACTTTCCGGAAGAGAAGGCGCCCAGGTGGAGCGGGTGGAATTTTCCCATCCTGTGCAAGCTGGAGTTAGTCACCTAAAATGATGTACCCTAAAACACAAACAAGCTACAATCACACAGATAGAAAATCAGAGAAGGTTTAATCTAAAAATTCTACCTCCACTCCCAGATGGAGGCCTCCAAACTGATTGGCCCAGCTCTTAAAAGAGAACAGACCCAGGGTGGCTCACAGTGAGCCAGGAGCAGCTCACTCCTTGCAAGGGAATGAGCCCAGAGAGAGTGGAGAGAACCTCCAGCGCATGCAAACTAGAGCAACTCACCCTCAAGTGACACCAAATGTGGTCCGTAGCTCTGGATGTTTCTCCACTCCAAAAAGCCTCATGCCCTGGGGCAGCCAGCGCCTGTCAGGGAGAGTACCCGCCCCCACCAGGCTCCTGGAGTGAAGCGAGCTCCAGCAGCTGCTGGGACCCGGAAGGAACTGCCGCTGGTCAGGGTCAACCTGCCAGGGGCACAGACTCCTCAGCTGGCTTCACCAAAATTGTTACCTAACATAAGATCATGTGACTGATGCACAGTGAGGCCAAAAATTACCACAATGTCGGAGTTTGTAGCAGAGAAAGATTTATTGTTGGGCTGAGCAAGGAGAAGAAGTAGCTCATGCTCAAAAAACCCTTGAACTCCCCGAAGGGTTTCAGCTGAGCGTTTTTAAAGGCCAGCTGGGAAGGGGGCAGCCCAGGGTCTGTGATCAGCTGTGCACAGTCCTCTGCCTGGTTGATGGTGAGCAATCCTTAGGCAGCCGAAGGTCTGGGGGCTACATACTCATGATCATCAAGTAGTTAATTTCTTCCATTTGGTGGTGGGTTTAGCATCTGACAAACTCTGGAAATCTGCATGAGATACTGTTATCTGAGATACTGTACTACTGTCTATTTCAGGGAAGAGCTACAGCAGAGGATATGGGGGAGGGGAAGACCCCATAGGGTCCTGCTGGGTTACAAACTCTTGCTAGAAATTGCATGCAGAATGACAGCACATCTGGATGCAGCTGGCCATTCCCACAAAGCCGCTGCTTTGAACACTCTCCCACTCTCAAGGTGGCTCTGAAAACTATAAGATTAGCATAAATCCCTGTGCAAAAGAAATACGATTTTTGCTCAAAATTGTGACTCCTCTCCCTTAGTTTTTGAAAACTTAAGGTGCATGTTTAAGGACCAGAGTGAGAGAACACAAAGCTTTCTCTTTTGATTGTTTTCATCCTCAGAGTTTAATGTGGTTAACAGGTGTTTTCACACTTTCCAGCTCTGTATTTGCTGATTGAACTTTGCAGGGACAGTAGCGAGCATAAGAAAATGAAATACATTACTTATCCTAAAACTCTTCGGGAAATTCAGGGCCAAGTTCAAGATTAGGACAATAGCCAAGGGGACCAAGAAGGAATTAGAATCATTTTTGGGTCTATGATCAGCAGAGATTTTGGATGAAGAGGGGACTATGTTGGGAGGAGGCTGTGATAAGTGGCACAAACTATGGGGTTGTGAGGATAAGAGAGAATGAGATAAATCTGTTCATTTCAGTCCAGCACTGCCAGGCACCAGGCACTGAACTAGTCCTGGAGGTACGCCAGCGGCTGCAGTACAGTCTTACCTATAAGAAGCCCATGGACCAGGAGCCATGGCACAGGAGAAGGTAGAGACCAACAGAGGAGATGCAGGAATGGAACGGCACAGAATCAGGAAGCTTCATTGAGGTGTATTAAATTCCATCAAAGCAAAACTGACATGTTATTGGGAGAAAGAGGGAGGGGTCCCTAACGCAGAGGGGCCCTGAAAAAGTAGGGCGCACAAGAAGGAATACATTTTGAAACTGGAGTAGTGATTTGCCAGGGAATGAAGATGGGGAAGGGACAAGCGACGAAGAAAACATTAGTGAGAAAGCCGGAAGCTAGAGCTTATGGGAGGCACACCTCAGATCCTTCCCGGGGATCACAGAGAGTATACATAACTGATACCCAGCTTTACCCTAAACGCCTCCTTTTTCCAGCAGCCTTTTCCATCATGGCTCTTAACACAAGGCCTCTCCTCCACACCCCCTCCACTCCATCCCTCTAATCTGCAGCCTGTCCCCGGCCTGGGTGACCACAGCCGGGATATCGGCCACCACCACCGCGCGCAGGCTCTCCAGCCCTGCGCGGACACTTGGCCTCGCAATGGAAGCAGCGCTCAGCTCTGAAGGCTATTGGGCTGGGGCCTCAGGCCGGAGCACACATGCTAATGATGTGACTTTGCATATAGACAGCTATTCTAACGTCAGGGTGCCTCATCTGCTGGGTTTATTCAGTAAATACAAGCGGTGACGGCCACCAGTCTCCCCGGAGTCATTACCCTCACAATAGTCTGATCTCAGGCTGCGTTTTCTCTCTGAATCAAGGGCACAGATGCATAAAAAGCAGTTGCCCCCATTTAATTAGAAGATGAGTTGAATGTCACCAGACTCTGTCTTCCTGCTTCTCCCCCTCTTCTTTGGTTCACTTCTCTGCTGTTTAGCCAGACTCCACCACTTCTTTTCTTTGCTCAATTTCCCTCTCCCTGCCTTTTCCCTCTTCCTTCCCTTTCTGCTGGTCCCCCTTCCTGGTCTCTGTTTTCCTGTCTCTCTTTTAGGTTCTCTCATCTCTTTGTTGACCCTGCATGTCCATGATTCTCCCTTTTCCAGTGGCTGCTCCTTACCCCCCACCCCTGTCCTGGTATTTCTCGCCTTTTCACCTTTTGTCTTCCAAACATTTGCTCAGACTCACCCCTCATCCTGTGCTCCCCACCTCTTCCCAGCTCAGCTCAGTGCAGCGGGACACAGACTATCGATCCACGCCAGGCATATTTCATGCATATTTCCCTTTAGTTAACATTCTGTGTATCTCTGTGATCGATGCCTGTTTGAAATGGGATTAATCTGCTTCCCTCCACCATGAATTAGCATGAACGCAGCCTTATTCATCTTGCTCTTTGTACACTTTATGGGCCCTGAGATGTGAGCAGCTGCAATTGATAAATACGTGAAGCCAAGTTAATAAAATGACATCAGCGCGTTTACCCCTCTGCCTGCTCACGTCCAGGGTTAGGTTGTTAAGGGCTGGTTTTTAATCTCCATAGTTCTCTTCGATTTTTTCCCTCTGATTTGTGTAGCCTTTTTTGCTCTTTCGCTCTTGCTCTTTGCCACAAGAAAGTTCTATTGTGCAGATGACTCTTCCCCTCTGGGCACCTGCTAAATAAAGGTGGAGGTGTGGACTGCTTGGCTGGAGGCTCTGTACCCCTGGCAGAGTTCAGCAGGTCTGCAGCAGCACTCGGAGTAACTGCATTCTCAGCAAACCTCCCTCCTCCTCCCCTTCCTCCTCCCGTCGCCACGACACAGCTGATCTCTTAGCCAGCCCTTGGGAGTGAAAGGAGGGATAGACCCAGAAAGGACCAACGTGTTTCAAGAGCCTGTCTCGTGCCAGAGCTGCATCCCTACCTCCTTTGTAAGAGCTGGTGTCAGTGTTCTTCCTTTAACAAATGTGCACCATTAAGTCTGACACGTACATTAGCTTGCACAGAGTCACAGGCTCAGGGAGGTTTAGCTGCGATTGGTACCCAGGGGCGTATGGTTCCAAGCACTGTCTTTCCACCGACTACGACATCTCCCAGAGATTCTAAAGGTCTGCTCCTGTCCCTCCCTCCCTTTTTGAGGGTCCCCCACTGGTTCTGTGGTTTTCTTCTGCCCTGACACACTCTATTCTGCCTTTGCACACTCTTTTTATATTATTTCTAGGTCTTTTTTTCTAAATAAGTCATTTGGGTAAAATTATAATTCCTATTCCATAAAAGGGCCTTATTAAGGAAATTCTAAAAGTATATAAAATCTTTGCAATTTGAAGAAACATTCAAAAGTTGAAGGGGGAAAAGTCTTCAGCTGCCTCTTGACTCCTTCCCTCACCCTGCCTTCCTGCTACTGCACAAGTACACACACAGACATACACACACATACTGCACATCACACTCCTACATACATACCTGCACATTTTACACATGACACATACACCACACTCACTGCGCATATGCACACAACACTTCACATACACACGCACACTTACACACCACACTTACGTTGGGGGGTTTGGCAGGCCAGTGCATGGACGGTAGAAGAATTTACTAAAGACAAAGAATGAAAATAGAGAAGGAGTTTACTTGGTTACGCTGCCATAGACAACAGTGGGCCACACAGACGCGAGGTGCCTGTGTGAGCCCCGAGGGTCGGTGGTTGGCATCTTTTATAAGGGAGGGTCACACCAGGTACCGAGGGGTCACAAGGTGCCATATCAGCTTGTGCACAAGTCTCTGACTGTTGCTGTTGAGATAATAGGGAAGGGAGGGGGTCGTGAGAAGGTGGGGCTACAGGACTCTGGTAGAGGCTGTGACCAATCCTGGTGGTCAGGCTTCTGGGCATTAATTATATAGATGGTCGTTATCTCAGCTAAGGCAAGAATGTGTTAGGAGAGGATGTTCTTTGTTATCTTTGAAGGGCAGCAGCTGGGCACCTGAGAGGCCTTGGAGCAGGAATCTGTCAGATATCTGTGGACCCCACAACACACACACACACACACAGCACATATGCACACACGACCACACCCACCCACGTACACATACAGAGTGCCACAATATTTTTGTGCCTTAATATTGTGGATTCTGCAGACGCCCTATTTATGTTTCTGCCCGCTGCCTCTTCCCTCAAACAGCACAGTAAGTAAGCAGCTCAGAGAGAACCCCCATTTCTTTCATTATAAAATTGCTGTAAAGCTGTGATTCACTTGGAGACAAGATGATTTCCTGCTGAGGCTTCACGCACAGTGATTAGCAGGCAGATAGGTAATAAGCTGACCTCATCTCAGTGCGTTTCCTTTGCTCCCGGCTCCGGTTCCAGCTCCAGCCCCAGCCCCTCCGCTGCCTCCTTTCATTCAGGCCTAATTGGGCCGCATCCCTTTCAGCCCGGCCTGGGCATGTGGTCACGTAGGAGACCATTAGCCGCATAAGGTCGGCCATCGTCGGAAGGTAAAGAAAACAGTCTTTCTCCCAGTGACCTTTTGAGATTTTCATCTATGGATGTCTGCTTTGTGCTCGCCCTTAATGAATTCTGAAGACATTTCTTTTAAGATGTGGGTCCTCTCCTGAGAACAGGCTTGCTGTTTGTGGGGCCACAGCACACAGAGCGCTCCCTCACCACCCTGTTAAAGGTTGCACGGTTTTTCATAAGAATAGGACCCAATCCACCCAGTCAGCTGCCTGGGACCCCGTGCTCTTTGTTGCGTCCGTCTGGAAAGAAGCGCCTGCATATGGGCCATTGTACATCTCTTAGCCACCAACCTGATCTGATGACACCTGGGTAATGACAGCGAGCTACAGTGGCCACCATTTATTGAAGTCATACAAAGGCACTTCCCCTGTAACTCTGTAACCCATTTGCAGGTTAGGAAAGGGAGACTTAGAAAAATTTAGAGTCTCACTAAGCCACGTAACTGGTAAATGGCAGACCAGGGTTGTGGGCTGTGTGAGCCCAGGGATGTGCCCTGTCCTGCAGGATGCCGTGTGTCCTATCCCTGAACTGGACACTCAGCCTGCATATAGTGGAATGAATTTCGTGCATTTACAACTGTGATGGATAAAAGTGGATATCTTTAAAATATAATTTAAACCTCTTATTGGTTTAAATGACCTTTTATCTGTCTTGTGAGGACTTCTGAATAAACAGTGAAAAGAGCTTACATTTGAATATTTTAAGAATCAAAGATAGAGTCACCATGATTATGATAAGTCTGTTTCTAAAGTTGCAAGACACCTTCCCACTTAGTTCAGGAATCTCCTCTATGGTACCTCAATGACAAGAAACTTCTCCTAAAATCTGCCCAGAGATGGAGAGCTCACTACCTCCCTCTTAGCAGCCCACTCTGTCGTTGAGCATTTCTAGTTGTGAGACGGTTCTGCTTTATTAATTGGAACCATATGAAATTGCCACTTCTTGTAGGTCAAAATGGTCAAATATAAGAAATTTATAAATTCAACCTGCAAGTTGACACCACATCTGCTCCTCTGTCCTGTTCACTCGTTTGCCTTTGTTCCGCCCTCATAGTATGACCCTGCAAGGTTCTTCCTGGACTTGACCAAAGCCCTTCAAACATTTAAAGGCACAGTTTGGCCTTGCTTTCTAATTCTCTTCTCTTGTCTAATTTTCCATATTTTCTCCAATTTTTCTGAGTCCGATGTTCCCAGATACTCTACTACCCTCTCCTGGAAATGCTGTAGCTAAGTCAAAGGTCAAAGATCATGTATTCATTCATTCAACAAGTATTTCTTCAGCATATGGGACTCCTCCAGGGACTGAAGATACAGTGGGACCTCTGGGGTGATTACAACCTACTGAGAAAGATAGATAGGAAATAAACAAATAATATAATCTTAAATATTATATTATAATGCCAGAGTGTGGTAAGAGTTCTAAAGAAAGCTTAAACAGGGGAAGGGGACAGAGTGCAGGAGAAAAGTGGAGTGGGAGGTTCTTTTAATGTGGCACCAAGTAAGGAAAGGTTTAAGACCTTGAAATGAACCTTGAATAAACGTATTGTCAATCATGTGCTTATTAAGTAAAGCAGCAACATAAATATCCATCGTTTTTGGTGACCAGCGTTTCTCCACAAATAGAATGATTATGTTAAGTATTCCTCTAATAATTTGCCTGTTAGATTGGAGATGAAACACCTTTCAATGCCCACCCCAGACATTGCTTCAAGTTCTTGAGAAATAAAATAGTATAGCAAAACTATTATCTAGTTTTCTGATGTAATCAGACACATCAAGATGCAACTATCTTTTAAAATGGCTGGAGGGTATTTCCTCAAAATTAAAATTGATATCCACATAATCACGAAAAATGGGTTACGTTCCACAGCACAAATATGTTTCTCCTATCATGCTGATTACAATGAAGCACTTTTTGAATGACTTGAATTACTATTTAAGTCAATTTCCTTTAAATGGAATTGACTGCTATTTTTCTCCCTGTATACAAAGTTGAACGTGTTTTAAGATAAAGACTGCCCCATTTCCCCATCGTTGGCAAGACCTCCTGGTTTGGCTGTACATATTCCTTCTCTTGACTGGCTCTTCCTCCTCTCCCCTCCCACTTCATCTACCTGCTGACAGCCATGCCTGAACATAGCAAAACAAAAGAGTGTCCTTAGATGGCTGCCCGAGGCTGCATCACATCCACCTGGCAACGCAGGGAAAGTCAGCCAGTTGTCACCACTGCTCAGCACCTCTGTCACTGCTGCTGGATGTGGTGTTCTGGCAGCCCTCTGCTAGCCTGGGGTCAACTGGTAGTGTGGCCAGTGGCAGGGGGAATTTGCTAGAATGATACCAGGGTCTGCTGGGTTTTCAACATCATGTCCATGTTCCCTCTTCTCGCCCTTTAAACTTCTTCAGGGTAGAGGACTGCCTCCCAGGTGTCACACCACATGTTTGCCAAAGTGACACAAAGGGACCATTATCTCCCTCTTTTCTACTGCAGAGGTATGCACACCGATTGGAATTTATAAAAGGGAGGATGTCTTGGTCTGGAAGTTTGTGATTTCAGATGGGTATTCATGAGAGAGAATTACAGGCTGTCACACCGACATGTTCTGAGGCTCCTGTCCTGTCAAAGGTGAAGCAGCTCCCGTGACTCTGGAGGGGCTCCTCCCCAAGGCTCTAGGTTGTGCTGTCCCCCCTCACTTAATCCTGAGCACAGCTGGGACACCGCCACCTCTACAGTGACAGTAATGGGCTCTCACTGCGTGTTTGTTCTGTGCCCGGCACCGGCCAAAATCCCAAGCCCCCACTGACTTGGTTCACTCTCACTGTTACTTTCCCGTCACAGATGCAGACGCCCAACACATGGATGTCAGGTGGTTGCCCACAGTCACCCAGCGGGCCACATGGTCTCCCGCACTGTGTACGCTTGGCGAGGGCACCCTGCAGATTTCTTTCCTGGCAAAAGTCGTTGCTGAGAATGTTGGTGCCGCCCTCTGGGCTTGTCCTCGGGACTGAAGGGTCCACTTTCCTGTCCATATCCTCTGAGACAGCTGTCACTCCAGGACCACGTAACACGGTCCATTTGAAATTGATGTTTTAAATGGGTATAGGGCCACCAACCATGTAAATAATGTTTTTACTATTATATTTTATTGCTCAGTAGAGAACACAGAAAGAGGCTGAAACAAATTTGATTTATGTGTGTGGGGGTGAATTTTACTTATTGGAATCTTCTCTTTGATACCAAGTTTAACCAAGAGTTATCTCTACCAACCCAAACTAATAATAAGGTTACAAAACCAATCAAGCTTCACATTTTCCTAAGCAACCACCACCCCCATATGATTTCCATCCCTTCCCATACGAATTTGAGCGTCAATCAGCTGTTGTCATCATCATCATTATTATTATTTTAACTCTGTTGCAAATTGTCTTTATAGGGGCTTCTGAAGACAACTTTGGATTTCCACAAATTGGTAAAGCTTGAGTTCAGTGGCATCAGAGGGAATGCCCTGAGCCAGCAGGCCCAGCAAATGTACAGCGAGTTTGAAGAGATATACAGGGTCTTCTCAGAGTCTTCCTATGACTACTTGGACCCCCAAAGCATGGTAGGGCTTGGAAGGGCCAATTTGCAAGCTTTGTCTCTTTCTCACATATCTGCAGCCTGTAGGCGCTGGGTGTTCACTTGCATTTTCCCTGTGCACTTTCTTTGGCTCTGTGGTCCCTGTGGTTTTATCAGCAGAGACCGCTCTTAATTATTCTTTGTGTCAGAAGAGAGATCAGGGGAGGGCCTTTTCCAAATGCTGACTGCTCTGGACTGATGATACCCAGGGTTTCAGAGATGCTGAGATGGGCATGTGATGATGGTGGAGGCTGTGGTCACCCTGCTGCTCCCAAAGCTGTAAGCTTTGAGCTATGTGAAGGCAGGCACACCTGGGCAGAATTCATTTGCGGCCTGGGGAGGCGTAGGGGTAAGTGAAGCAGCAGCCTAGTTTTTCTGGTCAGGCCCGGGTTCCCAGGGGAGTACTCAGTATGAGGAAAGGGCCAGAGTTGCATTTTCCAGGATTGGGACAGAGGAGCCCACATCTCCTGCTACCCAGGAGAGCTAAGACCTGAGTGTCCAAGCCTACAGGAAACAAAAAGAAGCAAAACAGTACAGAAACAGGGGATGGAGCTCCCTGAGAATGGAATGGCTGAATTCCAGGAGAAGGGATTTTTAAGAGTATTTGAGGGGAAAGGAGAAGGAAATTAGAGCAAGAATCTGCTCTGAGCATCTTCAGATGTCATGTCTTAGGGGCGCGGGGAGGTGTTAGTTGGCCAAACCCAGGAAATGTCACTTTCTAAAAATTCCATTAGTCTAAAGTAGAAAAAAGAAAAAAAGGTGAAGTACAAAGCAGGACATATACCTTGTGCTTGCTGCCGTGTAATAACAGAGCAAAACGGAATCCTGCATGCAGGGAAACATCCTGCAAGGTCAATGTGGTTGCTTTTGGAAACTAGAAAAATACTATGTTTTCCAACTTTTCTTTGTCTTTTCACAAGTATACGCATTACTATTGTAAAGCAATAATAGGAAATAAGCATTCCACAACTTGGACATTTGAGTTAACAGTTTCTCTGAAAATTGCTACATTTGAAGAAAGAGAACACGCTTTGGGTTGCCGGGGAAAATACAATAGTTGGGGCATGCTTATACCAAAAAAAAAAAAATTTCATTGTTGATCTGAAATTTAAAGTGAACTGAGTGTCCTGTATTTTTGCTAAATTTGGCAATCTTAGGAACAATGGCTAGCTGCTGTCTTAAGCAATTAAAGTATAGTTAGAAGAAATAGTGTATACTAGTTTAATTAGCTTACTCTCCTCTTCATGTCCAGATCAGTTTGTTTACACTGAAAAAAAAAATGGATTTTCACTTGGAGGAAGAAGGGAAGGAGGTGGTAATGTTGGAGCAGCCCTATTGCTGGGGCCGTTGGTTGCTGAGGTGGCTTTCGGGTGGCAGGAGCTGGCGCTGCGGGTGAGAGAGAAGGGGCTTCAGGAGGTGGAAGATGGGGCACAGGAGGGAGGTGACAGGGTGTCAGCCTCACGTCTCGTTACGTTTTGCCTGGTGTCTAGGGGGAAAATGCTGCAGTAATAGGGTCGCTGTCTACATTGGGAAAGAACTAAGTCATGCCCTGGCTAATTGTAGAAAATTAAATCCTTGGTACAACCAGTTGAAGTACACAGGTTACTAGTAAAGAGCATAGTGGGACTGGTCTTCAGAAAATCATGTATTTTAATGCTCATACGATATCTTTTCAGAAATTTGAAAATGACGTCTCTGAGTTTAATAAGAGAGTAGAAGATCTTGACCGAAGACTGGGGACCATCTTTATTCAAGCATTTGCTGAGGCACCTGGTTTGGAGCATGCCTTCAAGGTTTGTACAGCAGGGGGCTGCCTCTGTGCTCCACTCTCCCCACCCTCCCAGAGGAGGGCGGGCACACTCTTCCAACGTTCTGTTCCTGCAGAGAGGAACCATCCCGCCCCCTAGTCTAGTAGAGCCCCATCCTGGGAGTCCTGCCGAGGGGCTGCAGTGCTGGGCTTCCCAGGTTGATGGCGGACGTGTTTCTGAAAACATGACGATGTAAAAATGCTTTCAGTTTCTTCAGGAATGCTCTCTGTGGGCCTTATCTGCAGGGTATCCATTAAAAGCCAAGGGTCACCACCCTGAAGCCGTGGCTCTGTTGGGTATTTATCCACTGCCGTCAGCTTGATTCAGGCTGGGGCAAACCACTCGAGAATAAGTAACTAGAGTGAGAAGACGTGCGCCCTGGGTTGGCCAGATCAGGTGGTACAAGAATGTGGAGGGGGAAGGCTTAGGAGGATGAGTAGATAAGTGACTACATAAGTGAGAAAGCTGGGCCCTGAGACATGAAGACTAGTGGAACATGACAGATCTTCCACGAACTATGAAGAGACTTACTCTGTAAAGCCTTAAGGATCCGAACTGAGACTAATCAGCAGAAGTTACAAGGAGGCAGATTTTTGGCTCAGTAGAGGAAAGAGGTTTCTGTTAAAGCTATTTAGAGATGGAATAGACTTCCTTGAGAAGTAATTAAGTTTCCAGTCACTGAACATGTCCAAACACAGACCGGGTGACGGGTGGGACACTTGCAGAAGACGATGGGTGGATCCTCGCTCTTCTGGAACACTGGGTAACCCAGATGGGCTTCGCCTGCCATTGAGTGAATATATTTATATATATTTTTTCATTTATTCAAGACTATACATATTATTAATAAATACCTGCCATTCCATAACTCATATGGGAAGGCTTTTAGAATTTCTCTCTCAAATCATTTGAAATAGTTGCAAGAAAATGGCTTATATGTGTCTATAAATAACCCCACTTGCCATGTTAACTGTCATGGCTAATTGGGATGTTACCACCCAGACAACTGGTGAAGCTGGAACTCCATTTCCACCTTGAGGATGTTCAGCCCTATCCCTGCCTCAGATCCTTGTGTGCTGTGGAGTCTTCAGGGGATCTCACATGTACCTTCTGTTCTGTCTTTGAAATCATTGTGTCTTTGCTACCTGTCTGCAGGCTCCCTTAATAATGTCGCTTGCCCAGGGAGGTGCTGTGGGAGTCTTACTATAGGTCTTCCGATGATCCCCACCATGAAAGCATCTATGTTATGCCAAGGGCATATCCCTCTGGGTTCCAAAGACTCCAGTCCTTGATTTTCATGGCAGAGTAGGATTCTGGGCAGAAGTAGAAAGAGATTTCCAACTTTGCACACCCTTTGCTGCCAGGTCCTGAAGGCAGCACTGCTCATACCCAGAGTTGCAAGGCTCTCACAGAAACAGACCCTTTATCTCCAGGCCACGACTCCTCTTCTCAAAGGGTTCCCCCCCCGCCCATGGGACCTGATAGGAAAACCACAGCCACTCAGTCCCCTCTGCCTGCTTGGTTTTTCTCTTTTTGGTCATTTCACCAACAGGAAAACCAAAGCCCTTCCCTCCTCTTTCAGCCAAAACAAAAGCTCCAGTGCATAGAACTTCATGCAAAGAAGTGCCTTTTCAGGGTTGGGGAGTAGGGGCTGGAGAGAGCCCCTGAGTCCAGACACCCCGTTACTGCTGTAAGACCATCCGACCACTAGGTGTGCCTCAGTGGACATGGCCACAGAGGGTACGTCCAGGTCAGGGAACGGGTGCAGCCTGGCTGCCGTGGTCTCTTGGCTCACATCTCTGTACCTCCCAGCAAGACATTTGAGCCAGAACTCGGTGGAGACCTGCTCTCTTACACCTCCCTGGAGAGAGAGCTGCTTTCTGTTGCCTGCAGAGATTGGGTAATTTTTGATGGAGGTCAGAGTGGTCCTAGAAGTCAGGCATTGGTGCATCCTAAGTGCAGCCGGAGTCTTCCATGACCTTGTGTCAAGGCAGCATCGCAATCAAGAGAAACATGACCTAGCAACCAAGAGGTGATTAAAAGCACTTCACATCTTGATCCCACTGCTCTCACCAGGGGATTAGGGCAGTTGTGATGCACAGGAGACAGCTCCGAAGTCTCCTCTCAATCACCACCTTCTCAGAAACCTTTTTCTTGCCCCCACTCTCAAATTTTAGCCCTCCCCATTCTCCCCAGCACGCAGCCCATTTAGCTTCTTTCTTCTCCCTCATCACCACTTTGTTTCACCCCCTTCCAGGTTCCTACAACATGAGAGGGTCTGGTAGGTGATTCGACACACAGGAACCCCTCCTTAAGAAACAAAGGTGAGAGGGATAGACCATGAATGTCTGCCGAGTAATAATTATTGATCCAGTTGCACATAACGACTTTTGACCCTCTTACATTGGTGGACAGACATATGAAGGAAAAACCAGGATACAAGATACATGTAACCTTGGAAAGGTTGAATCTGTGACTTTTTCTCTTCTCCCTCTGCCTCCTCTGCAGCTGCTAGACATAGCAGGAAACCTCCTGGAAAGACCGCTGGTAGCACAGGATGTGTCCGACAAATACCTGGTGCTCATTCGCATGTTCAGCGAAGACCTGGATGCCGTGAGGGTAATCTACAGTCAGCGTGTCCAGGAGGAGGCAGAACTTGGTAGGCTTGTTGTCTGGGGATTTGGGTAGGGGAACATCTCCTCTGTTTTTGTTACATGTCCCCTGTGGATCTAGGACATTCTCCAAAAGTACAGCCTTCTTGCTTGAAATTCCAGACTGTCTTGGATGATTGTAGAGTTCACTGAACTGTGCCTTTCTCTGTGTCTGCGGCTGAGATGGGCAGGCTGGCCCATAGCAGTGAAGTCCTGACCACTGCCTCTGGTCAGTTGAGACCTCAGCATGATGTACGCGCTGACCCTTGATTAGTGTCGCCACACTGATTACTCATCAATGTACCTCAATTCCACAGTAGATTTTTACATGCCTGAGGAAGGTTTCTCATTCCTTCCAATGCCGCAGCAACCATGCTTTTAGAAGGAGGAACCAGCAGGAGCCCAACAAAGAGCAGTAGCACATCGAGGTGTGACGTCTCCATCTTTATCGCAGTTCTTAGTTGCCCTGTCTCGTCTGTTTGAAAGTCAGTTCAGCTTTGCCAACATTTCTTGAGTCCTTGCAATATGCAGGGTGCGTTTGTGGGCACCATATGTAGAGGCAGGCCAGGGTAAGGGCTAGAAAAATTAATCTTAAAAGGCGGTTCTTCGAGGAGCATGACTGGCATGAACAGAGTTAACAGTAACACACAGCAGGATGTAAGTCGTGCTCTATTTGAGTTATAAAGAACTGTAACAAAACAAGATGAATTTGGCTGGGAGGTTGGAGGTAGAGTTTATGGAGAAGGTAGCCTTCAACTGGACCCTGAAAAATGGGGAGACAGACAGCCAGGGAGAAGAGGCAACAGCTTTCAAAGCAAAGGCAGGAAGGATGTGGAAGGTGACCAGTTGGACCTGCCTGTGACCAAACAAGGTATATAGAGGGAGATCAGCTCAGCTGTGCAGTTTGGGGCCAGGTTGTGAAGTGCTCTGAGCACCATATTAAGGAATTTGGAGTTCATTTTCCAGGCAATAGGAAATTTTCAAAAGTTTTTAAGCAATGGAGTGGCAGGACCACTATTTCAATAAACTGGTTTCATAGTGAGGTCATGAAGAATTCCTTTCACCTTGGGAGTCATCCCAGAAATTCTGTTGGCCTCGCTCTACGTGGGACCATCCTCATCCATTCTCACTTTCAGATGCAGAGTTTGAAAAGTGTCTTCAGAATTATACTGATTTTCTATTGCTGCATAACAGATGACCACAACCTTAGTGGCTTCGAACAACACCTGTCTTTTTGCTCACAGTTCTGTAGGTCAGCAGCCCAGTTTGGTGTGCCTGGGTCTCCACTCGGAGTATCTCAAGGCTGCAATCAGTCAACTGGGCCGAGTTCTTATCTGGGGTCTCTGGGGGTGGGGTGGGGGAGGGAATTCACATCTAAGCTCATTTCTGTTGATAGAATCCAGTTGCTTGTGACTGTAGGCCTGAGGTCCCCATTCCCTGGTTGGCTGTCAGCCAGGGGCTGCTCTCAGAGATTAGAAGTCCTCCCATTCCTACCACATAGCCACCTCCATCTTCAAGCCAGTAATGGCACACTGAATCCTACTCCGGCTTGAAATCTCTGACTTCCCCTTCTGCCAACAACCAGAGAAAACTCTGCTTTTAAAGGGCTCGCCTGGTTATGTCAGGCCCACTCAGGGTCATCTCCCCTTTGCCACATAACGTAACATCATCACAGGAGAGACATCACATCATATTCTGTTTCCACCCACACTTAAAGAGGAGGGGATCATGCAAGGGTGAGGGTCTTCGGGTATCATCTCAGAATTTTGCCTACCATAGAAGCCAAGTAGAAAATGACAGTATTGGGCCCAGGCTGAGTGTGAGACATCAGGGAGTGGTGGGGTCCACAGTCAGCTAAAGGGAAGACCACTATTCAGTGCCAGTTGTTAGTTAGAAATGGTGGCTGATGGCTGCCAGATCTTCCCATTTTATCAGAGAAGCTAGAAATAGATTTTTTCCTAAAAATGAATTCTCACAATTGTTAAATTTTGACAACTAATTATAAGCAAACAAACCCACTGTGTGAACTGAAGAAGGACTATCCAGGCTGTGCTAACTCTGGTCAAGTGCTTTGAAACCCACATGGCCTGTTTCATACATAACCTTACAGAATTGTCAAAGAAACCCTGGAAGTTAAGCAGGAACGATACTACTCCCATTTTATAGATGAAACACTGAGGCCCTGAGAGATTAAGTTGTCTCTTTTAGGCAGTGTGTCTTATCCCTGACTGTACAATAAAATCACCTTGAGTACTTTTGAAGATACTGATGACCAGGCCCCATGCAGACCAGTCAGATCGGAATGGCTTGTGGGCCGGGGGAGGAGGGAGCAAGCATCAGTATTTTTAAAAAAGCCCCAAGTGATGCTGAAGTGCAGTCGGGTTGAAAGTCACTGGTGTGCAGTCACTCTTCCTTACCCCTTGGCAGGACACGGCGATGTCGTAGGAACTCCCATCTCAGTGTGGGCCTTGGCTGACTGCAGCAGGTGGAGGTAGGAGAGGCAGAAGAGGAGAAAGTGGCAGGAGGTGTTCAGGGGTTGGAGCGGGTCTCAGGGCTGGAGGCTCACGTCAGTCTGGCTGTGCTGCATCCCCAGGGTTCTCCTCTGTGCACAAGAACATGCCCGTGGTGGCCGGGGGGCTCCGCTGGGCGCAGGAGCTGAGGCAGCGCATCCAGGAGCCCTTTGACAACTTCAGACGCATGACACACCCGTGAGTATCTCCTAAGTTCGTCCTAGGCTTCTGCTTCTGCTCTGGATTTTGAGCATGGTAGCAATGTAAGTCACTCACTGAGGCTTGAAAATCATCTTCATTGCTTTCCATTTCCAGCAGTCATCCTGTGTCTTAGCCCGTTCAGGCTGCCATAACGGAATATCATGGATGGGGTGGCTTATATCAGAAGTATCAGAAATTTCTCTCTCCCAGTTCTGGAGGCTGGGAAGTCCAAGATCAAGGTGCCGGCAGGTTTGGCGTCTGTTGGGGAGGACCTGCTCCCTGATTCACAGATGGCTGTCTTCTCACTGGTCCTCAGACACGGCAGAGGGGATGGAGAGCTGTCTGGGGTCTCTTGTGTACTGGCTGTTACCCATTCATGAGGACTTCACCCTCATGACCTAATCACCTCCCAGAGGCCCTGCCTTAGAGCTCATTATGTGAATTTGGGAAGGACACAGACATTCAGTCCATAGCAAGCAGGCACCTGTTGGCCAAGCAGCAGTGAGACGGATGCGTTTGGACTGATGGTGGGTCCGCTGGTGTGGAGTGAGGCTTGCTGGACCACAGGCTGGCTCCTGCTCCTCCACGGGAGTGCTCGTTTCTGGAGGAAGATGAGTCAGGGTTTTCAAGCTCTTCGGGTTCCTCCGCACAGCTCCTCTAACACGACGGCTCTTTGCTGCTGAAGCTGCTGGAAGATAATGGAGCTCAGTGTTTCCTGCAGCATGGTGTGAGGACCTTGTATAACAGAACACCCTGGTTGCTTGCTAATGATGCAGATCCCCAGGCCTCGCCCCTTACCTGCTAAATCCAAATCTCAGCAGGATGGTGCCCGTGAGGCTATTCCTTGGCAAGCTCTCCCCATGACTCTGACTGTGACCAGGTTTGGAAACCACTGGCCTACCTCACAGCTCTTCCCGGGGATCCCCTAGCCATAGGAAGCTTAGCCCTGAGTCCAACTGAGCCTCCATCTCCTCAACATGCCCCCCAAGGTGGGAGGGAGAAGACATGTGAATGGGTGGGGAGGTGGCCGGGCCGCTCTGAGGAATGTGGACTGCGGTGGCAGGCTTGGAGGCACGCAGGCAGGGATTCACAGGGGTGCTCTTGGGAACAGCCCCTGTGAGGGGGGGAATGGGATCCGGCAGAGGGGGACGTTGAGCTGCAGCACAGTTGCACATAGACCTGAGCCCATCTGTGGGGAAGTCTGGCCCTTTAGGATTGCCCAGCCTTTGTACCCCCACGTCAGCTGGTCATTCGAAGTGTGCTGTCGGGGGCGGTGGGTGGAGGAGTGAGAGGCATGGCTTTGGGCGGGGAGGCGGTCTCTCCGTTTGGCTGAGGCTGTTCTCAGAGGGTGATGCAGCTGTGTCTCATCAGCAGGGAGCATGCCTCTTCCTGGTGGAGGGAGATTGGAGGTGCGGTCCCGAGAGGGCATCTGAACGGCCCCCCACCACATCCTCCACAGTGCCCATGGAAATTCCCGCTTGCTTTAAAAATGAATTCACACTTGTGTGTATACTCTATAATATGTGTGTGTGAAAGGGTTATTAAAAACGTTTTCGATTCCTCGCCACGAGGTGAAGGGGAATCTATGGGGAGTTTGATGCACTTATTCCTGGGTCTTCTCAAGCCTTCTTGGCAACTGCCAGGGGCTGAGGTGTGAGAGGCCGCTCTCTCCTCTCTCCTCGTTGTTTTCTGGAGAGAAACTGAGATCTGGGGTTAGGAGACCCCAGGGTTTGTGAGGGGAGGGCTGGTCTGAGCCCGCCCACCTGGTCTGAGGCCCTGAGGCCCTTTCCACCAACCCTCGCTGCCCTGCAGACACTACGCTCCTCCACCAGGGAAGGGGAACAAGCAACTGGGGAAAATGCCAGGAAATCCAGTGCTTTCTCTGCAGGCATGAGGGCTTACGTCGAAGCTAGAGGCTCAGGGGACCGTGTGAAGAAACCTGTGCTGGTTTAAATAGCAAATGGGCTTTAAGAGTCTTTGCAATAAGCTGCCTCATTTTGCTAGAAGAACAAATCAAACAGACCCTCCAACACAGTTAGTGTGAAGGTTTCTGAAAATTACAGATATTTCACCAACTTTCCCAGGAGCTGGACTCCCATTTTGTGTTGCAAAGAAGTGTCAAAACGGGGGGAGCAAGTGTGGGTAACAATGACTCCGGGGTCCTCAGTGGTACTGGGAAGCCTCTGGCTGTGTGTCTGTGTGTGTGAGCATGAGTGTGTGTGCATGTGTGTCTGCGTGTGCATGTATGTGCATTGTGTATGCTCACATCTTGGGATGCAGGAGGTGGGAGGGAACCTCAGATAAACATGTCAGTGAGCAGCGAGGCAGTTTCTCATCATATGTCCTGGATGGATTTCAGAGAAGGGGAAAAAAAAAATATATATATATATATATAAAGCTTTGCATGTAACAATACTTATATATGTGTGTGGGGAATGTATGTTTATTGTTACTTGATATATGCATTGTTATATACATATATAATGTTATATAGTTTTGTTATAATGTATAATGTTATATACAGTTTTGTTCCTAAATTCAGAAAATTGCAGCAGGTAGAATTTTTCTTTCATGTCTCAGTTTCCCTTCAGGTTTTTGAGAGACTTCATTTACCCATGCCTGACTGGCTCGGCCTGACTGGCTCGGCCAGGTTGGCGGGTTCGGGGATCCCCCGCGGGGAAGGTTCTGTCCTCTTCACCTGTGCGCGGCCTGTATCTCAGGCAGTGCAGGTGCCCTCTAGTGGTCCTTGGAGGATGTTCAGGAGGAAGAGAGCAGGCCTTGGGAAACAAGCCCAGGAAGCTAGTCCATCTCTTCTTTTTTTTAAAACATTTTTTATTGATTTATAATCATTTTACAATGTTGTGTCAAATTCCAGTGTAGAGCACAGTTTTTCAGTTATACATGAACATATATATATTCATTGTCACATTTTTTTCTCTGTGAGCTACCATAAGATCTTGTGTATATTTCCCTGTGCTATACAGTATAATCTTGTTTATCTATTCTACAATTTTGAAATAGTCCATCTCTTCTTTACAGGCTGCAGTTTGTTACTCAGATCATTATTTTGGACTTCTTCTAATTCAATGTCATTTCCCCCCTCTCTTTCATGTGGGTAGGTGCATGGAATCTGCCGAAGGAAAGCGCATGGCACAAAAATATGAAGATGTGTTCTCGTTGCTGGAAAAGTAAGCAGCTTCTGGGGCTGGATGGCTCTGCACCTTGCTTAGCCCCCTGCAGTGCCCTTCACGTTTCCCAGTTTGTGCAGGTTCCCTGGTGGCAGTGAACTGACGCTCTGTTTTATGTTAAAACCACGGTATCTGTGAGCACAGTGCTTCTGGGTCACTGGGCCTCTGGGGAGTGAAGCTCTATTCTAGAAACGGGCACTTTTCCAGTTTAGTTTTGTTGGGAGCGTGAACTTGGCAGAGCTAGAAGAAGTGGGGCACTCCCTGTGGCACCCCAAGGTCAGAGCCGCTGCTCCCCAAAGTGACAGTTTGTGCTGCACAAAGAAACATGAGTTTTAAAAACTGCTTCCTGCCCCTTTACAGAGAGAGCATAAGGATGCAAACTTTACGTAGGCTCTCAGTTGTTCCTTCTTCAAAGCTGCAGTAAGTCTTTGGGGTGCACGGCCCAGAAACAGCCCATTTCTTGCCTGCTGCCTCTGGCGTGTGCTCTTTGTCCTGATTCAGGAGAGTAGGACTGTGGTCATTATAGGTGTGATTGCACTGAGCACCATGTAGACTGACTAGTTGGTGGCACCTTCACCTGCCAGGTAACGCGAGTTCTATCCCTTCTGCTCCCTCAAGTCTGTCTCTCCTCTCTGTCCCCACCACCCACATCTTCACTGGAGACGGGAGCCTCTGAGGCCTGAACTGCTGCCCTGGCCTCCTAACCGTCTCCCTTCTCTGGACCTTTGTGCCTCAGTGCCCACACCGTTGCCCAATCCAGTACCGTCACCGCATCCCCTGTCTGGGAAGCCGCTCAGTGCCTCCCATCAGCTTCTTAATGTAACATGAAAAATGCTTCTTGATGTGGCCTTTGCCTCCCTCTCCAGCCTCAGCCTTTGCCCTCTGCTCCCTCAGGTGCACCGTCTACTCACCTTTCCCAGGACACAGCCTCCACCCTTTGTCCCCTTTTAGTGCTGAACCTCTGCTTATCCTCTGAGATTCAGTGAAGCATCACTTCAGCCCCTCCTCCAGGAAACCTTCCCTGGCGCCCTCCTCACCACCCCCACCCACCCGCCTACTGCTGCCATTCAAAGCCCAATGCCCTGTACATCTCCCTAGGATTGTACTACAGCGTTCTCTGCTGACCTGTGGTTCCACCATTAGCTGCATTTATCACATGGTGTTTATTCATTGTTTACGCTCCCGAGCACAGCATATAATAGGTGTTCGGTTGGTGTGTAATGACTGAACAGTGAGTGTCTGGGAGCTACGTGAAGACTAGTGTGAGAGCGAATCTCACCTGATAACTTCTAATAAGCGTTTACCGAGACTAACCACCACTTCCCTTATCCCCCCGAAAGACTGCATGATGCCTCTCTTTCTGCACTCCTCTGATTTAAGCTGTGCCACCTTTAGAAATGAGGGACCGCCTGCAGGAGCTCCCATGCCTGGCTGAGTCAAAGACTCTCACTTAAGGATGTGTTCAGGTATTTTACTAATAGCATCTCTTCAGTTCATGAGATATACATATTAAAGGTAGGCAGTTAGATATAGAGATGTTATTATATATGTATGTATATGTTTTATGTATATGTTCATATATAGAGAGAGATATCTTCAGTTAATCACTGCCAGGTTTTGGGAAGCAGGGTGGGTGCTTATAAGGTGACTATTGACTGATCTTCACAGGTACGAAACGAGACTTTATGAGGACTGGTGTCAAACAGTATCAGAGAAGTCACAGTACAGCCTTTCCCGGCCGCTTCTGAAACGTGACCCAGAGACAAAGCAGATCTCTGTCAACTTCAGCCCACAGGTGAGTCAGACAGTAGTAATGTCCTTTTGGCTTCTGAGGAGTTTCATTTGACTCTGCTGATTTTGAAGGCAAAAAGGCTTTTGATAAAAATATACAAAAGCTGCTCAGAAGAACTTGCACCTTGGATTTCCTTTGATTCCACGCAACAGAAAACATTGCAAAGTATCATTGGCCACTTAGTACCAGAGTCAACAGGGCCTACCTTGAATACCCACCACAGGTGCAGGCCAGTGACTGGATGCTGGGGGTCCACCAAGAGTAAGACCTGGTTCCTGACCTCCAGGAGCCCACACACTAGTTGGAAGCCAGAACCTCAGCATGTAAAAATCTGTCTTCATTAGGTAGCATATGATAAATCTGCAAAGAGTAGCTTTGGAAGAAAGCTACTAGATTAGTGGTTCTCCACCAAGGCAGTGTTGTCCCTCTGGAGACACTTTTGGTTGTCACGCATGGAGGGGGTGCCAGCAGCACACAGTGGGTAGGTACCAGGGATGCTCTGCTAACCTTCCTACAACGGACAGGATCGTGCCCTACAACGAAGAGTGTTTTGTCCAAAAATGTCAATGGTGTTGAGGTTGAGAAACCCTGCTTTAAATATCAGAAGGGTAGAAGACCAGTGTGGGCTGTGGCCACCATGGAAAGCTTAGTGTTAGAGAAAACTATAACCAAAAGTTAGTCCGTATACGGATGTACATCATTCAGCTTAAAAATTTAACACGAGATGTTGGCCACACTGAGCTAAAAGCAGTCTCCTGGTTCTATCTTGATGGCATGTCCTGTAGGAATGCAGCGTAGAAAGAGCTGAAAACTAAGCTGATAGCATATTGGGTTTTTTTGAGAAAATTCCAGTTTAAGTAGAGCATCAAGTCCCCGTGGAATAAAAGCCAATAAAGAGAGTTGGAAGACTCATTTCTTCGCTTTGACAAGATGATCCTCGTCCTTCCCACCCCCACCCTCCACAGACCTGGCTCAGGCAGCAGGAGCCTTTTGGTTTCACAGCCACGTGCCCAAAGCATCAAGGCAGAGCCCTCCCCTGCTGTCACTGGTCTCTTCTTTCTCAGGTTTTCCTCCTCTTGCTCTTTGTTTGTGATTCACAGATTCGGTAAACACTGGTGCTTTCTGATCGTCTTCCTTTTGCCTGATACTCAATTTCCCTTCTCAGAGAGTAGATTTAAGGGACCAGTAGGAGCAGAAGTTAAGAAGGGACCCAGGAGGCCTTTGGGCTCTGGGGTTTTCCAGTCCTGACCGACACTGCTGCTCCTCCTTGCCACTGAACTCGGGCCACTTTTGTCGATTCTTTCCTCCAGCTGACCTCAGTGCTGAAAGAAATGAGTTATCTTCAGCCCAGGCAGATGAAGCACATCCCTGAGACAGCAGCCGCCATGTTCTCCTCCAGGGACTTTTATCGGCAGCTTGTGGCCAATTTGGAGTTGATGGCAGATTGGTACAACAAGGTTACGAAAACTCTGCTAGAGGTGGAATTTCCATTAGTGGAGGAAGAGCTGCAAGATATTGATCTCCGCCTGAGAGCTGCGGAGGAGACTCTGAGCTGGAAAACAGAAGGTAACAGGGCACCACCTGGAGTCTGGGGAAAAGGTTGGGAGTCGAGGTTCTAATAAAGTTGGTAGAACCTCACTTTACTCCCCTGTTAATCTGATTTGGGTTTGAGCACGAGTCCATCCTCTCAGACATGTGTCCTAAGTAGAGAAGACAAGGAGGGCTTTTGTTCCTCTTCTGCCTCCTGTTTCTGTGGTTGGGAGATTCGGAAATCTTTGCTGCCACACACTGAGGAGGCTCAGAGTATGCATGAGCTGTCCCAGTCTCCAGCATATGTCAGGCACTCCATGAACGAGGATTTTTACTGTGTTATCATCATTACTTACTTTTTTCAACTGGACTGTAAACATCTTTTTTTAACTGAATTGTAGTCAGTTTGCAGTGTTGTGTTGATTTCTGGTGTATAGCATAGTGATTCATTTATACGTACACACGCACACACACACACACACACATATTCCTTTTCATATTCTTTTTCATTATAGGCCATTACAAGGTATTGAATATAGTTCCCTATGCTACACAGTAGGACCTTGTTGTTTATCTATTTTATATTGCACTGTAAACATCTTAAATGAGGGAACCATGCATTTACTTTTCTTGTGTCCTCCAGTTTAATTCAGTAAACTTTCGTTGATTGATTAACATGTGCAGGGTATCATGTGTGGGACTATGGGGAAATTATGAGATATGAGGGCTAGGGGAACATGGCCCAACTCTCAAAGAACTCGCGACCAGGGGCATGGTAAGGGGTGGCTTTTTGTTACAGTTAGGAAGGAAAAGGCTCTGATGATTGCAAACTAACCTGTGCAGACAAGTCTTATAAAACCCACAAGTATTAAATCCTTATCTCTCATAGCAACTGGACCCTTAGCTATACTACTGTAAGCTATTTCAATTAATTCTGTTTCTTCTGGGGAGCAGGCATTTGGGATTATGTCATTGAAATCACCAACAGTATTCGTGATCTTGAACAAAGAATTCAGAAAATTAAAGACAATGTGGAAGAGATTCAGAACATCATGAAAACATGGGTGACACCAATATTTAAGAGAAAAGATGGGAAAAAGGAATGCCTTCTTTCTATGGAAGATCAGCATGATCGAATGGAAAAATACTACAGTCTGATCAAAGAATCTGGCCTTAAGATTCATGCCCTTGTGCAGGTAATAACCAGCCTCTCAAACACAAACACCACAAGTACAGGGAAGGCACCAAGAAGCATGATTGGGTGCAAGAAGTGATTTGGAAATTAAAACAGTCAATAAATGCTGTGTCTTCTACAGTCAGGGATAGAAGTTGATACTTACAGCAAAAGAACTAAAACTGACAGAGGGAGTGCAAAGTCACGTTCTGGAATCAGTGTGTGAAAATTAATACTACGTAGTCACTAATGGTGACACTACTCAGTTTTCACATAACTTCACTCCCAGACCACACCCCAAGGGGGTAGAAGGAGATGCCAAGGACAAGATCCTAAATTATCTACTTTGCCCACACAAACTAATGTGGACCTCCGGTATCATCTTCACAGCCTAGCTCTTTAGAGCCTGTGGTGATGCAAGAGGACTGTGGTATCCCTGACTACGTTTGATAAAGAGAGGAGAAAATGCAGGGTGCTTCACATGGTAAGGCTCTGCCCTGCACTGTGATCAGGGCAACCTCATGTCCCATCATCCAAGACTGAACAAGGGAAAAGAGCTCTCAGTGGCCACCAGCTCCAGCCCTTCTGAAGTGGCCATAGGGCAGTTCTGATGGATTGATCTCATGTGCAGTCAGTAATGAATCACAGTCATTGTCTTTAGGTTATCTGTGATTTGAAGCACAATAAAATGTTGTGCTTTTGACCTTTTTATTTCCTTTATCTGTTGTCTAGTTCGTTAGTTTCTATTCTTCATTCTTTCTTTCTAGTTAATTTGGGATTAATTTGCTCACCTTTTTTCCCTAGCCTATAAGGGTAGAAGCTTAGGGTATTGATTTTAAGCCTTTCTTCCCTTTTAATTCAAACATTTGATGATATAAATTTCCCTCTTAGCAGTGCTTTAGTTGCATTCCACAAATTTGATCTACCTCATCTTCATTATTATTCAGTTTTAAATTTTTTCTCTTGTGATTTGTTCAGTATATTGTTTAATTTCCACATATTTGTGGCTTCTCAGGGTAGTCTAATGAAATTGATACCTAATTTAATTCCATTGTGGGCAGAGAAGATACTCTATATGTTTGGAATTCGTCTTGTTGTATGACCTAGAGTATGGTCTGTCTTATTGGATGTTCTTTGTGCAATTGACAATGTATTTATTCTTCCATTGTTGGACGTGGTGTTCTATAAATACCAGTTTGTTCAAAGTGGTTGATAATATTGTGCATATCACCTATATGATGTCTCAGTTTTTTTGTCTGTTTATTCTACCAATTACTAAAGGCAGAATGTTAAAATCTCCACCTATGATTTTGGATTTTTCTATTTAATCCTTTAGTTCTGTCAGATTTTTCATCAGGTATTTGAAGCTCTGTTAATAGGTACAAACACGTGTATAATTACTCTAACTTCCTGATGAATTGGCCACTTTATCACTATGAAATTATGTTTATTTCCCTTGTCTTAAAAGTCTATTTTATTCTGAGGACATTATTGCCTTTCCTTCCAGATTCACTATTCCTACTTCTTGCATCATCCATCTCTTTCCAGCATCTTACATCCATCCTATTTATTTCTTTGGACTCAAATTTCTTCTCTTAAATAGACAGCATATAGTAAGAACTTACTTTTCTACCTCTAACAATTCTGCCTGGTAATTGGAATGATTAGACTATTACACTTAATGTAAGCATTGGATTATTGGATTTAGCGCCACTACTTTGCCATTTGTTTTCTTTTTGCTTCATTTCTTTTTTGCTCCTCTACTCTTTTTGTCCCCTGTTCTTGTTATCAATTGTATATTTTCTAGTATTCTATTTTAGTTTCTCGATCGGAATTTCAGCTTTACCTTGTTGCATTACATCTGCAGCGGTTGTTCTAGGTTTCAGTAGGTCTCTTGAACTAATCACCTTCTACTTAGAATTTCTCCATGAAGTATAGGAACCTAGCAGCAATTCAAACTGCTCGGCCATCTTTTGTAGTGTTGGGTGTGTGTGTGTGTGTGTTTAGAAAAATATTTATAGTGTTTTGTCTTTACTGATATGTTTATTAGTTTCAAACTTGTTTTTCCTTTCTGTAGAACTGAGCTACCATCTGTGGTCGTTTCTCCTCAGCCAGGAGAATGTC
Organism: Camelus dromedarius; assembly: GCF_036321535.1. Classification (NCBI taxonomy): domain Eukaryota; kingdom Metazoa; phylum Chordata; class Mammalia; order Artiodactyla; family Camelidae; genus Camelus; species Camelus dromedarius. The sequence goes on from NC_087451.1 coordinate 22,005,770, forward strand.
CTTTAGTATTTCTTGCATTTCAGGTCTGCTGATGACACATTCTCTCAGTTCTTGTTTATCTGAAAATGTCCTTATTTCGCCTTTGTTTTTGGAGCGTTTCATTGAATATAACATTCTGTGTCGACAGTTTTATTTTTCTTTCAGAAGTCATTTTATTGTCTTCTATCCTCCAAGGTTTCTGATGAGAAGCCAGCCGTAATGTGTATCTTTGTTCCTCTCTATATAATGTACTGTTTTTGTCAGGCTGCTTTTAATAGATTCCTTTTAAATAAATTCTTTGTATTTTTTTCCATTTGACCATGATGTGCCTAAATAAGTTTTCTTTATATTCAGCCTGCTTGGAGTTTGTGAGTTCTTGAATCTGTTTTTTGCCAAATTTGGGGAATTTTAAATAAAATTATGACATTCTTGTCTGGTAATTCCAACATCTATATTATTTCCTGAGTTTTTTTTAATGTGAAGTAAGTTTATGTTTTTCACACATAAAATAAATCTAAGGAATAGACATTCCAGGATTGGTGTGACAGTTAGTTTCTCAGTCTGTCCTTAGTGATTATTTTCTCTCTTGGTAAAATGTCACATTTTCCTGCTTCTTTGCACATCTAGTAATTTTTTATTATGTTGTAGGCATGTTGGATGCCACTTTAAAATCTGGCTGTTATTTCCCTTAAAGAGTTGTGATTTTGTTTTGGCAGGCAGTTAAGTCACTGGTGGGTCAGCTCGATCCCAAGCTTTGTTTTAAGCTTTGTTAGGGAAAGTCTGAAGAGACCTTACTCTGGAATAGAGCTCTAACCCTAAAGCATTTCAGGTTCTCAGCTGAAATCCTAGGTTATCTGTGAGGTCTTGACAGAACACTGACATCTTCCAGCACTGTGTGACCTTCACAGTCTCCATTCAGCTTCGAGCCCCCAGTAACTGTTCTCTGCCTGGTCTTGGAGAGTCTTGTCCCAAATATGTGCGGCTTAATGCTCAGTCAGGGACTCTAGGGGACTCAGCAGCCTGAGCAGTCCAAAGCCCCAGTTTCTGTCTTTTCTTCCCAGCAGGAAGGATGCCCTGATTTAGGCCCACTTCCCTGTGCCATGGCTTCTGGAAGGTGCCTCTAGGAAGAAAGCCAGGTGGTTGTGAACGCACCTGGAGTATTCCCCTTCTTTTAAGGATCGCATCCCGTGCTGTTATCCAGTTACCCAAAATAATTATTTCTTGTATCCAGTTCTATAGTTGTTTGTAGCAGAAGGGAAAGTCCGATCTCATTCCTGTCTCGGCTAAAACCGGAAACTTGAGCTATTTCTTTTTAGTTTACAGAAAACTCCTATGTGTTTGCTCCTTGTTCTTTAGTAGATTTGCGGTAGAGAGGTGAAAGGTATAGATAGCTGTATTGATAGGGTGTCAGTAGGAAAGAGAGAGAACAATTCTACAAGGCAGTCATAAAGACTCAAAGTTTTTAACTATGGAAGCAAGCAGACGTACACAGGTTAGTAACACCCGAGAGCAGCTCTGTATTGTCACTGTGATGACTTGCATGATGGTGGACTTTCATTAAATCTTTAATCTACTTAGGAAGGAAAGGTGTAGGTAATGCATTTTTAAAATTTTAGAGTGTTGTTGTTTAAAAGCAGAATCATGAGTTGTTTTTTTTAACTTAGGCGGATTTATCATATGGTGGTATTTCCTAAAGGACTAAGTGTGAATCACCTGGAAAATTTACTTTTGCAGAGTAATAACTGCTTTCTTTGAAGACTTAAGATAAATGGAAAGTTGCTGTAAGAAGGCTGAATGATGAAAATAATGATGAGTAAATGGGACGTCTGTACCTGCTGCACCACTAGGTCAGGGACTGTATCACGTGACAGGGAGGGAGAAAAGGCCCGTGCATTAATTTCTGTGTGTGCGTTTCTAAGTCAATCAGTATGAGAAAGGTTTCTAGTTAATAATATTAAATGCCAACAACAAGAAACTCCAGCTCATTTCTAAGGATTATCCAGGAAATGCTTTACTTGCTGGGACACCAGATTTCTTACACATTTTGAATTATAATACCCTCTGCCCTTGGTGTTCCTTCCTCTGCCCGCCTTCACTTCTGCTCTGATGCAGCTCCCTCCAGCCACCGGCCAGCATCCATGAAGCCCACACTGCATCCATCAGCATGCCTCCTGGGAAGGTGGCCTGATCCATCCTCCTTTCTCTGGGAGAGGATGAGACACCACATTCCCCTCAGTGGTTAACTGTGTGTTCCTTTCAAGCAAGGCCTGTGCCCGTTGGACTGGATGGGTCTGATAAATGCGTGGAGGTGTACTTCATTTTCATGTTCTTTATTGTGCTTCACAGATATCGTGCTGTTTTTTTTTTTTCAATTGAAGGTTTATGGCAACCCTGTGTTGGGCAAGTTCATCAAGGCCATTTTTCCAACTACATCTGCTCACTTCATAGCTCTGTGTCACATTTTGGTAATTCTCACAGTATTTCAAGCTTTTAAATTAGTTTTATCCTTTTTATGGTGATCTGTGATTGGTAATCTTTGTTACTATTGTGAAAAGATTATGAGTTGCCAAAGGCTGAGGTGATAGTCAACATTTTTTTAGCAATAAAATATTTTTCAATTAAGGGATAAACATTCTTTTTTTAGACATAAAACCATTGCACACTTAATAGACTACAGTACAGTGTAAATATAACTTATATTTGCCCTGGGAAACCAAAACCTTTGTGTGACTGACTTTATTGTATATTCACTTTCTTGTGGTGGTCCGGAACCAAATCCACACTATCTCCCAGGTGCGTCTGTAATAGAACATTCTTCATAACAGTGCAGTTTTTATCCATGTGTTGTTTTCATTCCCATTAATGATGATAAGACCAATCCTCCCTTTTTATTAAACATGGTTTATATCCGTTCTTCTTTATCTTGCAGCAAAATCTGGGTCTTTTTTCAGCAGACCCGACCTCCAGTATCTGGAAGACTTACGTTAACTACATCGATGATATGTTACTGGATGGATTCTTCCTTGCCGTTGAGTGCTCCCTCAAGTACCTCCTGGAAAACACTGGTATTTACTGGCTTATGGATGTGGTTATTACTGGGAAGATAGCAGTAATAGCACCTGTCACGTTGCAGTGAAGTGCAGTTGAGTGCTCTGTGCCTCTTCCCAAAATGCTGTGAACTGTACACAGTAAAATAGCAAATGTATTGAGTTTCTCAACTGTTCAAAGATAAAAGACTTCTCTTTCTCCTAAACTCAGGTGATAAACCAGGCTCTAAGATAGCGAAGCCCATAGCAGAAGCAAACACGTAAAAGCTAATTCAGTCTAAATCAAGCTTCAGCGAGGAGGAGTGACTAAGCTGGAGCAGCGGGAGGCACCGCCGGTGATGGCAGCTTCATCTGGGCTTGACTCATGGCAGTGGGAGGGGGCGGTTTGTGCCTCCAAGCCTAATGTGCTCTAGCTCTGTAGCCTTTTGAAAACACAGGGAGCTTTTAGTAGCCAGCTTAAGTGGAAGAAACAGGAGTTTTTCTGTCTAAAAAGAGTCAGATGAGAAGCTGGGGGTGAGGGGGCTTTCAGAAGGAAAAGGACTGTTACAGAGGTAACGGGCATTCTTGGAATCTGTTGAAAGATAGCTAAGGTTTTAGCATTTATGGTTGATAACACTGGGTTCCGGTGCAGAGTCAAAGATTTTACAGTAGGGGCCAACCTCAGTTAGTAAGTGATGGGATGAAAAGGCAGAAGAGTTCAGGAATGAAGTTGAATTAAACCTTTCATATGCTGATAGATTCTAAGAAGCTTAGCAAGAGTGAAGGATAAGGTGAGGATGAAGGTGAGATGAGAGTCTGAGATGTCGAGTCCGACCTAAGAAAGAAATCAAATGCAGAGTTAAAACAGGTAGGTTGAGACCAGTGTCCAGACATCCAGGCCATGCCGGAGGACGCATGCAGACACCCAGGCTGAGAATGCAGAGAGGAGCAAGGCCAGCCCTGAGTGGAGCTCAGTTGGGCTGCCCCCACCTCCACCCCATGGTCTTGATAGGTGAAGTGACTCAGGTCAGAGGCAAGGTCTTTGCTTTCACAATGCAGGGTGCTCCAAATCAAGGAGATACAGCAGCAGGAAACAGCATAACCAACAGGTTGGGAAGTCACCTTCTAGAACCTGGGGGCAGGTAATCAGTACAGCTGGTTACAGGGGGAACACAGACACCAAGATTGGAGAGCTGGTTCCAAGGGACCAGTGCCAAAGGTGCTCATCTTAGTGAACTGACCATCCTCCTCTGATATTGGAGGTTGAGTGTCCTCATCACTTGGCCCTCCTCTCGAGATCTAGGAAGATGCCCCAGACACACTTGTGTGCAGGCACCGCACAAGAGATGGCCCCTAAATGTAGGGACTCACCCTAGGCCAGTGGCTATCCAGCTCTCCTGATGGGGGCTGTCCCATGTGTCACTTGCCCTCCTCGCATGGGAAGGAGAGCGTGGGAGCAGGAGGATGGGGGTGGGGGATGGTAGCCAAGTTACCTTCCCTCCGTGGAAATAAGAGGGGAGGGAAACACATTTTCTTCACAATATAGGATGGGCATGAGCTGGCTTAGTAGCTGCCTGAGCTGAGGAGCTATAGATAAAATGAAAAGGCACTGGTTATCAAGAGGAGGTGAAGGAGCCTGAAGAGAGTGGCCTCTAAGTGGAAAGTCTCTGTGACCCTTTGCCCTAGCCCAGCTGGACTGCTTTATTTCCCTGGTCCACCCTGCTACTTCTACTTCTCGTGTTCGGTCAGATACCATTCCCGTGGCTTGGGCTGACCTCCCAGCCATCTCTCAGAATCCAAACCCTGCCTGTGTTAAATGCCACCCACTCTATCCAGAAACACCCTTCCCTTTCTCAACTCTTAAAGTGATCTACTTGTGCCAAGGGTGTGGAACCACTAAGACCATCTGGCTTGTACGGTAATTATGTTGACATTGCATCTAACATAGGGATTGGCTTCTCATGTTGGCACATAGGGCAAAATCTCATGTAGTCAGCATGCTCTTGAAAGTCTTTTAAATCCTTTAAATTATATACAACCCGATCTATTAAGTTACAAGTATTGGATGCATGTAGTAATGCAGACTATATCATGAGTACATATGCAAGGCATAATTCTGCAGATTTGTTTTAAAAAAACTGTAATAGTGGTATAGTTACTATGATACTAGTAAACTTGCATTGCCTTAAGTTAAACAGTCATTTGCTGGGACACTCCTGAGTCCAGTAATGCAAATTTATCATCCCTACTGTTCTGAAGGCCAGACCCTAGTCTTACGTATCTTTGAGGATCCCACAGTTTTTTAGTTGGGGAGAATGGCTATGCAGTGTTAACAAAACTCCATCAGTGATGTGGCTTAAAGGACAAAGACATCTGTCCTCCAAGTACTAGTCAAAAGTGAGCACTCCAGGTTAGTGGCAAGGTCCTTCCATGCTGTGGTTCCACCACTTGCTGGGGCCTGGTTTTCATTTCCGTAGTTGAGTTGGTCACTGCCACATCCCAGTCTCACCTGTGGGAGGGAAGAAGAGAGAGCACAGAGGAGGCTCACCTGCTGTCTCATGGACCCCAGCCCAGAAGTGGTGTGTCCTCCCATGTTCCAGTGGTGAGGGAGTCCCTCTGGTTCTGGGAAGAAGGGGTAATGGAGTAATATGGGTAGTCTCCACCACCCGTGATATTTACCACATAACAGCCTCCTAAGTATTTTTACAATAAAAAAAAAATGAAAATAAGTGGTTATTAATATGAATCCAAGCATTTATCTTATACTTGGAACATTTTGTTCCATATTATATATTTTGATTTAAATTTAGCAAGGCAAGTTAGTCTAGCAAGTAATCAGGGATCTGTTAATTATTTATACTGTTTCTTAAATTTTTATCACTATAGGACTACAGAATTAAAGTAAGTTCTGTTTTTATAGAGAAGGAGCAAAACAGGCAGGAACAGGCAGGATTGTGTCTTTTTTTTTTTCCCCCATAACTACACAACTTTGGACAAGCACACCCTTCTTCCCCTAGTGGCTGCCCATGGAATTGCCTGGTTTGTGCCCAAAAGGAAGTCAGCTGCTTCCAAGAAATTGGCTTTGCAAAATCAACCTCTTCTCAGCCAGAGGCTGTGCTGTCCCCCAGGAGGCATTGGGAGTGCGGAAGGGGACTGGCCTGCGTGGTCAGTCACTGGCACCTGCTCTCTGAGGACAAGGAGAGAAAATGTCCTGCAACACCCAGGACAGCTCTGCGCAAGAATTAGCCACTTTGAAGTGTCAGTGGTTCCCCTGTGATAGACACTGCAAGACCATCACCCTTGCCTTTTGTGGAGTGTTAGCAAGTTTTACATTCCACTTCCTTATACCCAGACAGCCCATCTAAAGGAAAGAAATGTTCTGAGTGCTTTTGAAACAGTGTTGTAGTTTGTCTCTTTTACCCATTCTCCTTTGTTTTGTTTGTTTTCCTTGTTTTTCAGAATGTAAGGCAGGCGTCCCCCCGATATTTGAAGCACAGCTGAGCTTAGCCATCCCAGACTTGGTCTTCTGTCCGTCTCTGGAGTCTGGAGTGAAGGGTGGCTTCTATGACATTGTTGAGGGTCTTGTCACCAGCATTTTTAAGATACCGTCCCTGGTGCCGAGGCTTTCCCCTCAGAACGACTCTCCCCACTATCAGGTACTGGATCTGCAGCCGTCCTGCCCGCCAGCCTGATCTGGAGCTCCCGGCGAAGTGCTGCTGTAACCCGCCCGCTGTGGTCTTGCTCCCGCAGGTTGACCTGGAGGCCATGGCCGATCTGGCGGGCATGCGGGGCGAGCTCATGGAGAGGGTACGGAGCGTGATGGGCCTCTGCTGCCGCTACCGGGACACCTTCAGCCAATACTCCTACCTCTACGTGGAGGACCGGAGGGAGGTTCTGGGGCAGTTTCTCTTGTACGGGCGCGTCCTCACACCCGAGGAGGTCGAAACCCATGCTGAGGACGGCATCCCGGAGAACCCGCCCCTCCTCCAACAGTTCAAAGCACAGATCGACTCCTATGAAAAGCTCCATGAAGATGTGTGCAGGCTGGAGACCATCAAGGTGTTTGATGGCTGGATGAAGATCGATGTCCGACCCTTTAAAGCATCTCTGTTGAATACAATTAAGAAGTGGAGCCTCATGTTCAAACAGCATCTTGTGGACTACGTCACTCACAGGTAACCAGGGCGTTCTAGCTTTCTTCCAGCTTCCCGGGCTGGCGGGAACACCATGTTTTTCATCTTTTTCACACTTTTCCCCTTGGGTTCGTTGGTTAAATTAAAAATTAAAACAGCTCGTTGGAGGTTCCAGGCGTGTGGACACCAGTAGTAGCTTTAGTCCTGCCCTTCTCCTTTGTTCCTCACTCCTGGCCTCTTTTTGTTTTGTTTTCCATTTGGTGCCCAGTGTGTGAAAGTCACGCAGTGAGTGGTAAATAACGTTCGATACAGTAACAGCAGATCTAACCTCCCTTCACAACTCTGGCTGTGAAATCTTTTTAAGCCTGAGAAGCAGAGGGGGTCTAATGGGCCTCTTAGTTTTTATTTCTCCCACTAACTCCTTGTCTCAGGTTATCCAGCTGTGCAGTGCGGAAGTCACTAAATCCCCACACCCCAGTGCCTGTCAGCGCCACTAGCCATGTGACAGATTGGATCTGAAACTCTGTGTTTCACAGTGGATCCAGACCACCCAGGCCAGCACCAGGCTCTCTAAGCCAGAGCATCAGCCTCTGGAGAAATGATCAAGTTGGTTAACAGTCTCCCAGTCACTTTACCTTAGCCTTGTCCCCAAAGATCTGTCCAAGGTCTGAATCTCACATGGCCTTTCCTTAATGCCTGTGCACTGGTCTCCCTGTTCCTCTTCTTATAAGGCCACTAATTCCTTATGAGGCACCCTCTGCTGACCTCATCTAACCCTAATTACCTCCCCAGAGATCCCAGCTCCAAATACGTCCTCACTGGGGATATGGGCTTCAACATAGGAGTTTGTGGGAAACACATTTAGTCCATAATATCATCTCAACTCTCATCCCCATTCAGCTCTTTATGCCCTAATCTGACTCCACCTCTACCCTTGCCCTTGCCAAGCCCTCCCCTGTGCCCCTTCCCTAGACCTCAGGATCGTTCATCAGCAAAAGTCTGCTGTCCCTTCTTCATATTCTTTTATATGCTTTTTGCTCCGAAACCCTGCTCTCTCCTGAGGGTACTGCCTCCCTGCAGCCCTGCCAAGTAGGGGCTGGTTTTTCTCCTGTGTTGCTCTTCCCGCTGGGCCTAGAGGTAGATAAGATACTCTTGGTCCCAGACCATTTCACCACCATTGTCCTCAAAATCCCCAGCTCCACTGGAGTGAATTCTTCCAGTACCAACTGCCCCTTGTCCTTGCTGTGGACACCTACCAAGCCCTTAGTCCTTCCTCCTCTTCATCAGATCTTGTCCGGCTCAGCCTCCCTCTCCCGTCCAGCTGCTGATCATCCTGCTGAGGGGCTCAGCATCCACACAAAGCTTCATTACACCTGCCTTCTACTGTCTTGGCCTCTGTCTCCTGTGCCCTTGCCCGCCGCCACACCTCTGCTCCCTGATTCCCTGCTGCGCTCTCAGTGGAGTGGAGGGTAAGATGTGGAAGTACTTGCTCCCCTTCACAGTCTCAGGTTTAAGCATTCTGTTGACTGACCACCACCTGGTATCTTTCCAGGTCACAGATTGGCCTCCCTGCCATGCCAAGTTCATCAGCCCCATCAGGATTTCCAGCCCATTGGCCCTGACACTTTCTCAGCATTTATCACCCTTACTCCCCATTCCTGTTCCCATGCAGTAAAACTCTGACTCTCTAAACTCAGCACTCCACACCTGCGCCTGAGCAGGTCGTCCTTGATGAAGGAAGAACAAACCATTCTCCTGACCAATCTCGTATTAAAGCTATGAACGTAAAATTCAAGCAGGCCCTGAACATTTTCAGAGATGCTTTCCAGCTCCCCCAACTCTTTCTCCTTAAACCTCAAATATCCTTTCTTCCCTTATAACCTTCCCTCTCATTTCACTGAAAAATTAGAACCAGTCGCAAGAGAACAAATGCACCTTTTTACCAATAAATCTACCAGCCTACCTACACTTGAAGCCATACATTCACCTACCTCCTGTTACAGTGCATAAGCTGCTTTTCTAAGTCCAGCCTCTTTGCTCTCACCTACCTGAAGACTTGCCTCCTTAAATATTTCCTATCAACAACACCATCTATTTTTTCCCTTCATACATTCTCATTGGCATGCAAATATATTGTCATGTCTGCCATCTGAAAAAAAAAAAAAAAGAAAGGAACACAGCCCCACAGTCCTTCCAGCTCCAGCACCATTTCTGTGTGCTCCTCTTCACAGCAAAATTCCTCACAAGTTGTGTCTGTTCTTGGTCCCTTTACTTCTCCATCTTCCATTCCCTCTACAAGAAGTTTCATTATAAAATGTAGCATACATACAATTTAGAAAAAAGTATTAAAATGAACACTTCCATTTGCCTTATCCAGCTAAGAAAGAGAACATTAACTATATTTTAAAATTCCCTTATGCATTTTTCCCTGATCAAATCCCTCTTCCTCCCTGCCAGATGTGCCCCCTGCCCTAAATGTGACATAATCCTGTCTGTGCTTTTCTTCATGGCTCAGTACACATGCGCACACACACACACATACACATCTGCATTTTAAAACTGTAAAAATGAAGCAGTATCGCATACCACCTATCTTTCTGTGTCTTGATTCTCTCACTCAGCATTCTGAGATCCATGCATGTTGAGAATGCAGCACTGGTTCATTCATTTTAGCTGCTGTAGAGTACCCCGTCCAAATATGCTACAGTTAACCTGTCCATCCTATAGTTAACGAGGACGTGGGTTGTGTCAGAGGGGATTCACTAATATCGACAAGACTGCTGTGTGTTCTCGTGTACAGGTGCCGCGGGATACACGAGCAGGCACCCCCAGGTGTACACATAAGAGCGGAACTGCTGGGCCAGTGCAGATCACGCCAGCGGTCTCCAGGGAGCAGCTGTGTGTGAAAGTTCCTGTAGCCCCACAGCCTAGCTCCTCTTGTTACTGACAGACTGTTTAATGCTGCCTGTTCTGATGAGCGTTTAGTGACGTCTCATTGTGGTAAATATTTTACATCACTCTGATTGTGAATGAAGTGGCTGGTCTTTCTGTGTTTGAGGTGAGCCATTATGTTTCCTCTTCAGTGCTTGTTCATAGCTCTTGCCCATTTTTTATTGGACCTTACCTTTTCCTTTTCCGTAATTAGAAGTTACTTATATATTCTGTATCTAATCCTTTACTAGTTGTATATGTTACAAATACAGTCTCCCATTTTGTGGCCTGTGTTCCCACTGTGTTTATGGTATATTTATGAACAGTTCAATTTTATGTAGCCAAATGTGCCCATCTTTTCCCTTGTGTGACCTTCTATTCTCTTAAATAAATCCTTTCTTGTCCTAATGATTCTAATGATATTCTCTTCTGTCCTTTCCTAAAAGTTTTAGTTATAGTTACGGTTTCGTCTTGTATGTTAAGTAGCTCTTTGCCTGTCACTGCGTTAATATGACACAGTCCTAGTCACTATAACTTTGTAATAAATCTTGATATCTGGCAGGCGATTCCCCACCTTATTCATTTCCATTAAAAGTGTCTCAACAATTGTTGGCCTTAGACTGTTTTACATAAATTTCGCAATCAGTTTGTAGAAGAAGAAGTCCATTGGGATTTTGCTTATGTTTGCAGTGACTATAGATCAATTTGAGGGTAATTGTCATCTTTTTACTGAGTATTCCTGTCTAAGACCATGTTTTCTCTCCATTTACATTCTTCAGTGTCTTTCAGTGAAATTTTATAATTGTTACTTTTAAAATAATTTTCATGTCTTGTTAAGATTTATTTCTTAGTATTTTATTTTTTGTTTCCAGGCATAAGTGATATTTTTAAATCATATTTTCCGTGTGTATTTGGAAATAAAATCGATTTTTGTATATTGATTTTGTATCAAGCAACTCAACTAAATTAACTTGTTAACTCTAATAATTTACTTATGTACTCTTTGTTTGCTATGTACTTAGTCATCATGTATAAATTTATGATAATTTTATTTCTTCCTCTCAGTCATCTTTTAATGCATTTTATCACTATTTCCTATCTGACTACACTGACTAGGACTTTGATATAACATTGGATAAAGTGGTGATAAGTATCCTTGTCTTGTCCCTGATCTTAAAGAGGATACTTTCAACATTTCAGCAAGTAGTATAATATTCTGTGATTTTCTTATGGATTCTCTTTATCTGATTAAACAAGTTCCCTTCTATTCCTAATTTGTTAAGAGGATTTAACATAAATGGATATAACATTTTATCGAAGGTTTTCCCTAACTCCATTAAGGTAACTGTTTTTTTTTTCCCCTCAATGTGTTAAAGTTGTGAATATGTTATTTGGTTTCTAATATTAAGCCAACCTAGCATTACTGAGATGAGCCAGTATGAAATATTATCCTTTTCAGTATATTCATTGGTTGACTTTGTTGCGCATGTTTCACTTGGGCTGTTGTGTCTGTGTTTGCTGAGACTGGCCTTCAGTTTTTCCTTTCTGTACTGGCTTTGCCTGATCTTGCTCTGTGGTTCTGCTAGCTTCATAAAATGGGTCGGGAAGTAATCCTTCCTGTTTATTTTCCATAAGAGCGATATAAGATTGAAATTTTCTGATCCTTGAAAATTTGCTTTAAATCTCTTATCGAACCATCTGGCTTGGCATTTTCTTTGTGCAAGATTTTACCTGTAATTTCTCTAATGTTTATAGGAATATTAAGGTTTTTTCCTTCCTTCGTAAGTCGTATTTTTCTAGGGATGTAGCCATTTCATGTAAATCTTCAAATTATTGTCATGAAATTTATATTATTCTCTTACCTGTTTAATCTCTACAGAATCTATGATTATGTCCCTCTTTACATTTCTATTCATTTTTATTGTGCTTTCTGACTTCTTCACTTAATTAATCTTACCAGACATTTACAAAGAACTATCTTATGAGCCCTTTGATCCTCTTTATTATAATTTGATTTCTATTTCAATAATTTATTCTTTTATGTTTATTATTTCCTTCTACTTTCTTTGGGTTTATTTTCTGTCCTTTGGCTAACTTAAGATGTGTGCTTTGCTTATTCATTTTGAGCCCTCCATCTTTTTTAATGTAACATTTAAAGTTATAAATTCCCTTCTAAGTACAATTTTACCTACATCTCACGTGTCTTAGTATGCAATATTGTCATTATAATTTAGTCCTAAATATTTTAGTATTCATTATGATCTATTTATATTTATATTTTAAAATCTTAAAACATGGGGTTCTTCTGGTTATGTTCCTAATATTAATTTAACAATTGCATCTGGTTGGAGGATGTGACATATATAATAACAAGCTTCTGAAATTTGTTGAGATTTGCTTTATGCACTACAGTACGGTCAGTTTTTGTTAATGTTCTGTGCACATTTGAATGTGTATTCTATCACTGCTGGGCGTAATGTTCTATGCATGCCCATTTGCTCAAACTTGTTTTCTTCAAATCCACCATAACCTCACTGCTATTTTCTTTGTCTGTTTAATTTGTCAATTACTGAGATAATTGTGTTAAAAAATCTCCCACTTGGGTGGTAGACTGTTGATTTTTCAGTTCTGTCACTTTTCATTTCCATGTATTTTAAGTTCTGTTATATGGGCATGCAGAGCTTTTTTTATATCTTCCTGGATAATGGACTCTTTTTGCCACACATTAAAAATCTTTTATCATTAGCTTTATTTCTTGGGTTAAAGTGTGTTTTGTCTTATATTAATATAATTAACTGGGTCCTTTGTATGATGTTTGCCCAATGTCTCTCATTTTATCCTTTGGCTTTCAGTCTCTCTGTGCCTTTGTATTACAAGAGATCTTTATTATTGGCATGGAGCTGAGTGTTTTATCTACCTTAATATCTTTCTTTTAACTGGGGGGTTTTGTTCATTAATGTCTGTTGTACTATATTTGAATTCATTTGTACCATTTTATTGTGTAGTTTCTGTTTGTTCTTCTTTTCTTTTTCTTTTTAATGTCTTGCCTGCTTTGGGGTTGAATTTTTTGATATTTTCTCTTTTCTTTTTCCATTTTTTCCTTTCTGCTTATTTGGACGTTGTACTAAATCTACTGTCCTAATGGTTAACCATAGCCAGTTTTAAAAACATTCTTAAAAGAAATAAACTTAATAGTACTGTTACTCTTTTCACAACCAGTACGACTTTAGAATAGTTTGATCTCAACCATTTAACCCAAATTATATTCTATCATTCCCAGTAACTTCAATTCTTCTCTATTATTTATCTAAACTCTGCAAATTACACTTTATTTCTGTACATTCAATGTTTACTTAAGTTTACCTGCATATTTACCAATATCTTCACTCGTTCCATCTTTCTACATTACAGACTTGCTACCAGAGGTATAGCCATTAGAAAGTCCTTTAGTAAGTTCCTGTTGGTGGAACTCTCCTTCTTTCTTTGTCTGGAAATTTATATATTTTGCCCTCATTCTTGAAAAAACTTGTTTGTGGAAGAGAGAATCCCAGGATCAGAGATACTATCTGTGAGTCCGTTGAAAATATTATTCTGTTGTGTCCTGGCTTCATTTTTGCTGTTGCATGGTCAGCCATCTGTTTAGTTTTGTTTTTTGTTTTTTTTAATAGAAATGTATCTTTACTCTGCAGCTAATTTTAAGATTTTTAAAAATTTTTGGTTTCATATTGAAGTACCTGTGTGAGGGTTTCTTTATATTAATTCTACCTTGAATTTGTTGGGATTCCTTGATCTAATACTTGGTGTCTTTCATTAATTCAAGAAAATTCTCAGCCACGATCTCCTCAAAGATTGCTTCTTGCCCATTCTCTGTATCACCTCCTTCTAGAGCTCTTATTACACGTATACATTTTTCAGTATCCCCTATGTCTTTGAACAGTTTTCATAGTTTGCAGTTTATTGTATTTCTGCACTGCAGTAGAATAGTTTCTCCACTTTTATCATACAGTAGTCAGATTCTCTCAGTTTTGTCTAAATTGCCTGTTTAATTCATTCAGTGAGCTTTGAATTTTCATTATAATTTGCATTTTTAGATCTTGTATTTGGTTATTTTACAGTTTTGTTTATTCATTTCTATACCCTCTTGTTCTTTGCCAAGTTCATTCTCTTTTATTTTTTCACTTTTTAAGTTTTAGAATACATTTACTAGAGGATGATCTCAAGATAACTTTTGATTTCTCAGCTTAAAAATGGTTTGTTTCTTCATGCCGTAGATCAAAGGTAACATAAAGGCCTACAGAAAATTATTAGCTTCTTTCTCCTGGAATTGTCCACTAACATAACACAGTATGATCATTTTCGCATTGCTAGAACACATATTAAAAGCTTCCTTTCGCATAGTAATGCCATCACAGGCCATAGTTTTCATGTTACCCACTTCAATAGGTTTTGTCACTTTTTTGAATCCATTATTCAATACAAAGGTCCACACTATCACAGATCCTGACTGTATTTCAAGAACTTCTGAAATCACCTTCATTCCTGACTCTGAGATAGATCTTAAAGGCAAGTTGGGGCAGGGGCAGGGGTGGTGACCTATTATTGAGAAGGTGAGAGCTTATCTAGGCTTCTGATGGGCGATTCCTAAAGACAGCCTTTCTGTAGAAACTGATATATCGTGCCTAAAAGGATGAAATTGCTTTTCTTAGCCAGCCTCCAGTAGACGTCTGGGAAACTGTAGGGAAGGCACTTGCTCTCACCGTGTGGGTCACAAACAAAAAAGCAAGGCCCCTAAACAAGAATTCTTTTTGTCCTTTGACTTACTGAATATTACTGTTTTATATTCTGCATCTGAATTCCAATATCTGAAATCTTCACAGGTTTGATTTTGCTGTTTCTGCTGGCTCCCACTCATGGTGACTTCTTTCCTTGCCTATTTTGTGACTTTGGATTATGAAATCATGTTCCTTGGAGTCTCATCCTTTGAGGGTTGGATTCTTGTTGCATTGCTCCAGGAATGATTTTCATTTGTTTCTGCCAGTCTTCAAGGGACTCTTCCAACCCCAGACCACTTGAACGTCAACTTAGAATAGTCCACCTAGTGCCAAGGCCAGTACGGGCACGTTTCCGTGCCGCGCCCTACCGTGCAGTGCGTTTGCTGCTTGCTAACCTTTGTGGTGTTGAAACTTCCCATGCAGCCTCCCATTAGCTTCCTCACCTTGTGTGGTCCCTGGGCTTAGTCGTCTCCTCCCCACAGCTCATAAAGCCTCAGAGCAGCAGCTCGGGGTCCCAGGGTTCAGTAGAAACTACCCTGTGCAGGACAGCTTTGAACCTTGCTTTCCTCCCAGGGTTTCTGCTTTCACTGCATTTTCAGCCTCTGGAGATTTCTTAATTTCATGCCACCTCAGTGATACATTTTTAAATGATTCTGAAATAGCCACGTATGCATTGTTGTTGTTTTAGCAGAAGAGTCATTCATATTACCGTGTACGTCATACAACTAGAAGCAAAGGTCCACCATTCTCCAACCCACCCTCCAGTCAGGCTTTCATTAGACTGCTCCACTGAAATCGTTCTTGTCAAACTCCCCCTTCTGCTTCAGAGGGCCACATCCGGGGCTGATGACCGGTCATCTTCTCACTTGCACCTCTCAGCAGTGCTTGGCCCAGCCGATCACTCCCTCCTTCCCAGACTGTTTCTTCGGGATACCTCACTCTCTTATTTCTTCCTGTCGCACAGGTTATGCCTTCATGGTCTCCTTGGCTGACACACCTCCTCTTCTAGGACTTAAAATACTAGAATTTCCGATACCTCAATCCCGGAATTTCAGTTCTATCCACAGTCATATTCCAGGTGGTATTTAACCTAACATTTTGAATACATCTGTGTGCTGGTAACTACCAAATTTACATCTTTAGCCCCACCTGTTAGGAATTCTAGACTTACATTCAACTGTGTAATAAATACCTCCCCTTTGGTGTCTAGTGTCTGTGAGGCACCTCAGACCTAACGTGTTTAAGACTTATTCCTGAGGCAGCAGGGGGGGGCATAGCTCAGTGGCACAGTGATTACTTAGCATGCATGAGGTCCTGGGTTCAGTCCCCAGTGCCTCCATTAAATAAATGAATGAATTAAAAAAATAAACAAACCTAATTACTCCTCTCCCCAAAAAACATAAACAAACAAAAAAACTCCTCTCCCAGTTCTCCCTCAAAAAAAAAAAACAAAAAACAAAAACCCGTCTTCCCCATCTCTTTAAATGGCATCATCATTTACTGCATTGCCAGGAGTCCTTATTGAATTCTCTCATTCCCTCACACCTCTCCCCCAACCCATCAGTGGGTCTTCCTGGCTCTACATACCAAAAAACTGCCTTGAATCTGACCGCTCCTCATGTCCACCATCCAGGTCAAAGCCAGTCTCTTCTGTCACCCAAACAATCATTATAGTCCCTAAATGCCCCCTTGGCTTCTGTTCTTGTCTCCCTGATCCATGCCACCAGCACCAGCACCACTTCCAGTGAAGTCCTCTCTCCTCCATATACAGCTCTTTCTGAAAATAAATCAAGTTATGCCATTCTTGTACTCGGCGTTCTCATACTTAGAACAAAATCTGAACCTCTTCCCACAGCCAGTAGGGCCGTACAGCGTCTGCCCCTTATCTGCCCGCTTCTCCCTCCATGCTTCCTCCTGTCCTCTTCATGCTTCTGCTACCCCTCTCCCTCAAACAAATCAGACTGAATCCAGCCTCAGTGCCTTTCTGCACGCAGCTCCCGAGCCTGGGAAGCTCTTTTCCTGTTTCTTCCCGGTGCCCCCTCCTTCATGCTGTTTACATTGCTGCTAGGACGTCGTCTCAGTAGAAAGGCCCCACTGACCGCTCCGTGTAAAGTCCTGTCCTCAGCCTCTAGGCCCTCATCTCATCGCATGCATCGCTGAGTGTACTCATGCGCTTCATCGATCTGTTTCCTGTTTATGTATTTATATGTTTATTTTGGGGGGGTAATTAGGTTTATTTATGTATTTATTTGGTGTTTCAGCAGAGACACTGGGGACTGAACCCAGGACCTCCTGCATGCGAGGCATGCGCTTTACCACTGAGCTACGCCCTCCCCCCGTTTCCTGTTTATTTTTCCCACTAGGACATGAGCTTCATAAGAACAGAGGCTTTGTTTCTCTTACTTGTCGTCCTGTCCTCAGAACCTAGAAGCATGCTGGGGCTTAGTATAGATGCTCGATAAACATTTTGAATTAAAGAATGAATCTCACTTAACTCTCATAAGCACTGGTGAGACAAGTGATTTTTTTCAGTCTCATAGGTGAGGAAGCAGAGGCTCGGAGATGTTAAATGACTTGGCCATGGTTACACATCTAGTGAGCATCAAAACTAGACCCAAGTGTGTATAACCATAGAGACCAGACTGTTTTCAGTTTTTTAAAAAATAATTTCAGATTCACAAAACAACGCATCATATATTCACTTTGAAATTATTATACTTTGAAATTAGTTGTTTTAAAAAGCTGTAAAAATAGTACAAAGAGTTCTGCTTCACCTTCACCCAGCTTTCCCAAATCCTAACATCTCGTGGGACTGTGACGCCATTATCGACACAAGGATGTTAACAGTGGTGCAGAAGTAGGAACTCATCCACGGACTGACTCACGTGTCACCAGTTGTCCCAATAACGCGCCCTGTCTCCTGAGTCTCCTCCATCATGGAGGGCTCAGTTTTTGTCCTTCGAGACTTTGACATTTCTGAAGAGGGCCGTGTCTCGTGGTCAGGATGTAGCCTCCACAGAGTGTGGGCACATGGAGCGTTTTCCATAGTGATAGCTGCTGGTGTCGGGGAAATAAATAACTCTTCCTTCCCAGGAGTGGGAAGAGGATGGCTCCTCACGTCCTGTTTGTTTTACTCAGCTTGGCCGACCTTGAAGCATTTATAAAAAATAGCGAGAATGGCTTGCTCAAGAAAGTCGAAAAAGGCGATTTCAAAGGGTTGGTTGAGATTATGGGACACCTTGTGGCTGTTAAAGAACGGCAGAGCAGCACCGATGAGATGTTTGAGCCTCTGAAGCAAACTATTGAACTGCTGAGGACCTATGAACAGGAATTGCCGGAGACAGTGTTCAAGCAGCTGGAGGTCAGTGCAAAGTTTATGTTTTCCTAATGAAAGAAACAGAGGGGAAGTTTGGGGATTTCAGAGTGGGATGAGGTAGGCTGAAGTAAGAGAGAAACAGGACTTGGTGATAACTCAGGGTTTTGGAATTAGGTGTATAATGTGTACCGCAGTCTTGAAACTCAGTAAATATGAAACACCGTAATGCTGGAGATATATGGGAGAACAGATGTGGATGAAGTGTTTGGTTTTTTTTTTGTTTGTTTTTTTTTCAGAATTAGAGAAAACCAACTTTTTGACTCAGAGGAAGAAAAGCAGGTCTGGGGAATGTCACGTTGCTCTAAGAAGGGCATACAAGAAAATAACCAAGCACCCTTAGAAAATACAGAAAAGGGCAAGGGTTACTGGGTTGGAAGTTGAGGGCAAAAAGGATAGTATTAAGTCAGAATTAGGTGACAGGCGGGGGAGAGGGCAACCGGGGAGCCAAGTCAGGGAAGGGACAGTTGTCAGGAAACGGCAAGCAATATATCACAACAGCGTAGCCGGGCATCGCGGCAGAGGTGAAGACGTCCGGGCACGCCCAGCTTCAGGACTCCTGGGGAGGGGAGCACAGTGTGGGTCTGACCACACTGAGGTCTCCTTTGCAGGAGCTGCCTGAGAAATGGAACACCATGAAAAAGATGGCCATTACCGTGAGGCAGCAGGTGGCCCCGCTGCAGGCGAATGAAGTGGGTGTCCTCCGCCAGAGGTGCACAGCCTTGGAGCTGGAGCAGCAGCAGCTCTGGGAGCGGCTCCGCCGCGAGGCGCCCTTCAGGTACAGCCCCCCTGCAGGTGTGGGCCCAGGGCGCCACCCCGTCTCCCATCCCTTCAGCACGGCCCCCTCCAGTCACAGATGAGCTCTCTGTTGAGCGCGTGTGTCCCTAGAACAGGTGGAGACTGGTTAGTAGTCCTCCCTCCCGTTCAGGCCCACTGGTTGGAACATGGTGCTGACGTCCACAGTCCGATCGTGGCCCCTCCAAGATGACGAAGGCTGTGCAAATGCTTGGCCTTAAAAAAAAAAAAGTGTAGGGGCTTCTGTGTCTCCAGGTCCATAAAGGGATTGTATATAATCAAATGACAATTTTTTACTATAGTGTTCATATTCTAAGTTCTCACAGACCAGTTATTTTGTTTTGAAAAAGCAGCTGGTAGAGTCTTAAAACAATTTTGGAAGACGTTCTAGTGGCCTCACGGCAGGAGGCGAGGTGAAGGATGTACTTCAAGGTGTGCTTTCTCCGCTTAGTACCGCTCAGCCACCTCCCCACTTGTGGTTAGGGCCCTTTCCGCAAACAAAGCAGCTGGGACGGGCAGCGCCGGTCACGGGTGCCTGCGTGCGCGCACACGGGTTCCTTCCTCGGAGGCTCCCTCCCTTGGGGGAGGGCTCTGCGGGGTGGCTCCTGGCCTGCTGCTCAGGGCTGGGGTTCCAGCCAGGAGGCCCAGCCGGTTCTGGTGGCTCTGTGTCGTGGCGTGCCAGCTGCGGTGTGTGCCCCCCCTCAGCCCAGCTCCAGGACTTGCTTTCTGTTCTCCTAGCTGGACTTCCTTTGGGGTCTCGTCTGTAGTTTCGGTTAGATAGACTTGGAAGACTCCAGACTGAAAAATGCCCTGTGTGAGGAACAAGGAAACTTCATTTTCAAGAGTAACTTACTCACAGAAAGTTTACATTGGGAGATGCATGTTAAAGCAACAAATGAAACCGGAAAAAAAATTACAGCTTTATTGGAAGGAAATGCAACATAATGACTAAGTACATGGACTCTGGAGTTGGCGAGCCCAGCGTCTACTCTCAGGTCTACTGCTCACGGCCCAAGGCAGGGCAGTCACGTGACATCTCTGTGCTTCTCGTTTCCTCATCTGCAAAATGAGGCTGGTAATGGTATCTGCCGCAGAGTGTTGGTGATAGGATTAAGTAACGAATCTTCCTGACTTTTTAGTATAGGACGTGGCACTCAGGTAACCAGCCAGTCCCTGGTTTACCTGGGACTCTTCTGGTTTTAGCACTGGAAGTCCCACATCCAGGGAAGCCCCTCTGTTTCAGGCAAACTGAGGCTGTTGGTCACCCCGCCTGGCACACAGTGATGGCCTACCTGTTATTATTCATTCATCAGACATTTATTAAGCACCTGCCATCTCCCACACACTGTACTTGAGGCTAGAGAGAACAAGACGGTACGCTAAGAGGCAGGGAAGGACAGACACAGAAACTGTGCTTAAGATGAACATGCATCACAGGGCTCTAAAGCAGGGGCCACCATTTTGGCTGCACAGTAAGATCACCTGGGGAGATTTTAAAACTTGCATTGTTCCTTCTGTCCCACACACTCACTAAATCGGACTCTCTGGGGGTGAGACGGGGCATCAGTAGTTTGTAGTGCTCCCCAGGTGATGACAGTGTACAGCCAAGTGAGAGGCTGCTGGCCTAAGGGGGAGTAACTGCTCCCCTTTTAAGCAGTCATGCCAGGGCATGAAACTCCAAATGAGACTGTGCGCCTTCAGAACAGTGGCCTAGGAGCTGTGCCCTGTTCCAGAGAAACATCTGCTGCTCAGAACATTTGTGGAACTCCTTGTGGGACTGTTCTTTCAGAGTCTGAAGCCTGTTCTCTGGACTCTCCTTTGGGGCTGCATTTGAACGTCTGAAGTTCAGCACTGATCACACAGGGCCAAAGCTGAAGAAGGAGGTGCGTGACCAAGCTGGCACTACTGCTTAGTGTTCACAACACCCACACCAAAGGCAACAGCCGTGAAGATGGTGACACTGATATCTTTACATCATCTGTCTTGTCAAAAAAGTTCAAAAGAGGAATTCCAGAGATGTTTGGTGAAATATTTTCCCGAACAGACTTCTGAGACTGCCTGAAAGGGAACAGTGCTCGTTTGCTGGTGTGTTTCTGTGTGTCTGATGGAAATCTGGTACCCCCCGTTCGTGGTCACATAATGTGTGTGTGTTGATCAGGTCTTGTTTGTTAATTTGATAGCTGCGTTGGTTTTTCTTTCTTGCACGTGTATCTGGTGGCTGTGAGGATATTGCTACCCTTTGCTGGGTTTTCCAAATTCACATCTGTTACTTTAACATGCAGATGAATCTTTGCAAGAGAATACTTTGAAAAGAACTGCTCACAGCAGTGTGCAAAGCCAAACATTACTGCAATTTTGATGTATTTCTCTTCTAGTCAAGAAAACGATCAAAACTAGAGCAGAATCATGGATTTATTGCTGAAGGAAATCTTGGTGGTTGTCAGCTCATGGGTTTGTTTCTTAGTTTAGTGTGCATGAATGTGTGTGTTTAAAATGTTTAGATACTGTGTGCGGCAAATGAGTTCTGTTCTGGCTCCTTCACTTTTAGATCACTCACGAATTTCTAAAATGCAGAACCTGGGGTGTCCTCTGTGAATGCGAGTTTCTCTTGCTGATTAGATGACAGGTGATGCTCACATTGATCTCTTCTTTGGGAGGAAAAGGAAAGTGTGTGTCTCGAAAGGCTCTCGGTCTGACAGGTGCAGGGTGAAGGCAGGCGGCTTGGGGTGAGGTCCTTTCTTCATGTGCAAGTTGAGTTTTTCTACCTCCTGTTCTTAACTCGAGGCTGTCTCAGCACATTCCCAGCGGAGCTCTCTCATGTAACGTAATTGGCTGAATCACCGCACCCGGGTTCAAGGACTTGCCACAACTCTTAAAATTGGGGACTCATTCTCCCCGTTGAGTGGAAGGGATGCTCCACACTTGCAGTGGTTTTCTCTTCCTCAGTCTTCCTGCCCCTGAGCACAGGCCTGGCCTTAAGGAATGATGCCATGTCAGCCAGTCTTCTTACCACATCAGGATCAAGGTGATCCAGGGGTTTCTCAGCCAAAGCATTTGTTCCCTATGAGAGACCATCATTGTTTCCAGCTGGCCAGCGGCCAGAGTCAGTGAACGGTTGGGAGAACCTTCGTGAAGACAGCCGCCCACTGGGTGCTGTTCTGCATGACAGCCAGAGGAAGCCAGGCTTTCCAGACAGCCCAGGGCAGCAAACGTGAGGGAAGAAGGGCCTTCGTCTTACTTGTGCAGGGTCTGTTGTCTCTCCAAAAGCTGGAGAAAAGAGCGGTATTGGTCTTCAGCTCTCCCAGGCACACATCAGCACCCTCAGACATGTCATCGGTTCTGCGTGACCCTGTTCTTGCAGTTAATCTGATTCACTCACATGATTCAGGCTTCCACGGAGCACAAGAGGTTGTGATCTCAAGAGCAGAGTTGGCAAAAAATGTGTAAATACTGGGGTTTTCAGGTAATACACTTCCCCTGACCTCAAGGACGTACAGCCTCAGGGTCAATTTCAAAAATGAGTAACTAGACATTTTCATTGAGTGCCAACTTTAATGCTCCCTGAGGAGGCAGTTCATACCCCTTGCAGGAGACGGAGCTTGAGCCAGTGGGCAAATGAGAATTAGCTATTTGGAACAAAAAGACGAGTGGAAAGCGAGGATATTCCAGGCAAAGGAAGCAGAACATACAGAGACACGGGAGGATGAAACAGAACAAACAGGTGGAGAACTGCGTGTGTGTGTGGCTCGGATGCAGGCAGCGGGAGATGAGGATAGAGGGTCCCAGTGACCAGGCTCTGAGCACAGATGAGCATTGAGTTGTCCAAGCATGAGAACAACACATGTCCTGTAGACACCACTCTATCGTGGCTGCAGAGAACAGAACGAAGCGGGACATACTCAAGGCTGGGGCTCCACGGGAGGGTGATTACAGCAGCCGGGGTGAGAAGCGGGGGCCCTGAGCTGAAGCAGTGGCAGTGAGCATGGGGAGAGAGCAGGGTGGATGTGAGGGAGATGGAGGAGGAGAACCAGCAGGACTGATGGAATATGAGAGAGTTGTGCATGGCTCTCCATCTTCCATCTAGACAAGAAAGTGGAAGGCGGTGTGTCCCACTGCTCCTGAGATGGGGCCACAGGATGGGGAGGACTGAGAGTTCACCAGCCCCAAGTGGGCACGTCGAGGTCTGTGATACCTCTGGGGTGTTGAGCAGAGGTGTGGCGCTGTTCCTTGTGCGTACAGGTGTGGTGCTGAGGTTGGCATTTACCAGCTGCCGGCTTCCCAGGGATTCGTTTAAGTCACTTATTCCTCTCTCTCTCTCTCTATGCCCAGGTCTAGGTCGGGCCTGAATCAACGCTTTTTCCAAGTTCGCACACATGAGTATTTCCATTTCTCTTAATTATAGCTTTATTCATCCAGACTTTCCAGGCATTTCTCTTTTAGATTAAAATACTTTTGCATTATGATTTCAATTTCAAAGACTAACTACTCCCTTTCCCCTCCCGCTACTTTCTTGTTCTCATGCCGTATTGCTCCCCCAGGCTCTGGAGAACTGCTTCAAGTTTATTAGGCACATTAATCAGGTCTGTGTATATCCTGACAGTTTGCACTAGAGCTTTGAAATGGGAAGAGGGTTACCTGCTCTCCCGTCTAGAGGTTTCCTTTCACTGCTTAGGTCAAATTAACTTTCATGTGTGCTCAGCAACAGGAAATGACTGTCCACAAATTTAAACTATAAACAAAAATCATGCCACAGGGCAAATAAAGTTTGGAATAGGTTTGACAAATGATCACCTCTTACAAATATTTGAGGAACCGATATTGATTCAAGGATGTTCATATGTGCTGGGGAAAGAAGAGTTAGAAAGATCATTTATTATCCTCTGTGCGTACCCTGCCGGACCCTCATAGCTCCTATCTTCCCTAATGTTCCTGAGTGATACTCTGTTAATAAGTTGGACAGAACGTGGGCTCTTGGAATTTGTCTGATCTCATACTAACACCAAGAAGCTAAGTTCACTTGCCAGGTTCACTCTAGTCAAGATGGAAAGTAGAACCAACATACTCCAACAACAAGTCTTTGGAAACGAAGGGTGGGCAGAAGGACCATTCGTGCTCGGTAGTCTTTCCTGCTGGCCCACTTGCCGTGAGGGTATTAGTTTCTTTCCTTCTAGTGCTTTCTCCACGGCTCTCACAAGGGAGAAAGCTCCTTGCCTATGTAGACAAAGGGCCCTCTTCAGCTCTGAGGACTCCAGCCTGTTCCGAAGCACTTGGGAGCTGGACAGCGGTGAGACGCGGGATGATGTTCATTCTCATCCTCTTAAGATGAAAATCCACAGCCAGAGCACAGGAGCCAGAACTATGTAGATGGAACAAGCCGGAATGAAACGTAGCAAGCGTCACGGTTGATCTGACACTGACTTAACGGCATGCGTAACTGTTGTTGTGTTGCATGGTAATTAGGCTTGTGGCGAGCAGCTCAGGTAAACGACTTTAATTAGGATTACTTTCCATCCGTCAAGTCAAATGTTTCCAAAGACAACTGAGAGAAGGCATTTGTGTGCCATCCTCTTCCCTTTTCTCTCCCCCGTACCCCACCGACACACACACAAACGCGCTCGCACGCACACGCGTGCTTGTTTGAGAACAGTTCTCTAGTCGCTTCTTTCCTCTCAACAGTTCCTTTATGATGAGCCCCGTGGTGCTTATTCTGATTTTAGAGAAACATGGTATTCACACTTAAGTCATGGTATGCCCAATATCTAGCCCTCCCAGCACACAGCAACCAGGGGACCTGAGACTGTGATGGGAGGAAAGGATAAAGGGAGGCCAGGGGAGGAAAACTCAGGCTCTGGGTGCTCCTGACCCCAGAACCTTACCTGCCCACGTGGGTCCCTCTGTGTGTACAGTTCTCATGCTCTGCCAGGAATGCACGATGGAGGGGTAGCAGTGTAAAGTAGGTTAATGCCGGTGAGGCTCAGGAGCAGCAGTGGGTGCTGTGAGCACCGGGGAAAAGAGGGTGGGTAAGGAGACATGCACTAAAACTGTGAAGCTCGATGCAGTGCTTACAGGAGTCAAGTGCAGAACCAAAGGCTGCCCCAGGCGGCAGGAGGAGATGAGGGGCAACTTGATGGACGCTCCTAGGAGGTGAGGAGCCCTACGGGAGGCACACAGGGAGGGAAGGTACAGGACGCAGTGAGGGCCCTATGCTCAGATTTCAAGGACCCTCTCAGTGGTTCTCAAACCTGGAGGCGCTGTTCCCTGAAGGTGATTCTGGTCATTAGCGTGAGTTTCCCCACAGAGAAGTGCACCAACCTGGCACATCAGAATCACCTGGGGAGTTTGAAAAATTCTGTCACCTGGGTCCCATCCCCAAAGATCCTAAATTAGTCCAGGGAGCAGCCTGGGCATGGAACCATTTAAAGCTTCCAGGAGATTCTAACATGCAGCCAAGACTGAGAGCCACTGCCCTACAGGGAGCCATGCCAGAGCTGGTCAGGGTTGGACGTCCAAGTGCCAGTGACCTCACTTACAGACCACCCAGCACGAGCAGCTCCTGGCAGGAGCTTTGCCTTGACAGTGTTTGCAGTAACATGACAACGCTCTTTTGTGTCGAGTGGTCCAGAGGCCACCAAGTGGAAGCAGAGTCTAGACAGGGCGTGAACAAAGGGGTGTCCCCCACTACCCCTGGGTGGGGGCGGTGGGGGCGGTGGGGGATGGGAGGAGTATTTTTATTACCGTCTCAGAGGTGAAGAACAGATCCAAACATGGCGCTCCTCTGGAATTGTCCTTCCTCCAACTGGTTATGCTCATCCCGCTCCAACCCACCCAACCCACCCTGAATGTCTTCTTCCCAGGCTTTGGTGAAAGTCACTGCTCTTTGCTAAAATACTAAGCATTTAAAGATTTGAGCTGGTATCACTCGGGTAACTCTAAGAAATGGCCCCTGTGTGCCCTACTGATAAAGGGAAAACATTGTGTTTTGTAGGTTTGATAGTACTGACCCTCATCAAATGCTGGATGCCAGGCACATTGAGATCCAGCAGATGGAATCCACCGTGGCCTCCATTTCCAAGTCCGCCAGCTTGTTCGAGGTCAGTGTGCCAGACTACAAGCAGCTGAGGCAGTGTAGGAGGGAGATATGCCAGCTGAAGGAGCTCTGGGACATGATTGGGATGGTGACCTCCAGCATCCACGCCTGGGAGGCCACCCCATGGAGGAATATCAACGTGGAGGCCATGGAGCTGGAGTGCAAACAGTTTGTCAGGCTTATCCGGGCCCTGGACAAGGAGGTCAGGGCCTGGGAGGCCTTCACAGGCCTGGAAACCACCGTGCTGAACACGCTGACCTCCCTGAGGGCCGTGGCCGAGCTGCAGAACCCAGCCATCCGGGAGCGGCACTGGAGGCAGCTGATGCAGGCCACAGGCGTGAGCTTCACTGTGGATGAGGGCACCACCCTGGCTCACCTCCTGCAGCTCCAGCTGCACCACTTTGAGGACGAGGTCCAGGGCATTGTGGACAAAGCTGTGAAGGAGATGGGCATGGAGAAGATCTTGAAGGAGCTGCAGACCACCTGGGTGGGCATGGAATTCCAGTACGAGCCCCACCCACGGACCGGCATGCCCCTGCTGCGGTGTGACGAGGACCTCATCGAGGTTCTGGAGGACAACCAGGTCCAACTTCAGAACCTGATGATGTCCAAGTACATTGCTTTCTTCCTGGAGGAAGTGTCGGGCTGGCAGAAGAAGCTGTCCACCGCTGACGCTGTCATCTCCATCTGGTTTGATGTGCAGCGCACGTGGTCTCACCTGGAAAGTATATTCATTGGATCTGAAGATATCCGGGCTCAGCTGCCCCAGGTACCCGCTAAGGAAATCCTGCTCCCTCAGTTTCCTCCCCCGAGTCGAGGGACCGCCCCCCAGTTCCTGCGTCCTCTAGACCTTTCCTCCTCTGCCTCCTGCCTTGGCTTCACTCCAGGGTACCTCCAACAAGCGTTGACCTTACAAGCCAAAAGTCAGGTGGGAGAAAAGAGAGAAAGTGATATGCGTGCCCATCAGTTTGTTCTTAAATGGGTAGGAAGAAGCAAGGAGAACCTGGCTTTAAAAACAAACAAAATTGTACAAGAGAAATTTCAAAAATACGAACTGCTCTTGGGTTGCCCCACAGATCATTACAGTGCAGGTGTCGACTGGAAGTGAGCATCCTTCTAGGCAAACTCAAGTTCCTTCTCTGCAGCGAGCTGTTCTGTAAACCTCCGGTCTGTACCCACTTGCTAAGCAGCGGTCTTCAGCCAAATGCTAAATGAGGAATTTCTCTAAAATATGCATTCTTCTCATTACTACCTTTCCTGTAGTGGTTTGCCCCTTCTAATTTGTCCTAATTCATGTGCCATTAATTAACCTCCTCTCAGTGGACTCTAATTCATTAGGAAAAAAAATTTTTTTGCAGACTTTTTCTGTATCTCTCAGCATAGCAAGCTCTTTGCTTGCAAGTCAGTTTGATTCCAAAATGTCACATGTTGTGCAGACCTTGTTTGAAAGTTAAAGCACATTCTATCAAAACATGGTATTTTTCCAGCTCATGCCACAAAAGCGTATTTAATGTAATAAGGCAGATTAAAGGTTGTACATTTGCAATGAAAAAAAAAAGAAACAATTCTGCTCTCTGTTGTAATTAAGTGAAGCTAATAAGCCAGATTTTATCTATCTCCAGTGCTAGTGAATAAGGAAGCACAGGGTTAATGAGAAGGGGCGAGGACGAGGACGTAGGTGCAGACTTTTGTAGATGGTTTAAAGGAGACGTTTGAGAACTTTCAATTAAACATAGTAAAGAATTCACATCACTGATGTCTGTGGTTTGTGTGTAAAACATGTAAATACACTTATTTTCTTTGTATTAACAATATGGTAACAAAGACAATTCCAAAATACAATAAAATCAGTCATAATCTTACACCGTAACTAGTAAATATTTTCATTCATTATGAATATTTCCCAACTTTTGTTCACATCTACACGTGTTTTTACATAATTGCTCTCAATGTAATTACAATTTTCTATTCAGCTCTTTTCATTCGAACATTTATGTTGGACATTTCCGATACTTCTGTAACCTCGACACTTTTTTGTTTTTAATTGGTGTAAAATATCTCATTGTGGAGTCATAATTCACTTCAGCCCACCCTCTTGTTTTTGTATCTTAGGAGAAAGGCGTGGGTCACAGAGGCCCCAGCAGGCCGGGGCCACTGGCGAGGCTTGGGTTCTGACTCTCCCACTTGCAGCTGCAGGGCCTTAGGGAAGTTACTTAACCTTTCAGTGCCTTGATTTTCTCATATGTAAATTGGGACTAATACTGGTAACTACTTCAGGAATTTAATTAAAATCGGGCACAGAGCACATACCATTATGATTGTTATGTAATAATAACAACACAAGTGCTCACCAGGTGCCAGGTGTTGGCCTAAAGTGCTTTGCATTTTTTATTGTCTCAGTCATTTCAACAACACTGTGAGGGCTTGTGTGTTTAGGGGAAATGATACCTAATTAACTTGGACATCGTGCCAGCACGTTTGCTGTGGGAAAACTTGACTTTGGTTATGTAAACTTTTGCACGGACCCAGAAACAACACTGGGTCCATTTTCTCCCTGACTTAGGAGTTATGTATCTTGTGTGGTCTGCAACCCTGCTGGGGGCGGAGAAGTCCCTGAGACCTTTCCAGGAGATCCTCAAGGTCAAAACCATCTCAATAACACTACTAAAATGGTATTTGCCTCTTTTGCTCTGAGCATACAGTGGAGTTTTCCAAAGGCTACTTAACGTGAAGTCATGACAGATTGGATGCAGAAGCAGAGGAGAGAATCTGTCCATCCTCTAAGTCAGACATTAAAGGGATTTGTCCCCCCCACCACCAAAAAGTGAAATGATGCCACTTTTTCCTCTAAGTTACATTGTTTCGGAAAATATAACTGTTTTAGATAAAAACATGGTATTATGTTAACATAATTTTGATCTAAAAGTAACATAGAATTATTATTGTTGTCTTTAAAAATTTATCGACTAGCTTTTAATGTAGGAGATACATCGATAGATATAATATTACCTACATAAACAAAGTCTCTTTTCACACCTCAGTAATTTTTAAAAACATAAAGGGGTTTTAAGACCAAAATGTTTGAGAACCACTGTTTCCAGCTAAAGGCGTTCCCTTCTTTAAGACTAATCTGTAGTAGACAATGTAGGACCAGGTTTCAGAAGCAGACTTGAGGGTAGCTCCTTGGCATGGAGGGGAGTGATGGCTAACCTTTTCCACATTTTTATTTGCAGGATTCTAAAAGATTTGAAGGCATCGACATTGACTTTAAAGAGCTAGCTTACGATGCTCAGAAAACTCCAAACGTAGTGGAAGCCACCAACAAGTCAGGTCTTTATGAGAAACTGGAAGATATTCAGAGCAGGTGATGGTCAGCTTGCAGTCTCTTGTGTAATGGAGGAGGCGGCGTCCCCTTTCCCCTCTCTGTCTCTAAGGTCCTTGCCTTATTTAACTGCCTCTGAGAGAGTGCATGTGTCTGGTGTGTGCCTTGATTTGCCGGTGTGCTCGGGTAATCTGGGGCATTATTACAGGTGTTTATTCTGATGAAAATGTACCAGGGTGGATGTTCGCACCCACTCATATGTGTTCGACGCGCTGATTTCTGTGTGTAATCCACGTCGCCCTTGTTTGCCTTTAGGTGATGTCTATGTACTATACCTGGGTACATTTGGGCCAACTTAATTAGGACATTCTTTGTGCCCTCAGATTGCACCTGTGTGAGAAGGCCCTGACAGAGTACCTGGATACCAAAAGGCTGGCCTTCCCTAGGTTTTACTTTCTCTCCTCTTCCGACCTGTTGGACATCCTCTCCAATGGCACAGCCCCGCAACAGGTAAGTTGGGGAAGTACTTACAGAAACATCCAGAAGGACCAGGGGGCTCTAGCAGGAGAATTTCAGTTCCCCGTTATGCCTCCTACCTGGCAGAGTGCGTATTTCAGACCTGCGTTGCCATCGCATTGTTCCGAACCTCAGAGCTTTCTCCCTTCCCACTATTGCGGCTTCTCAGGGTTCCCCTCCAGCCCAGCCTTGGCTGTTACTCCCTAGAGTCAGAGAAGCTTTGACGATGGCAAAGGCGGAAGGGGCTAAGCCTTTTCAGAGAGTGCCTCTGATGTGATTCTGAAGAGAGATACAGTAAATAGCAGGCAAAAGTAATAGCTAAAATTTCCACGGAGAGAGAATTTTGGAAGTTGTATTAATGGGACATTGAGGTGGTTTATATGAATGTGTATGAGGAACCCAAAATTTGGGGTTCTAGCCACTGATTAACCATATAGTCTTGGGTATATCACTTCCGTGTGACAAAACTTTCCTTATCTTAAAATAGAAGCCTACCATGTTACCATTTTAAAAAATATTTAAGTATCTATCTTAGTCTATCTGACATTTCAATTAGCATTAATCCT
Organism: Camelus dromedarius; assembly: GCF_036321535.1. Classification (NCBI taxonomy): domain Eukaryota; kingdom Metazoa; phylum Chordata; class Mammalia; order Artiodactyla; family Camelidae; genus Camelus; species Camelus dromedarius. The sequence goes on from NC_087451.1 coordinate 22,036,270, forward strand.
TCTAGGTCCATCCATGTTGTTGCAGATGGCAAGATTTCATTCTTTTTTATGGCAGACTAGTATTCTATTTTATGTGTATATATATATATATATATATATATATATATACACACACACACACACACACACCATATTTCTTTTATTCATCCATCTGTTTTCATTTATATGTGGAATCTCAAAAACAAAACATGAATAAATGTAACAAAACAGAAACTGACACAGATACAGAGAACAAACTAGTAGTTGCCAGAGGGGAGGGGGGTTGAGGGACAGATGAACTAGGTGAAGGGGATTAAGAGGTACACACTACCAGTTACAGAATAAATAAGTCGCAAGGATGTAACCTACAGCATAAGGAATGTAGTCAGTATTACATAACTTTGTATGGTGTGTACAACCCACTGTGTTGTACACCTGAAACTAATATAATATTGTAAATCAACTGTATTTCAATAAACAAGAAAAAAGTAAAACTACATATATATGTATATATATTTTCTAATGGAAGCACTGTTGTATTTCGAGCTGTAGACAGTGGTTCTCAAACTTGAAAGTTCCCCAGAATCACGTGGAAGGCTTGTTAAAATACGGATTCCTAGACGCCACCCGCAGAGTTTCTGACTCAGCGGGTCTGGGTGGGGCTGGGGAATCTGCATTTCTAAGAATTTCCGAAGAAGTGTTGCTGCTGGTCTGAAGACCACATTTTGAGAACCTCTGCTACAGATCATGGAGTCTGGGTCTCAAAATGACCAACAGGAAGGAAGGATGATGTCTCTACGGTATGATCCTTTAGCTTCCCTCCCTTCTCACCCAAAGAAGGTTCAAGATTTGTTTGTGGTTCTCATTACCCTTTACACAGAGGGTATACAGTCAAAACACTGCATGCAGAAGTTCCTTGGGTGAGTTCTTCTCCACCTTTGGTGTGACTTTTTTACTCATTTGAAGTATAGCTGGGTTCATCTCTTTCTTTTTACTTTTCTGTTTTAGGGGTTTCCCATCCTCATTGATTTAGTTGTTTAAATACATAGAATTCTGAAAAGCTATGCAAAAAAATAAGTGAGAAATGGCAGTCCTTCCCCCATTCCTTCCAGGTCATCACTGCCTCCCCTCCTCCCACTGAGGCAGCCAATTCCATTAGTTTCTGGTTTCCCTTTCCTACGTTTATCTCTGAAAAAATAGGCAGATGTGCATTTACATTTGTACATGTACCTCTTCTTCCTTCCCCTTCTTTCTTACACCAAAGGCAGCACACTGTATATACTTGTTGGCAGTTTGCTTTTTTTTTTTTTCATAGTTGCATGTCCTAGGAATTACTTCATGTCACCCATATCAATTCAGAGGTATCTTCCTCGCTTTTTTTAATACCTGCATCATACTCCATAGTCTAACATACCATAGTTTGGCCTTAGGTTATTTATACTATTTTATAATTACAAATAATGTGGCATTGAATTAACTGTAGGCTTTGTATTGTTGGACGTCTGTCTTTCCGGTAAATTTCTGGAAGCGACATTGCTGGGTCACAGGGTAAATGCGTTTGTGGTCTTATTAGATACTGCCACACCCAGCCCTCCATAGGAGTTACTTCCTCTTAAATCACCACCAGTCATGGATGAGAGCTTCTCCAGCAGAGCCAAAAGATGGCACCCATGCCTAAGTTTTCTGTCTTTGTCATTAATTTTCTTACCAATTGGAATGATGCTTTCTGTTTGTTGGTAAGAAGCAATTACTAAAAAGAGGTTATCTCTGATAATTAAAGCCCCTTTTCCTCTATAGGTTGAAGTATTTATTAAGTAGCCCAGATATGGTGGAATTTAAATATTTATTACATTGACATTCTGTCTCATAACTTTATTTTCATTAATTCTGTGTATAGGAGGGGTTAAAGATCACTGCCCGATCTTTCATGGCTTTAATACATGATAGACTCACTCTTAAATGTTTATTTTTATTTATCTTTTACTTAGTTTGAGTAAATCTTTAAGCAGTCCTCCCCCACCCTCTTCCCCGGGAGAGGAAGAAGGACAGAACAGTTCCCAAGTCCTTCTGTGCCTGCAACTCTGTAGTTTTCACACGTGAGTGGCTGGCTGGGTTTGGAAGTCATGAGTCACAGCAATTTCCCTTCAAATCTCTGAAGACATAGCTCTGCTGTTTCTTGTTACAGAGAATTCATCTGAGGCCTGCCTGCTTTTTTTTTTTTTAAAACCTTTCTAGGTAGCCTAATTTCTTTCTAGTTAAATCTCTATAGAAATAAACATTTAAATTAATTTTTAATTTTTGAAAATGTCTATATGTTAAGATACTGCTTTATTTTATTAATTTTTCTAACACGTGATGAGTTTTTTCACTAGGAATTTCACTGTCTTGGAAAAGTTTTCTTTCAGTATGCTGTTATGTAATATTTCTATTCCAGTCATCTGGATAATTTTTTTCTCACGTTAATCGTATTGCCATGAGTTGAGATGATTACTTTCCTATATCCATACATATTTTTCTCTCTTAGTACTTTTCCTTGGCGTTCTTCTGTAGTTTCTCAAGTTCATCCACCATGTTTAATTTGTGTGTGTTGATTTGGTCCTTTTGTATTGCTGATGTTCCAAACTGTGCTGTGTCATTTGTTGGTTTCCTTATTTCTCTACCTCTACCAACTCTTCTTGCCTTTCACCTCGTATTTTATGGAGTTCATGTTTTCCTTTTGTTTAATTCAAAACAAAATGATGTGATATTTTTCATAACTACCTCTTTTCCTTTATTAAAAGAAGAACTACTTCTTTTTCCTTTATTTTTTGCTTTATTAAAGCTTCTAATGTATGTGCTTACTCTGTCTCTTGGGTCCTGCTTTCTCCTTCTTTTAAATTGTGGGATAACTTAATAGCTCTCATGTTAGTTGTTGTTTTTGTTTTAATCCACTATTTGCTCTTGGATAAAGAAAGGTCTGTCTCATCCCAGTATTTGCCCCGAGTCACTGTGGGTGGGATCTCCTCTAGTACCTTCACAGTTTACTTCAGCACTCTTAGAATTTTTCCTCTCGTCTCATAAGCTAGAGAGCTCATTGTTGTAAACTTAAGGACCACAACTCAGGGTACCAGCAGACTGTTGTATTAAAAACAACCTCTGCTAGGGGCAGCTTTCTGTTTGTTGTTTCTTCTTCACCTGCTGTTCCTCTCATCTCAGGACCACAGTGCAGCTCTATGTAGCATCGCTCCTAGAGTTACTGCCCAAGGCATCACTGTAAAGGGCCTCTGTGTCACGAGACGCCATGCTAGAGAAAAGCCCTGTCACGACCAAGCTTTCTGCTCGGTGTGGGCACGCTGACTCTGGCTTTGGACCCTCCAGAGGTTGATCTACACCAAAGTGGTTCCTACAACTGAGTCATTTCTTCCACAGGCCACCGTCACCACTGCCCTTGACCCTCCAGGTTTGGGCATGTTAGCATTCTTCTGCAGACTGTCCCCTGCCTATCTCCTCCTACAGCAGTGTTTCTTTAAGAAGAGAGCTTATGAATTAATCATCACGTTTTGTTCCAATCTGTTTCCATCTGTAGTAGATCAAGCAGAAATTAACCAAACTTTTGCAGCTTCATTAGTTTGCAGCTAGTGCGCGATACCCACTAGATCTGTCTTCCTTTTACCCAATCCAGTTGGCTCCCATCTTCACCTTCTCTTCATTCCCACAAGCTTCCTTCTAAGTGTTTGGTACCCAACGCCCTGATGGTTGCCAGGGGGTAGACTCTAAGCAATGCTAATAAGTGACTTCCTGGTCATGCTCTCCACTCCTTTGGCCTGGTTTCCTTCATAGGTTCAACGCCACCTTTCCAAACTCTTTGACAATATGGCCAAGATGCAATTCCAGCTAGACGCCAGTGGGAAACCAACCAAGATAAGTCTTGGCATGTACAGCAAGGAAGAAGAGTATGTGGCCTTCAGCGAGCCATGTGACTGCAGTGGGCAGGTAGGTAATGGAGAAGTCCTTCTTCTCTCAAGTGTCTGCGCTCACATACAGATGGCATCAGCCTTCAGAATGGCCCTTGTGACGTTGGGCCAGAACTGCTGTCTGTGCCCTGGGACGGGCAGTTCCCTTGACTCAAACCAACATTGGGGCAGCTTCCAGTGCCCGCTTTCCTCTCCAGGAGGGACATGTGTCAATATCCATACATCTCCTTAACCAAAGACCTGTGCAGAGAGGAATAAAATGCACATAAACAACTACCTGAGAGGATTTCAGAATGATTAGCAGCACCAGGAGATGTTCACATGACTAGCCCTGGAGCACCCCTCAGGGGGGTCTGGGACACTGACATCTTCCCTGGGAAAAAATGCCCTTTGAAATCGACCATTTTTCTGAGAGGTGACTTCTCTGTACAAATCCATCTTGCACAGCTGTGCTCCATGGAGGACCAACTGCCACCTGCTCCAGGAGCTGCTGGCTCCTCGTTTCCCAGCTACAATTCACAAAACACAAAGCTTGCAATGGTTCTCTCCTAAAAACGCCTTCCCATCTTTCACTATCACTACTAAAGTATGATCCCTTCCTTGTTCGTTGTCCTAAATGATCCAAAAAAGCATTGTGCCCGCAGTTCTAATCTAGTCCAGAGTAACACCTGGAGAAAGACCTTTTACAGTGTTCTACCACCTTCATCACCATGTATCTTGGAAGGCAATTCTAGTGCCAGAAAATAATCAGACACTCTCAGTTTCATGAGAGGGCCCTTGGGTCTGACTCAAACCTTGAGTGTTCTTTTTGTAGACCCAGAAAGCATTTAGTCGGAAAGTGTAATCCTGGCCTATGTCTCCATCCTCAGTGTGGACGATGTCATGACAGTCCATTGACTTGTTTACGCCAGCTCAGCCCAGGTTAAGGTTTCCCTGTGTGAACTCTGGGTGGCAGCCCCAAACCCCCTGAACCTGCTGCCCCTCCTGTGGGGCCCAGTGGGCACATCCACCTGTCATTAATTGAGCCTGGTTCTCACCTATCGCTGTCCTGCGTTACACAAACGAAATGTCTCCCTGTGCCTTCTGGCAGTCATTTAGGGTTGGACATCACGCCTGGGCTCCATTTTCTTCACTCCCCCAGGCCGACTGGAAGAAATCTGCATTACTGAGCACGTCTTCTTAGGAGCCCAACGTCTAACCCTGAGTTCCTCCTTCAGGTGGAAGTATGGTTGACCCATGTACTTGCTCACATGAAGGCCACTGTGAGGCGTGAGATGACAGAGGGTGTAACTGCCTGTGAAGAAAAGCCCAGGGAACACTGGCTCTTTGACTATCCAGCTCAGGTATTCTCCAAACCGGGACTTCGTGGGCCCCATCCTCTACTAGCTCTCTTCCTCGGTGACCTCTGTCACCTTCCTGGGGTTGCCAGACTTACTTGTGCGTCACAGTCAGGAGAGGCTGGTCTGCGAGGGCTCAGCAAGAAGGAGCAGGGGAATTGCCAGCCATGACCTTGGAGAATGAAGAGTTATCCATTTTTACTTTGGCTACAGGAGGGAGAGAATATGAATAATTCAGCTCACTGGCCCAGCCCACTCTGTCTGTGCCAAGCTCTTCCTGTTGACCAGCAGGAAGCAGGACAACATACCCTGCCCTGCTGGGTTACAGACTGGTGTGGAGTCAGTCACTCACAGGGCGGCCGGGTGTGACGATAAAGGAGGGTCGGGGTCCTCTGGGAGCATGTAGCTGGCTATCAGGGTCCAGGGATCACCCTCCTGAGAGTGTAATGTTTAAGCTGAGATCTGAAATAGGAGTGAAGGATGGAGGGAAGGAACATCGAGCATGGGGAAGAGCACAGGCAAAGGCTGAGAAGTAAGGGGAGCATAAAGTCTTTGAGGAGCTGAGTGCAGCTGAAGCAAGAATACGGGGAGGAGGGGGCAAGAGGCAGCGGATGGAGCCTGGAGAGGAAACTAGACCGTGGTATAGACCGTGAGAGGGGGTCTGATTTGATTCTGAGATACGTCTGAACCCTTTACCAGACTCTCAGAAGGGCAATAAGAGAGAGGGGAAAGCTAATGAGATTTTTTAAATGACTCTGCTTCAATATACCACTCCTCCCTCCCCTGTTAATGGCTAGTACAAGTGTTAGTGTATTGGGTTACAGCTGTTTGGTGGCAATTGAAGCCCTGGGTGTAGATAAGGGTGTCCTTAGAAAATATGTGGACTAAGATGAGGGTGTAGAGCAAACCCTTGAGCATCATTCAAAGGCTGAGTAGGCAAGGAGGAGCCAGTAAAGCAGAATTGAGAAACAGTACCTTTTCAGGTAGAAGGAGCACGAGGAAATGGTAATCATGGAAACCGAAACAAAGTGTTGACAGCAGGTAAAAGGTCAGTTGTGCCAAACACATCTAAGAGATCAAGCAAGATAAAGAGGCCAAGGAATATCCACGAACTTGGTGAGGCCACTTCAGTGGCGTGGTAGAGAAGAGCGACGTTGCAGGAGGTTGACAAGTGAGAAGAAGGTGGGAAGATGTTGAGAGCGAGTGCCGACAGACAGTGAGAAGAGAGATAAGCCAGTGCTGCAGAGGGGAAGAGGTGTTTTTTTAACAGTGTAATTGGCACATCACATCCAGAGCATCCCAACAAGACCACAACACAGGAGGAGCTTCTTCACAAAATCCAGTGTGTCTAAATGCAGAGGCAAAAACAGGTAGATTAGGGAGTGGTGCTTTTTACTACAGCAGAATTCTCTCCTTCACAAAGGGAATAATCCCCACCAGGATTCCTGTTTACCTGATTCAGAATTTTGAGGCAAGAAAATTTGTTACCTCTCATTGCTGTGACAGACAGACATCACCCAGAGCAGTGACACTGCAGATGGCCAGTGTCTCTAAATCCTGCTCCATGGATAATCAGAGCCATCCATTTGCCGTATTAAGTTTCTCAGCAAACAGAAGAAAAGTTCACTTGAATCACTTTTTCCATTCATTTGTTTTGAATCTCTGAAGAGTGCAAATCATATTGACCACACTGAATTCCAGTGTAATTCACCCCAACTTTCAAGAGTAAGCCTTTCAAAGTTCTAGGTTCTAAGAAATAAAAAATGTAAGGAAAGTATTATGGGCAAGAGAAAATATGTCACACGTGGTCAGCAGTGGCTCATTAAACTAGAATACTCTGACCACAGCAGGTTCCAGGAGAACAGAGCAAAGACCGTGTGTCATTGAGATGTTCAGTCAGCGTTCTGGTATTCTCCCCGGCACAGGAAGAGTGCTGCCGCTTGGGAAGTGAAAACAGGAAGATCAGTGCAGCAGCGACATTGACCAGAGCGAGCCTTTGGTTGTTCTTAACCAAATGATACATTTTTCAAGAGCAGAAAATGTTTCCCCCACTGGTGGTGTACCCACTTCACATCCCCAAGGATCTAGAGCCATGTGACCCAGTGGATCAGTGCTGGTGGGAGAGGGAGGGAAGGGGCATACGTCACCCCCATGGTTACATTCTGCTGAGTAATGAGTGGACTGGTTTTGGAGACAGTCCTGATGATGGCTTTACTGAGTGACTCATGATACCACAGGTGGCCCTGACCTGCACTCAGATCTGGTGGACCACAGAGGTGGGCATGGCATTTGCCAGGCTGGAGGAAGGCTATGAGAATGCCATGAAGGACTATTACAAGAAGCAAGTGGCTCAGCTCAAAACCCTCATCTCTATGCTGATCGGCCAGCTCTCCAAGGGGGACAGGCAGAAGATCATGACCATATGTACCATCGACGTCCACGCCCGGGATGTGGTGGCCAAGATGATCGCTCAGAAGGTGAGGCCCAAACTTGCCAGAGTGTCACTCTTTGTGGGCAGCTGCACCATGAAAATTTGGGTTAGGCCAACTCACATGTGGCCAGAACATGGGGCCCCCAGACTCAGCACTGACCAGAGAGCTGGGTGAGGATTGTGGTGGCTGTGCCTACCTTTTAAATTCTAGCAAAACTGTAATCCAATCAGCTCATGCCTTCTGTGCTGTGGTGGGCAGCGTGCTGCTCTCTTGACTGGTACACAACACCCAAGTCATCCGGAGCCCTGTGTATCCTGTGGCCCAAGGGCCTCCTGCTACCTGTTGAATCCTGTGATTCACCCACCTGTTCTTCCGGTCTCCCTCTAGGTGGACAGTGCCCAGGCTTTCCTCTGGCTGTCCCAGCTGCGGCATCGCTGGGATGACGAGGCCAAGCACTGCTTTGCCAACATCTGTGACGCCCAGTTTCTGTATTCCTATGAATACCTGGGAAATACACCTCGCCTAGTGATCACGCCTTTGACAGACAGGTGAGCACAGCATCAGCCACTGATGCCTAGGCCATCTAGGGACAAGGCCACTGTCACTTGTATTTGTCCATGGAGCTGCAGGCTGAAGGCCTGACTTAACACAGCAGATGCGAAATAAAATAGAGTGTGTAGGGCAGAGGCCTTATCAAAACACACCCCAGAGCTAATCCATGAGCTGTGACTTTCTGAGGAATGACTGGGCAGTCCCACACCCTGGGATTCTACTACCAGCTGTGACACATACCAGCTGTTTGACCATGAAAAACTTAGGACCTAATTCTTAATTTCTTCATCTGTGAAATGGAGGTAGTAACTGTTCCTGGAAGAGGGAGTAGACCCTTGACTTTGGGGAAAGTAGTTACTAAGAATCCTGGGAAGATGGGTTAAGAGTCAGACTGTGAAGTTTGAAAATTACATTCTTTATCCAGTCAGTAGTAATAAACTATTAAAATTTTTCATCAGAGGAGTAAAGCAATGAAAACTTACTTTATGAAGATTCCTGAGAACCTGGGCAAAGGAGAGAGAGGACAGGGAGATAAGGTCGTGGTCCACATGAGAAATGGTATATTAATTCTGCAGAGTTGCCTATAAATTCTGTTAAAAACTGATGCCCTTTCCCCTTGTAATCCCATTGAACACTAAATCTCTTCTTCTCCGGAAAGAGCTGCATATCTGAGTGACAGGCTCACCCTACATAAGTGACTTGTAGGTAAGGAAGAGATTGTCGTAAATTGTGAAGGTTGAAATGGCCGAATAGGAGCTGGGCCATCTTTCACTTAATTTTCTCTCTGCCTGTGTTAAGTGTCATCGCCCATGTTCTGGCTAAATCCTCAGATATATTTCCAAATGACATTTTGTTAAATTGTAATCCCTGTGCTCATGGAGTGAATAGGAATGTGTCCCAAGTCCAAAGCAGTTGGAAGTCCCTGCATCATCCATAGAGTCAGACCTCACGGTACATCTCGCCCCACGCTTTTCACTTCTTTAATTCTTTTCTCTGCCCAGGCTGGAGGGATCTTCCATCCAGAGTCCCACTCAGCCTGCTCCCCACTTACTCCTGCATCTCTCTTTTGTGGGCGCCTGCAGAGGTCACTTCACTATCTCCACTCACTCCCCACTGCATTTAGACTAAAAGCTGGATTCCTCGTGGAACCTAGTGGATCCTGCCACCTGCCCTGCCGCCTCGCCCCCTGCACTCCAGCCACACACACACACACATACCCATACAATCACACACCCATATAACACACACACAGAGCCACACATGCAGCCATACACACACCCACAACCACACACATAACTACACACACACACACACACGGAGCAATAACCCTGTGTGTCCTTCTGTTTATCCTCTCCCTGACTTTTCCCACATTCTGAAATGAACTTGCCTTTCTGGTTCTTCGCAGCATTTCCCTTTGGAATATGAACTTCTTGTTCTCAGGGACATCTGTCTGTCTTGTTTGTTGCTGTTATCACCAATACCTAGTACGTGTTGAATCCGTTCATCTGTTGATAAGTAAATTGTTGTTGAATATTGAAAACCTGGATCGTAAGAACGACTGAATCAGGAAGGGGAAGTCGACTCAGAGGAGGGGTCCACACAGGACTCTGTCTGTCCTTGGCTCCCAGAGAAGAGGGAGCATGTCTCTGTCTTCTGCTCTTATCTGGGTGCTGCCTGTCCTCCCTGCCCCAGCTTAGGACAAAGGGAAGATAAGGTCAGTTCGGGGGGTATGCCAATTTCTCTGCAGCTGGGACAGTAAAGACAGCAGCAGCTCTGGGGGTTTGAGCATCTCAAGGGTTTTACTTGGGTTTTCCTGGGGCACAGTCAGTTGGAGGGGCTCATTAGCTGTGGGTTCAAGGAAAAGTTTTCCTACCTCAGGCTTCATTCAGAGTGGACCCTCTCATGTATCTTGTCTTTATGGTGATTCGCAGCAAGACACCCACTCTAAACAGGAAGGACATCTGATACAGCATTCTCCTTTGCAGTGAGTTTTTCTGCCTGCCTTGGACTATGAGCTAATGGTTTTGGAATTTATATCGCTTGGAACAGAGTAACGAAGCTATTATATATTTGAGCAACTTGATTAATGTCTGTCTTTCACTCCGGACTATATGTTCCACGAAAACGTTGACTTTAATTTGCTCACTGCTCTGCCCCAGGACCCAGCACTGTGTCCAGCAAGTAATCTGCACTCAAGAAGTGCTTCTTGGGTGAATGCAGTGCAATGATCCCTGAGACGCAGGATAATGTGCCTGGCTTCCTATACCACTCAAAATATTTCCTTCCTTCCCACTGACACATCAGGCATCATTCCAAGCGATAAAAAGTACAGGGCTTTTCTTTTCCCTGGGTGTTCACACCTGCCCAGGAGTTGAAGAAGATAATGACCTCTTTTAGATTTAAAGGTCTCTGGTATGCTAATGCCGAATGCCTTATAGAAGGAGGGGTGAAGTTTTGACAATGAATTATTTCTGAAATAGGCATTTATCACCTCTCCTATGAAATGATGCAAATAGAAACTTTGAAGGAAGATTAGCTGCGAAGAATGGCGAATACTGTGTAGACCTTGACCTTGTTCTGCACATTAGATGCTTTTCTGATTAAGCAGTAGGTAGTGAATATGTAATATGGCAAATTCCATTTTCTCATTGACTTCCATTATTATCTCAAGAAATGTTTTGCCTAGGGAAAAGAAAAAAAAAAACAACTGGCCCCAACACAGAAAATCACATTTTAAAGAACATTCAGCTTTTGCTGCTGTGTCGCTTAAGTACATTTAATTCTCTCCTGCCAGAGGAATTAATCAAATGGACAATTGATCCATACAACCTCTGCACATTCATTAAAAGCACAACCGCATCACAGTACGTCCGACTGATTATGCCTGTTTCTTTGGAATTTCCCACTGTCTGGATGGGACTTGAATATATAAGTAGGCACAATGGCTCAGCCATTGTCGCAGGACTTTGGCACGATTCTAAGTTGAAGAACTAAATGGAGATGCCTTCTTAGGCTGAACAAAAGCCATTCTCATAAGCTGTTTCTTAACCTTAGGATGATCTCCTCCCCCTGCTCCCCTTCCCTCACCTTTGCACACAAGCGCCCCTTCTGCTACTGTAAGCACTGTTTTATCAATTTTGCTTATCAATTTTGAGTACCTCTTAATGTCTCAGGGACTATTACAAGTTGGTGAGAGAGAACTGATGCCAGCGTCTTTGAGGGTGATCTGCTAGATAGGACGCAACTAGCAAAGTCATACACTTTCTTTTTAAGTTTTTTGTTTTATCAAAGTAGAGTTGATTTACAGCGTTACGTTACTTTCAGGTATACAGCATAGTGATTCACTGTTTCTTACAGACGATACTCCACTTAAAGTTATTATAAAGTATTAGTTATATTCCTGTCCTGTGCATTACCTCCTTGTATGTTTGTTTATTTATACCTAGTAGTTAGTACCTCTTATTCCCCTTGCTTTGTCTTGTTCCTCTCTCCCACCCTCTCCTGCTAGTAACCACTGGTTTGTTCTCTGTGTCTCTTAGTCTGTTTCTGTTTTGCTATATTCATTCATTATATTTTTTAGATTCCACATATAAGTGAAAGCATACAGTATTTGTCTTTCTCTGTCTGACTTAACTTCACTAAGCATAATAGCCTCCATGTTCATCCATGTTGTTGCAAATGGCAAAATTTCAGTTTTTTAAAAGCTTTCGTACAATGAAAGAAGCCATCAACCAAACAAAAAGACAGCCTACTAAATGGGAAAAGATACTTGCAAATGATATGTCTGATAAGGGGTTAATATCCAAAATATATAAAAAAGCTCTCAGAACTCTCTTATCAAAAAACAGACAGCCTGATTTTAAAATGGGCAACAGACCTGAATAGACATGTTTTCCAAAGAAGACATACAGATGGCCAACAAGCACATGAAAAAAATGCTCAACATCACTAAGCATCAGGGAAATCCAAATCAAAACCACAGTGAGAGACTATCTCACTCTTGTTAGAATGCCTGTCATCAAAAAGACAGCAGATAATAAATGTTGGCAGGGATGTGGAGAAAAGGGAACCCTATTCACTGTTGGTGGGAATGTAAGTGTGTAGCCACTGTGGAAGACGGTATGCAGGTTCCTCAAAACATTGAAAATAGAATTACCATATGATCTAGCAATTCAAATTTTTATCTGATATTTTTATGGAAAAACTTTGTAATCTGTAAGCAAAGGAAATAAAAGTTACCTGGGCATCAGTCTGTTTCCTTCTGATGTAGATTTTAAAAAAATGAAATTGCAATCATATGCTGTAGATAAAATATCATAGATTTTTAATGTAACATTGTAACATGTATTCTCTAAATATTCTTCTAAAACACTCTTAGAGCTAGATTCCCTTCTACTTACAAGTATCCCAAAATTTATGTAATGTAACCGTATTATGGGATATTTAAATTACATCTAAGCTTTTACTACCAAAAATAAGGCTGCCATGAACTCACTTCTATATAAATTTTTACTGTATTTCTCAATACTTCTGCAGAGAGATTCCAAGAAACAGGGTTATTAGCTGATAGATACTTCCAAATTATTCTTGAAAAAGGTATTGTTCCCAGTCTCACTAGCAGTTTATGAGATGTTCACCTCACAATATCCTCGCCCGCATTAAGTATTATTGTTTACAATATTACTCATTTTATAAGTTAAATGGTATCTCATTTGGACCCTGATTAAGCTCAAAACACTTGAGCATTTCATGTGTTTACTGGCTATTACATTTCCTTCTCCCATGAATTATTTGTTACTGTCGCTACCCATTTTATTACTTTTATGCTTAGAAAGTTCCCGCCCATTTTAAGAGCAGCTTAATAATATTCACTTATATTTTATTATAGTTTATTTAATTTTTCCTTTAAGCTTTTAAAATTCTTGGGTAAACTTTTTGACTATTGAGTAAAGTGAGTGTTTTCATCAAAACATTTTTGGTTACAAATGATAGAAGCCAAACTAACTTAGAAAGAAGACTTATTATCTCACATACCCGGGAAAGGAGTCCAGCTTGCTGCAGGGTAACCAGCTGTAGGGCCTAAGCAGGGAGACATCCAGGCTTTCTCTCTCCTCTCGGGGCTCTGCTTCCTTCTGAGTGTTGACTTCTTTCTTGCATGGGTTTTCTTTGGCTGGAAAAATGGCCCATGCCTGATCCAGGGGGAAGAGAGACCCTTTCTTTCCCAGCACCATAGTCAGATTCCTTGCAGGGACTCTGATTGATCTTGTTTGGATAATATGTGTGTCTCTGAGCCAGTTACTGGCACCAATGAAATGGGGTATTTTGCCCAGCCTGAGCCTGTGCCCACCCCTGGGAAGGTGGGAAATGCTTTGATTGGCAGCCCCGCGGAAATACACTATGTAAAGGAGAGATGGCCTTCCAAAGTATGAAGTCCTGGGCAAGGAAGACTCACAGAAACTATGTTATGGAATATAATTATATATTCTATATATACATATGTGTGTGTGTGTATAAAATTCAGTTTTTGTGTGTCTAAGTGATCAGTAGACCCAACACATGATTTATGGGTCCTTTCTCTCATTGGTTTGTGATGTTTGCTCAACCATATTCAAAATTTTGAGCCTATCAAACTACCTCAAAGTATCCATTCTTACTCTGTTTCATCAATACATCAGTCCTTCCATATGCAATACTTTTTAAGGATTGTAGCTTTGTTGTGAGTTGTAATATTTTTATATAAAGGTCTGCATCGTCTGTCTTCATTTTCCTTTCCTTTATTTTTGTTTTAGCTCTTCTGTTTCTTCTTTCAAATGAAGTTTAATCATTTTGTCTAGTTCCAAAATATAAATGATTAAAGTTTTGACTGGTGAGCCTTAAACCCTTCAAATTAATTTTGAGAGAATGGCCAGGCCATCTTTATAATATGTAGTTTGTTTCTCTTTATTCATATCTTTGATTGTGTTTCTCAGAAAAGTTTGTAAGTATCTTCCTATAGGTTTTGAGTGTATCTTATTGTCATCGCTAAGTAGTTTTTAATTCTTTGTTCCTATGTAAGATTGTTTCTACATTGCGTATGTATTTTAAAACAAGTTTATTGGACTTTATTTTATGTCAAAAATTTTACCCATTCCAAGTGCACGGTTCAATGATTGTTAGTAACTTCACCAAGTAGTGTAACTATAACCATAAATCAATTTTGCAACAATTTTATGACCTCAGTGAGATCCCTCATGCCCACCGCCAGCCCCAGGCAACCACTAATCTACTTTCTGTTCCTATAAATTTGCTTGTTCTGGACATTTCTTATGAATGGAACCATGTAGTCTCTTGTGTCTGGCTTGTTTTATTTTGTATGTTTTCATTTGTGATAGAACATGTGTCAGTAGTTTGTTACTTATTATTTCTGAGTAATTTTCCATTTTATAGATATGACACATTTTGTCTATCCAGTCACCTTCTGTTACTTTTCAGTTTGGGGCTATTATAAGCAATGGCACTGTGAACATTTGCTTGCGAGTCTTTGTGTAGACATATTTCTCTCGGGAGGATACCTAAGAGGGGAATTGCTGGGTGGTATGGCAGCTTTATGTTTAACTTTTTGATAAACTGCCAAACTATTTTCCAAAGTGGATGGATCATTTTACATCCCCACTGGCAATGTATGAAGGTTCCCGTTTCTCCACATCCCTGACATTTACTATTATCTGTCTTATTTCTTATTCTAGTGGATGTGAAGTAGCATCTCATTCGAGTTCTGATCTGCATTTCTCTAATAATGTTATTGAGCATGTTTGCATGTGTTCATTAATCATTTGTATATCTTCTTTGGCATCATTTCTGTTCACATCTTTTGTCTATTGTTTGATTGGCCTGTCCTCTTTTTGAGTTGTAAGACTGCCTTGTATATTCTAGATATATCATGTATGGGTTTGGTATATTTTATCCCAGCCTGTTGTTTACCTTTTCATTTTCTTAATGGCATCTAAGTACAGAAGTTTTTAGTTTTGATGAGGTCCATTTTGTCAGTTTTTTCTTTTATGGGACATGCTTTTGGTATTGTAACTAAGAAATCTTTGCTTAATTTCATTGTATCTTTAACTTTCTTTTCACTTGCATGTAGGAGAATATTGATTTTTGTAAATCTCCTTTTCTGTCTATCTACTGCCCTGCATTAAAAATTCTAAGAATTTTGCTCTTTAAAAAAAAAGCATTGGGGGAAGGGGGAGGTAATTAGGTTTACTTATTTGTTTATTTTTGGAGGAGGTACTGGGAATTGAACCCAGGACCTTGTGTATGCTAAGCGTGTGCTCTGCCACTTGAACTGTATCCTCCCTTCAAGAATCTTGCTCGAGTCCCTTTTTTCTAACCAACTTCTAGAATTTCTAATTATATTTGAACCATAATTAAACTATTTAAGTTTAGTTATTAGGTGTGTGCTATTTTTGGTAGAGAGATCATATGTCAGTCATTGCTCTCAGTTCTTCCTGTCACGTTTTGAGAAAGACATTTCCCAACTAGCGCAGGCAAACAAAGATGAAGGACCTCATTACCGAGCAGCACAAGGTATAGGTCTTAGAATCGGAGGTATTTATGCTGAGGACAATTTTCAAAATTTAAATATTAAAAAATTATGAAATGGACAGATTTGTTTTAGATTAAGGCTAAGGACATTCCTCTTCTTTTAATGCTGCTTCTCATATTAAGCCAGGAACCTATCAAAAGACCCGGAATTCCTGGGAACTGCCGTCTAACCGCAGCGCCCCATTCTGTGTACATGCAAGTGCTCAGAAGATTCATTTGCACTTGTCCTTCCTGAATTTCACTGTATTGGGTCTACCCAATCATTTTTTATTATTAAAATTATTTAGAATTTTGGTCTGCCTTCTATCCAATTATTTCTTAATTCAAGACATCAGGGGTCTGTGTCCCTCCAAGTAGATATTGTTGCGTCCATATTCATTCTCAGTTACGATTATTGAACCGTGTGGTAGGTGGAATTCTAAGAATGATGTCCAGTGACCTTTTTCGGTGTATAATCTCCTCTTCTTTGAGTGTGGGTGGAAACTATAAATAGGATGACATCACTCTCATCAGTGTATTTTGCTTTATGGCAAGAAGGAAGATTTTCTGGTGACCCAATATCACATGAGCCCTTAAAAGTAGAGCTTTCTCCTGGCTGAGGGCAGAGGGGGAGGTCACAGAGGTTTGAATGACATGCCAGTGCTGGTTTCGTTGCCGGAGGGAGCCATGTACAAGGACGGTACGGTGGCTTCTAGGAGCTGAGAGGTCCCCAGCCAGCAGCACCCACTGAGGACCTCAGTCTGACAACTGGTAGAACTTAATTCGTCCAAGAACTCAAATGAGCTTTTGGAATCAGATTCTTTCCCACAGTGTCTAGATAAGGGTCCAGCCTACTGATACCTTGATTTTGGCCCTCTGAGACCCTCAGAAGAGTCACCTAGACCTTTGACCTACAGAAATGAGAAATCCATGAGTGTTGTTTTAAGCCACTTAGTGTGTGGTAGCAATAAAAGATGAATACAAACCGACTATGATTTCACCAGCTCTGGGATTAGCCAGACCACTTTTCTGGAATAGCCAGTCTGTTCATAGCTGAAATCAAGATATAGCACCTCTGATAGTTTCTTTAATCTTCCAATTGAATAACTATATCAAAAAAAGGAAAGCTACGTTTCATATATTTATTTATTTTTAAATAATACCTTGAAAGTGGATCAGCTCTCTCCCTTCCAGAGCACTTTCAGATCTCTCGTCTCATCTCGTCCTCACAAGAGCCTGGTGGGTCAGATAAGAGCAAAGCCTGTAGGCATTGTCTGCCCGAAGAAAGCACAATTGACTTCAGCTCGCTATTAGGAAGGCCTTTCAAACAAACAGAACTGACCCACAGTGGAAGGGGCTGGCTTCCAAAATAATAAGCCATGCCTTGCTGGGAGGAAAGGCTACACAATCAGATTTGAAGGGTTTGGTGGGGGACAGCCTGGCATGGTTAAAAAGCCAAGCCTCTGAGGTCTCCCAGCACTAAAGTTTCTCTGTTTTCCAGTAAACAGTCAAACTGAATCAGTCTATAACCGTGCTGGGGTTAGCTGGCTAAGGCGAGAGCTCCTCTTTCAGAATTCCTTGCCATTTTCACAATTGCACTTGTTTTTGAAGCAGCAGATTTATCTAAATTTTTTTGTGCAAAGAAAATACAGTGTGGTGGCCCTGGGGATGCTTTTTTTTTTTTCTTTTTAAGGCACCAAGATTTAGTAACCTAGCCGGGTTTCACAAACACTCTATAGCAGAGGCAAGATTTGAACTCAGTGTGTCTTGACTCCTGAGTCCTTGCCGTAAACCATGATAGCGTGGTCTGCCCCCTCACTAAGAAGCAGGAGCAGAGTGGACTTAGGTGTTTAAAGAGGTGGACAATCTAACAAGACTGCAGATGGAATCTGTGGAGGGGAAAGTGTGTCTCGAAGGACTGGGCTGTCCTGCGGGCTCAGTGGCCCTGCATGACGGCAGCCCCCTCCACACAGAAGAGGAGGTACTCTTTCTTTCTTTGTGTTTTTCTCATGGCCCAACCAGAAGCCCCACTGTCCCTGCCTTAGTTATTAGAACTCCTTAGACAGTCCGGTTTCCCACCCTGAACCTCAGTCTATCCATCTGTAATTTAAGGGGATTTGATTAGATTAGTTGATATCAGAAATTCCTTCCAACTCGAGTTCTATTATTACGGGCAAATACGTATATGTATATTGGCATCGCCCCTCAAGTGCTTCTTCTGGAGATAATCAGAAGCTCAGTAGATGCTCAAAAAGAGACTGACACCCAGTTCTGAGGGTTTCTTTCAGGAGATTCTTGAGATTTCTGTGAAAATTCTGTTTCTGTGAAACCTTGTGCTTCTGGACTCCAGATTGCTTGAGCGCCCTGCCGCTGCAGAGAGAAGAGATCTGGGGTTGCCCTCTGGCTGGCAGAGGAGGTGGCCGTGGACAGAAGTGGGCGGGAGGGAGACTGGGGAGGAGAGTTGGCTGGAGGCCAGGGTTACACCAATCCAGGCAGCTGCCTTTCCTCCTGTGGGGTACAGGGCTGCAGCAGGCCCACTGAGCTCAGGAGAAGCCGGAGGCTGGGTGAGGGCGAAGGTCTTGGGGCCAATTTGGAGCCAGAACTCGGCCAAGGAAGGCAGGTGTGATTAAGGCTGCACAGGAAGCTCTGAAGTTCTAGCTTCCATGTCGGAGAAAAGCATTGCCAAGTGGTAGCAGTGACCCAGCAAGGTGAGATGGGACCTAGCTTTTACGTTAACCCCAATTCACCTCACCTTGTGACCCACCGAACACATCAACAACTCTTAACATGAGCCTAGTCCACAGGGAAAAGTGAGGCAGCTGCATGAACCCAGCCCACCGGGGGTTAAATGCAGCCAGCCTGTGCTCCCCCACACCCCGTTACACAGGGCACTGCATGAAGAATAATACTTCTGCATACTCCTCTATGCCTGGGGAAACTGCCTTCCTGGATTTCATTTTCAAAAGCTGAAGCGGATATGGGAATTTCAAACTTAAAGAAGAATTCAGGGACTCCAAGTCTTTTCAAAACAATTTTGTTTTAGTGGAGAGCCTGTCACCAGCTGGCATGAAAGGTTTGTTAACTCAGGGTTTCTGGTCAACTCTCATCAAGATTCAGAACCAAGGAGAATTCATTTCAGAGGCCCCCTCAGACAGCTACTCCCCATCCAGCTCGCAAGTTAAGAGCCTCTGTATTGATTTTCTAGGTATTAAAAAGTTAGGCCAATGGCATATTTTTAAAAGTTTTATTGACGTGTAATTTACATGTCTTAAAGTTCACCCATTACAAACGTACAAATCAATGATTTTAGTAAATTCATGGAGTTGTGCAGCCATTACCATGTTCTAGTTTTTGAACATTGCCATCCCCCTGTTTGCAGTCAGTCCCCACTCTCAACTCCTTTCCTAGGCAGCTGCTGATCTGCTGTCTTTCTCTGTGTTTTCTGGACATTTCATAAATGAAACAACATGGGGTCTTTTGTGTCTGACTCCTTTCACTTAGCATAATGTTCTTAAGGTTCATCCATGTTGCAGCGTGTCAGCACTTTATTCCATTACATTGCTCAGTGGTATTCCATTGAATGGATATATCACATCTTGTTTATCCATTCACTGTTGGTGAACATGTAGCTTGTTCCCAGTTTCTTAGTGTTGTGAATATTGCTGCTTTGAACATTCCTGTAGAAGTCTTTGTGTGAACATATGTTCGTATTTCCTTTGGGTAACTTCCTAAAAGGGGAACTGTTGAATCACATGGTAAGGTTTACTTTTTAAGAAACTGTCAAACTATCTTCCATAGTAGCTGTGCCATTTAACATTCCCACCAGCAATGTATGAGATTTCCAATTTTTTCACATCTTCGCCAACACTTGTTATTGTCTCCCTTTTTTATTATAGCCATCTTAGTGGGTGTGTTGTGGCATCTGATTGTGGACTTAATTTGCATTTCCCTAATGACCAATGATTTTGAGCATCTTTTCGTGGACTTATTACCCAAAGGCACATTTCAAACTAAATAGAAATATAAGGCCTTTTTTTTTGAAAATAGAAAAGGAATATAAGGCCTTTTAAAAAAAATATCAGAAACAAGCTGAAAGCTGAGTTTATTTTATTGTCATTAGTAAAAATAGTCACAGGGGGATTAAACAGATTGAGTGATTGATCCATTCATTCATGAATTTGTTTCATGAATAATTATTAAGAGACTTTGTGTGTTCCTGGAGCTGTGCTAGTTTCTGGAGATGAAACAATGAGTAAGACATAGTCCCCCCTTCGTGTATCTTACGAATATACATGTGGAAGATGTGTGGGCCATCCTGTTAGAGGTTACAGTGGAATACAGTGGACTGGGAGCTCAGCTCAGGGACCTCTGCTCATTCACCGCAGTGTTGAAGGGCCTGGGAATACTTACGGGTGAAGTCCTGTCAAAACTCAGCGCCAAGGGGTTAGTAGCCAGCAGCCAACAAAGACCAAAGAGGAACATGATCCAGGTGGACTGGGTGGGGGATGGAGAGAGAAACAGGCACGGTGTGCTGTGTCTGGGCATCGCAGTCCGTGCAGGCAGCTGTAATGAAATACCAAAGACTGGGTGGCTTGTAAACAACAGAAGTTTGTTTCTCACGGTTCTGGAGGCTGGGAAGTCCACGGTCAAGAGCCAGCATGGTCGTGCTCTGTGAGGCCCTTCTGGCTCAGAGCCGGTGCCTCCTCTCTGCGTTTCCACCTGGTAGAAGGGGCGAGGGGCCGCTCCAAAGCCCCTGTGATAATAGGGCCCTAGGCCCGTTCATGAGGGCTCCACCTCCATGACCCCATCTCCTCCTGAAGACCCTACCTCCTCATGCCACAGTCTTTGGAGGCTGGGATTTCAGCATATGAATTTAGGGGGGGACACAAACGTTCAGACCTGGGCAAGTGAAATTGCTCTGCATGGATGGACTTACGAGCGCTGAGGCTGGGGGAGGGTAATGACGAGAAATGATCCAGAAGAGTAAGATCAGGAAGGTCCGAGGGAAGATCCTCTGGTACCCTTCAGGGAGGGAGCATCACGATCGGCCTTTAGAAAGTCCCCCCCACAGCACCGTGGGGAACTGAGTGGGGGGCTCTGGGCTTCTCTTTACAGAAAACATGTCAAGCCTCTTATGACCTTGAACCTCAGCTCCATCTCACTAGGACCCAGCAGGGCCTGAGCTACTTGTGGAGCCACCTGTGGCACTGAGAATGACCTCACCCTCCTGTTTTGGCAGGTGCTACATCACCCTCACCCAGTCTCTGCACCTGACCATGAGTGGGGCTCCAGCGGGACCTGCAGGCACTGGCAAGACGGAGACCACCAAGGACCTGGGCCGAGCACTGGGCATCATGGTCTATGTGTTTAACTGCTCGGAGCAGATGGACTACAAGGTACAGGCCCAGCTTTGGGGGACTAGGGACTGGGCAGCAGCCCAAACCACTGACCGGGTTTATCCACGCCCCCGGTCTGGCTCAGAGGCCCAGCCAAGGAGGTCTCTGCTTCTTCACAGGAGTCCTGAGGACCCTTGACCCCTACAGTTTCTTTACCTCCCTGTAAAGCTTAGCACTGGGGAGTCTGATTCCACTGAGGAGCTTTGTGACCACAGATGGATTACTTCACCTTTGGGGTCTTCCTTTTGTCATCTGTAAAATGAAGAAGCTGAACATATACCCAAAGGCCTAAATTCATTATTTGACTCAGAACCACAGAAAGGCTCATAAGTGGCTGATATAAAACCTTCACATAAATGTCACAGATGTATTTTCCTTGAAAGTGGGCATTTCCCCAGAATTTCTGAGAGGTTAAAATATTCTCCTAGGGCAGGTTTGACGTCTGAAGACAGACTAGATTAACCTCTACTCTTAGCCAGAGATGCACAGAAGACAAGTACAAGGTGAATGCTCTTCATTCAGGCATTTTTATCGTATCATCATTTGTGTATTTGTTAGTGTGTCCCAGGCTCTGTGTTGCAGAGCAGGCAAGAGGACAAGAGGCCCATTTGGCCACTTCTTAGCAGCATTCTGCTCACAACCAGACATTCTATAGGTACTTTTTTTAAGAGAGCATGATAACGGGTTGTTTCACAGTCTCATTGCTTTTATTTTGATTTATTGTATGTATTTTTATAAACTATCTCAAGTCCCTTTTGAAAATAAGACGGCATATAAATAAATTTAAAGTGAAAGATAAAACAATTGCATTAAATAGGTTAAATATTTATAGGTATAAATCATGTGATATACTGATTGCAAAATAAATTCAATTTAAAAATAGTTACAGAGACTGCAAGACAGCAGTTGCAGATACCACACACAGACCTCGTTAAATGAGATTCATGCTCTGTAACTTTAATATTTCTCTTATATGTGAAATTCTGCTGTGCAGAGTTGCAGAATCCTATAGCACCATGTTTTCTCATGGAAAGCAAACTAAATGAGAATTCAGACCCAAAATAGCTGTCCTCCCATAGTCTACACACTAAACTTTAATATGGTTGCTCTTACTGATGAATACATAATGTTTCTCTTTAACTCAGGCTGGAAGAAGAAAGATTCGCCCCCACCTTTAAAGAAACAAACTGAGCCTTAAGGCTTGTTTTCATTTTCTAGGTTCATCTGGAGTTAAGCAATGGCAGCATTGCTGAAATAACTGTGCTCTCCCAAGAGGAGCATTCTGGAGGGCACACTCATTTATATGTGGAAGATACATACCTGGGGTATTGATTGAAGAAAATCAGCCAGATTTCTTCAATGTCGTGCCTGACATAGGAAACAGGAGGAGATGAGTTGGCCCCATGGCCAGGGGTCATTAAGGTCACTTTACCCAATCCTTTAAAAAACTTATTACTAAACCCTGACCCCACCAAATCCTCTAAGAGTACAGGATGAGAGGAGGAGTCTATCCTTAATTTGAACTGTGGGAAGCTTCGCTCACGTGAACCTAGCGTAGACACAGATCAGAGCAAGAACAATAGGTATGGCCATAGTGAGACAAAACAAAGGAGAGGGGATTCCTTCCTAGAGAGCAGCAGCCTTTGTAGGAGCCCCACTAGGCAGTTTGCAGACCTCCTCTTCCCTTTGTTGTGCAGCTATTCAGAATTATTTTTGTCTCAAAGTACACTCCAGCAATCAAGCTAATTTATTGGATATCACCATTGCTCAGCATGTGTTGGGCATCATGGGAGGATATCAAAGATAGATGGATAGATAATAGATGGATGGATGATAGACAGATGGCGGATGGATGGATGGATGCATGGATAGATGGATGATAGATAGACTGGGTGAGCATGACCCAGTGCATCTGGAGAGAGAAGAACGATACATGAAATAACTGGGGAGACACCAGACAGCATTACCCTGAGTGCTAATGTGCGTTCTACAAACTCTAATCCCTGGAATAGTCCAGAGTAGGGAGAGAGGCTCCGAGTGTGCTGGTCAGAAAAGACATCGTGGAGGTGAGACCTGAGGTTGTTTAAGGTTTGGGTGAATGCCAAACAGGGCATGTGACAGTTTAACCCATTAACACGTCAGCTTTAAGCACAGGACTGAGTTCTACATGCAGTGTCCTTCCCCAGCTTCTTCTCAGACTTCTGCCTGAGCTCTCTTCACAGGGCTTGGCTGGGATGAGGAGAGGAAAGGAGTGAGGGCCAGAACGAGCCTTCACCAGGCGTCACTTGCAGCAACACGGTCAGTTTCAGCCTCTCTAGAGAACAAGCTAGACATAACATGGAGCCATGGTGGAGTCCGCGCAAGTGGACAGGGGAACAGGAGATGGGAGATGGGGGTGAGCAACGGGAGGGACTCACTGAGCAGCTCTGACCTTGAGGTGCTGGGCTGCCGAGAGACCCCACGGGCTGTAGGACAGAAGCAGGAGCGTGATGAAAACGAACGGTCTTTAGGGAAGACTCCTTGGGAGAGAGGAAGAGACTGAAAAGAAGGAACATTTTTGGTGAGAACACTGCAGTCATTCAAACCAGAGCATGAGAAGCCAGATGATGGGGTAGCAGAAATGGATAAGAAAGAACAAAAGGCTTTAAAAAATTAATTGATACTTAGTGAACATGGGGAAGGGGGTGGGGGTGAAACAGGGAGGAGTTAAAGAGGGGAGTCTGGGCCGTCGTCAGGACCCTCACAATCCTCTCTGCCTCTACAAGAAGGCGCCAGGTAACAGGGTGGGCATGAGAGCAGTGCAGAGATTTGGAGAAAGGGGCAAATCACCGCTTTACTCTCAGTGCTGGCTGTAAAACCCATAAAACTAGCCACTTTCTCTGGAAATGGTTGCAATTTTAGTGCTATGGCATCCTTTATATGCTAGCAGCAACACTTTCCCCCTCCACCTCAATTTGGAGAGGCTGTTGCTGAAGCATCAAATGATTTTGCACCTGTAAGTACGTGGAGTTCTTTGTGACCTCCCTGCGGCATCCACACTGTAGAACGCCCACTCCTTCTTGAGAAACCCTCCCCTCCGGGCTTCTGAAACCTCATGCGTCCACAGCTCTCCCCTCTGACCCTGCCTCCTTGCTCTCATTTTCTGGTGCCCTTGCACTTTTTCCTTGTGTACCAATGACCCCTGCATCTATTTTCCAGCTTCACCCAAGTCCCAGTCATCTCTCTAGCTGGGCGACAGAGGCCTCCGTTTGGATGCCCTTCTCTGATGCTTGGTTGACACTCCTCTGACCTTCTGTCTTCCTCCCGGCCAGATTCCTCTTCCCATCAGTACTGATAACCTCATTTTTCCCCGTGGGCCACAGTGGGCATCTTCAGACATCTTAATTGTCTCAGGTCCTTCCTTCTGTCATTCCAGTCAGTCAGCAACACTCATTCTTCCCTCAGCATCGTCTCACTTCCAGGCTCCGACGTTGCTCGTGTAGCCCTCATCCCAGCCCAGAGACTCACCATCTCCTGGCAGGGCAGCGCCACAGCCCAGCTCACGGTACCACTGTCCTCTGATGGGAGGGGTCAGAACTGGGGCCGCGTGGAGTCCTGGCTGATGCTCAGCCCTTGGGGGTACAGTGTGGGGTGACAGTTATCCCCCGTGGAAACTACTTTCTTCTCTTTTGTGTGTTGGATTTCCGTTTGTTGAAGGGGATCCACAGCTTTAAAAAGCTTTCGAAACACTGTTACCATGGAAAAGCATGGATTCTGATTCTCAAAACTTCAACAAACAACAAAGGTTGTAACCTTTGACAGGCTGCCATATATATATAATATATATGTATTTTTATATATATATATATAAAATGTGTGTGATATATACATGTAATGTGTGTGTCTGTGACATTTGACAGATTGCCATGTATATATGTCAAACATCACATACACTGAGCAGAAGTCAGGAATATGTTATACACACATACATATGAAATATGAAATATGTAGTTTATCATATATATGTGTGTATGACATAATAATATAATAATAGTAGTTACTCATGCATGTGTTAGTAGTAACATCCACCTGTAGGATGTGTTCGAGCACACAGACACAACACCTGGACCTTACGTCACCTCCTCAGAGAGACTGCCTGTGGCCTCGCAATCTGAAATAGCCACATTCCATTGTAGCTCAATAAAACAGCCACGCCACCCTCAAGTCAAGACTCCAGTGGGACGCCTCACTAGCTGACAGCTTCTTATTTTTGTGCTTGTCGTCTGTTTCCCTTGTGAGAATGCAAGCCCCGTGAGAACAGAGTCGCCTCTCCCTTTGTCAGGACTGATTGCCCATGACCTGGGAGGATCCCTGGTGCATAGTACACACTCACTAAGTATGTGCTGTCTGAATAGAGAAATCAACTAATTTAAGAGGCTTAATAAAAGGTGGGGTTTATTCTTCCCTCCCTTTTCAAATTCTGCTCTGCATCCAACCTTGTTTATGCAATGTTAGACTGGTTCTCCTAAAATACTGATTTAACAACACTTTTCCCTGCTGCAAACCTCCAAAGATCTCTTACAATAATTCAAGGCTTTTCAGAATCATGATCCCCTTTCTTAATTCAACTTTCAAGCGAAAATGATGTCCTTATTTTTCTCCGTACATATTATGATTTTGCTCTTGCTTTGTCCATAATCCTTCCTCCTCCAGGAAAGCCTTTACCCTTCTGTTATGCCTACATGGGTACTTTATCCTATTAAAACCATCATCCAAATGCATGCTCTGAAGGTAACATGTAGTTCTGTGGGATACCAATACCCCAGGTCTTCTGACTTCTTTTCTTGTGTTCCTTCTACTACACTAATGTTTGCCAGAGTGCATTCTTTTTTTTTTATTGAAGTGTAGTTATTTTACAATGTTGTGTTAGTTCCAAGTGTATAGCAGAGTGATTCAGTTATACATATATATGTGTGTTCTTTTTCATTACAGGCTATCACAAGATGTTGAATATAGTTCCCTGTGCATTCTGAGAAAACCAGGGGTCAAATGAGGAAAAAAAAATCCTAGCCATATAACAAAGTTGAACTAATTTAATTTTACCAAACTTCTCAGGGCCCTTAAAATGCTAATATATATTGTAAAATGACAAAAGTGAGTTATAGAACGCAGTGTTTTCCAAACTTGATTGACCAAAGAGTCTTGTCTTCAAGGAGCGCCTCCCAGCTTTGGCGTGCCGTGCAAGTGCTGTTGTAAAACCATCTGCAGTTCACCTCTTTGGCAAAACTGATCTCCCTGGCGCACTGTGACCCACCCCTCTCTGAACGCCATAACACTTGTAGTCTGTGTTATCCATCGGAACAACTGCTCATTAGCGATTTACCTGTTTTATTTGTGTACCGTATCTCCACAACCTAACTAGAAGGTCTTAGAGGGACTGACCCCCTCTGGGTCTAGCACATGAGCTATGTGTGGAGCCTTGGGCCAAAAATGCCCACTGAGTAAACAAGTGGACTTTGGACTCTTTACATGTTCCCAGCACTTGAATTTTGATTCCTTGCCTGTGGCCTTGAGTGTCTCCCAGTTACCTCTCCCTTTATATGGTTCCATGGTTTACTAGTCCAAGTTGAACGCCCAGAGTGGTTTTTATTTTTAGGACAGATACACCATCTGCCCTCTGAAATTCTTTCCTTGCTCTTGTTACAAAGACTTATGTGTAGTTTATTTCCTGTAGAGGTCATCCCTTCCCACTCCCACCTCCAGCTGCCTATCACTCTGGAAAGCCTGAGTATCCGGCATGGACTTAAAGATACAGACATAAACTTTTCCTTCAGCACATGCCAAAGGCTGAGCAGAAGGCTTTTTTTTTTTTTTTTTGTCTGTATGGTGCAAGAAATATAATATTTTATTCATTTCCTGGGATTTTGAAAGCTACAGAATCAACAGTAATGCAAGCCTGATGACATTTTAAAGGGATTTTGGTCCAAGTGTCTTGAAAAGGTTCTGTTTGATCCCATGACTTACAGTGGCACCCAAAACCATCAAAATTCTAATTGTTCTTGAAATTTTAATACGAGTTTATAACCAGTGGTCTTTAGGGAACTGAAAGTATCTATAATAAAGGGAACGGAAAATTACTTAGATGTGTAATGGTAAGCCAGCGCAGATAGTAATGTAATCTTCGTACATTTTGTTACAGTCTTGCGGCAACATCTACAAGGGACTCGCTCAGACCGGTGCCTGGGGCTGCTTCGATGAGTTTAATCGAATCTCTGTGGAGGTCTTGTCGGTGGTGGCGGTGCAGGTATGGGGGGTCTCCATGCCAAGCACTGGGGACCTCTGCATCCTCTTGTTTTTAAGCTCTCCTCATCCACTGGCTGGTATCCTCCCCTATCCCCCCCACCCCACCCCAGCTGCATTTCATGGCCGTTCCTCCACCCTCTAAACTCAGGCCGGGGGGCAGGATGTGGGTATCATGCAGGTCCCCACCAAGGGGGATCCAATTACTGGCCATGAGAATCCATTTCCTCTGTAAAACAGAAAGAAAGAACAGGCACCCCGCCTGCTTCATCAGGGTGAGGAGAGGATCAAACAAGACGTTGGCGCCCGGCTGCCTGGAAAGGGCATACCACCATGGACTTTAGGACTGCCAGGCCAGGGCTTAAAATTCTGCTTCTCCATTTCCTCACTGAGAGTCTTGGCCAGTGGCCCCAGCAATCTCAGCCTAATTCACTGAATTATGTACAAAGAGAGGATGACAATGTGAGTGTTGAATGAAGAAAGTCATTTGGGGGGCTGGATTTTCTCAAAGCATGCCACTGTCTTTCAGTTCATCCAGAAAACACTTACTGAACACCCACAGCGTAGTAAGTGCTGTGCTCAAGGCCAGGGTGAAGGGCCCGCAGCTGAAAGGGCACCATTCCTTACTTCATAAGCCTTGAGTTCTTGAGACACTCTCCAGCGTTCTGGAAGGCATTTGATTTCTGACTCACAGTATGGGACAAGACTGCCAGACACGTGATCTTGAGCCGAGGCCTTAAAAAGATGGAGAGGATTTGGATTTGGGTAGAGGTCCCATAGACAGTGGGAGCAGAAGGTGGGTGGCAGAGAAAAGTGAGTGAACGTTGGTGAAAGGCTGTTCTGTACCAGGTGCTTCTCACGCATCTTCTCCTGCATCTTCTGTCGTCTCCTGTGTCTCCTGTATCCCCCCGCAGCCCTAGGAGCCACTGTTAGCACGTGTAGATGTGTATACATATCCAGAGAGAGACAGAGGGAGAAACTGCAGAGCAGAGAAGAAAAGTAACTTGCTCGAGGGCACACAGTTGGCAAGTGAGGACCCTAGGATTTGACCCCAGCTCCCCACGCACCCTGTTGGTGCAGGTCTGGGCACCGATCCGAGATACAAGGGGTGAAATGCTAGAGAAGAGAATAAGGCCAGGGAGGCAGGTTTGAACCAAATACAGACAGACCTAAATGCCGTGGTGTTGTGCCTTCTTCAGTGGGCAACGGGGAACCCCTGGAGACCTCTGAAAGGGAAATTACCCCTCTCCTTGGACACAGTTTTAAGGAGGGACCAGGCAGGGGGAGGATCAGTGGGTCCTGATTGGAGCTTGAAGGCCTAAACAGAACCCTGCGGGCCCCAGGGGTGTGTGGGTTCTGATTGAACTCACATACCATTCAATCAGAGATGATTCCATTTTCTGTTACTGTTTGCTTTTATTTCCGAAGCAGTATGTTCATAGTACGGAAAAGGAAAACTAGAGCTGTGAGGGCCTCTTTGGTCCCTGTAGGCCTCTGTTTAATTCTTTCAGGTCCAGACAAAGAAACAAAAGTTTAGCTTAACTGACGTTTTTCTCGGGCAAGCGTTCAGGGTTGAGGGAAGGCACAGCGGAAGCGGGGAGTGGGTGGGGAGCTGGCTGGGGCCTCATCCTCCTCCTCCAGCCAGCCTGCCTTCCCTGGCAGGAGCTGGCCTCCAGCCACGTGACCCCCACCTGCCGTCTCCCCTCTTGTCCAGGCTTGCTGTCCCTGTCACAGGTAGGCTGGACCTGGAGCTGTGGGCAAGTGCTGACACCACCACAAGGCTG